>NW_023339796.1:16799992-16800814 GCF_004916995.1 Morone saxatilis | reverse complement strand
ATTCAAAAAAAATTGTATTACACATTATTATTTTTTTAGCTTTTATGTATTAATCGTGTTATTTGCAGTAACTGGTCAACTCAAATTCCTGCTTCTAGGGAGGATCTGTTGCTTAAAAATAAATCTTCAAAAGACTGCTGGATTCATAAGATGACCCAGAACCTGTGAAATAAAATATGACCAATTGAATAATATACATTTTAATATTCAGTTCTATAAGATGTAGTCTCTATTGATTAAAGTTATCAGAGGAAAATATGAAGCAAAAAAGCAGGAAAATTTGAGTTAAGAATATGCATAACTCTTTCTATAAAGATAGAAATAAACAAGAAAAAAAAAAAAAGTAAAATCAAAAGCTTCCCAACCTGAGGTGTGTCAGCAGAGGGGTACTCTGTGGGGCGATTTACCCCCTGACTGCGTCTGAAAAATAGCCTCCACAAGATGATGTCAAGGATCAAAATCTATGGGAGATTTCAGTGGAAACTTGACAATCAGCTGATCGTGAAGATTGGGTTACAGCCATAGAAATGCACAAAAAAAAAAACTCAAATGGAAACTTAAAATGATTCACTGATTTCATTCATTAGGCAGTGAAGCGCTACTGAGCACTGATTCAGTAGGAAGAAAAACCAATGCATGCAAATCATAGTTTTTAAATGAAAAAGGGAGATCAGTCACAGGGAGCGTGTAGGGTGTGATGTCTCTCAAGCATACCTCCAGCATGAAAGACACAGCCGCATTCACTATGACAATGATGACCAGTGTAACGCGCCAGTCATGGGGAACACACACGATCTGAGTAGAGGCAGAGCAGCAGGATAA
>NW_023339796.1:16799351-16799957 GCF_004916995.1 Morone saxatilis | reverse complement strand
CACACACACACACAGCTTCATGCAACTTCCCAGCTTCTCTTATACCTTAAGTCTCAAATGTAGCATCTTTTTTCTGTTTCTACTGTTCAAATCTAAAGCCAGGACATTAATAATATCTTTTAGAGCAGCCAGTGTAACAACAGCATCCAGAAAATCAAAGAAAACTAAGTTTACCTCCAGGAAGCTGTCGATGGCGGGAACAGGATACAGCATGATGAGGAGGAGAAAAGTATACAGACCAATGCAGGACAGCATGAACGGCCCTAAAAATACAGAATTTCAGTAACACTAGATTAAATCAAATTATTTTTGACTTGTAAGCACATTACACATATATATGAAAAGGGATTAGTTAGTTCCAGTGGAGACTGTAATTGTACACAGTTGTATGTCAGTATGAAGTAAGTAGGAAAATGAATTAAAATGAATTAAAAATTATAGCTACATAGAAGAATTGCATTACATTACACCTTTAAAAGAAAGAAAACCTAAAAATAATTGCAAATTAAACTTGCTCTGTGCCAACAGTATTAAATGAGTCTTACAGTTTTTGTAGCTTGGCTGTCTGAAGGGCTTTCCCTTGGAGAAAACGATGGCCACGGCCAA
>NW_023339796.1:16787893-16799330 GCF_004916995.1 Morone saxatilis | reverse complement strand
TACTGGAAGGAGGAGACGTAGAAGAGGGTGGTGTTCTCGTAGTTCCTGATGTTTTTGTGGTCGTGAGGGGTTGTTACATTCAGACTGTGAGAGAAACTGGAGCTGGAAACATTACAGGCACTGCAGGGAACCAGAGGAGAGAGGAAGCAGAGAGTTAACACAATCCTCTGGAAAGTTCTGCATTCATAAAGCAGGAACACAACAACAAATAAGCCAAAGTATTAAAATCTTTAAATCTTTTCAGATTTTTTTTGCGCTGCAGACTTCTTCTTTCTTGTTTTTATCTACTGGAAAGCTCTCATTATATAGCATGTGCTACACTTGAACAGGCAGATACTACACAAATAAAATCCGGCAGAGTTGGAATTTAAAACTAATAGACCTTTTTCATAGCAGCCATTTTGACATGAAATAGTAGAGCAAACACAGGTGTAACTAATGATACTAATTAGGGCTCTGTTCCATTTAGTGTAACAAAGCCTTTCCAGAGAGCCAACATACACATCAGCACACTGACTCTGTTTGACTTGAATGGAACTGAACTTTAATTAATATCATTACCTGTGTTTACCCTACTATTTCATGTCAAATACCTGCTGTTAAAAAAGTCTTGATAGATTTTTTGGCGTTTACCCTTTTTCTTTTTCAATGTTAGGCAAGTTAACAGGAGAATAACAGTACCACTATGTTAACAAAGCCTGATAATCAGACTGAATTGTCCACCATTTAAATGTGCAAATAAAATTAGAGATACTAAAGTGTAGAGTAAACATAATTTGTAACCATTGTTTTATTCAGGTTTTCCACACAGCAGGTCAGCAGAGACAATTACTATACTACTATAATACTATAGTAGCATTTACATATATTTACCAAGCGGTGATTTACAGGCGCTAATTTCAGTTTATTAATTACTCACTCTGACTGAGGAGTCCACATCTCGTACCAGCTCTGCTGTCGTACTAAGAGAAAAGCCAGGACCTGGAAGACCAGGCAGGTGAGGATCTGGGTCAGAACGGAGCAGAGCAGCGGGCCAGAGATCAGACTGGATGGAGGGCGACGCCACACCAGCTCCTTCCACGCCGGGTTCAGACTCACTGAGGACAGAGGCAAACATGTTAATAATGCAAGTTATTTTATTTGACTTTAACCCTCAAACTCGCATTTTTGGTGCTTCTCTTCATGCTACTTACTTGTGAAAGCAATGATGAGAATGATGGCAATATCAATGAAGAGGAACTGGAAGTCTCCCAAGTTGCTGAGAATCTGCAAATACCAGAAAAGTCACACAGTAGCAGAGGACTGGGTCTACAATGTCTAAATCTATAAGACTAATTAAATTTAGCTCTAATTAATGAGATTGCCAGAAACAAAACAGCGTCACTTTGTGGTTGCTGTCTTTGTTTCACAGCCAATGGATGGAAACCCCCACGTCTTTTTAAACCCCAACCTGCTTCTACTTGCTCCTCACGTCTATTCTGCTCATGAACCCTCTGTATCTCACGTGGGAACCATAGCAGTGTCTGTAACTCAACTAACAAATGCAGGACCTTCAGTAACATGTCAAAATCATGTTGCTTTGCCTGGCATCAACTTTAAAACCGAGGACATAAATAAACACCATGGATCATGTTTATGCAGCTGGAAACATCTAACGCAGAGAAGGAAGAATAAATTGTCTCACTAAAATATATATATAATTACTCACCAGGTGTTGAACATGTGGATCGTTGCGATATTCTGGTGATGCCAAGTGTAAGAATGAGAAACAGTATTTACCGAGTACAGCAGCGTGACACTGAGGTACTGGATGATGCTGTAGAGAGCCATGAACTTGAACACGCAGAATGATGTAATGAGGGCAGCTCGGCCCTCCCTTTGGAAGGTCAGAAAATGAGAGATAAACAGAATAAGAAAGCTCAGTATTATCTGTGAGTGTATCGTTACAACCCCGGTGGTTTCAGGCAGAACTGATGTGGAGGAAAACGTGTGAAAGAATTTCTAACAGTATATTATTTGGGATATTTCTGCACGATTCCTGAAATTCACAAAGGACAATTAGGAGAGAGTTGCTACCTGATAAGGTTGGGGACACAGGAGATGTTTGAGGTGGAGGAGGTGAAGGGTGAAGCAACAGAAGCCTCCAGTTCAGACAGAGAGATCCCACTGTGAGCTCTCTTCAAGGCCTGAGACAAAGACAGATAGTTATTTTATTTTGAGACTTTTACTCCTCTACATTTCAGGTGGAAGTAAATACATGTATAATAAGGATATGGAGGAGGCCTACAGAATGTCAACATTCACACAAAATGTTGTTTAATTGTCGGATATTTTTTAACTATTAAAGGATTTGCTTTAAGAGTGTTACATCTGTTTCTGAGATCCAGTCAAACACTGGTATGTGAGCTGGTTTACAAAGGTGGGATCAGTCTGGTATGAGATGGGACAAAGTATTTCGTTTACATATTAAATAAATATAATCCACACTTACTCCACAGTCATTAGCGCCATCACCACACATTCCAACAGTGTAGCTGGAAGGGAAATAAAGTGACAATGAACCTATAAAATCATATAATCTCCAGCTCATCGACAGATTAAAACTGAACCCACAAACAAATAAATAAGAGACTCACTCGATGCTCTGCATGACTTCCACCAGCTGAGTTTTCTGGTCTGGAGCCATCCGAGCAAACACAGTGGCTCTCAGCACGAGCTGCAGCGCCCCCATGTGGGAGAGACAAAGAATTACAGCAAAATCCAAACAACATGATGCCAACCTAAACTACAACTATGTACCTGTAAAATAGACACAGCTTTAAAGTTGATGTAAACCTAACCCAATCTGAACATGGAGGTGTTTATGTGTCCAAAGATGAGTCTGTACCTTTTGGACGAGTTGAGGGAAGTGCTCCGTGATAACAGCGAAGGCTCTGCCGCTCACAGCAAAGTGATAGCTTTGCTCCTGCAGAGTGACTTGCTTGTCATACACCCCCTCCTCTAGGTTTATCTTCACTGTCTGAAGGACAGAGGATGAGTCAGTTGTTACTAGAACACAAGAAAACTACCACATCGAATTATCTTGCATGACTTGTGAAATATTTCATCTGACGTCCCTTTTTTAAACTTCCTGTACGCTACTCTGTCTGATGCATACAGGGTTCGTACAGTTTTTTAAAAGTAAAATTCAAGCACTTTTCAAGAACTTTCAAAGTACCTAAACCAAAGATTTCCTTTTTCATCACATCTTAATTGTTAGTATGAAAATGTAAGGGTTTACAGGTTTATACCCACAGGCATCAGTATAAATTGTCACTTTGTTTAGTGTTTTAGTGTTTACCAGCTGCTAATATTAATTGTTTTGATTGTGATTATTTAATGCTTGCTAATTTAAAAGGGATCAACGGAGGACTAATTAGTCATTAATGACAAGTGAACACACCGGGAGACAACAATTATAACAACAAATATGACAACAGGATTATTTCTTTTCAAATATAAAAAGATTTTTGGTGTTTGTGTGGATGAGTATATTCAAATTCAGGCTTAGGCCATTAAAACGGTCAAATTTAAGCATTTTCCAAACTTTCATGACTTTGTGCGAACCCTGCGTGTAGTAACTGGGCTATTGATAGATGGGTAAATACATTTAACAAATTCGGCAATACTGAGTGACTCAGGAGACTTTCACACCGAGCATGTTTCATTGTGGATGGTGATTTTATCAAACTCTGCAGTGTTTATTTCTTTACTTTAACTGAGAATGTTTCTATTTGAACTGAGTGAAAACACATGCCCGAACATGCAGGTCTCAAACTTGTGTAAAGCAATCAGTAAAGTGGTTAAGCAGAAGCGAGAAGTCTCTACCCCTCTTGGATAATAGGTTCCAAATATTATCTACAATGAACAATGAGTGCACGTACATATTGTTTATTTATGTTTATATATACTTTATTTGTTACTCAGTGGCTCTGAGGCTTTCTGTCTCACCTGATTGTCCTTGATGGTCTGACTGGGGTTTTCAGTGTAATTCCAGGTGATACTAGCAGGGTGGAGATCCTTAGGAGGCACAGCATCTGCTATAATGACTCTCTCATGTGCACGGACCATCCCACAATTTCGAGCAACTGATATCGCCGTCAACATGTTGTCACCTAACAGAAGATACATAGCATATTAGCATTAATGCAATAGTGATATAGCATGAAAACAATAAGAAGTGAATAAAGTCATTAAATTCATTTACCTGTGACCATCAAAGTGCGGATGTTAGCTTGCCGTAATTGACGTAAAACTCCGGCAGTCTCCTCTTTTATTTTGTTCTGCATGATGATCAAACCAAGAAACTCCATGTTTGTTTCTATCAGGTCCCTAAAGGCAATAAATTGTATATTTCACTAGCTATATGATTTACACCAAACAAAATTCATGTTTTAAGTCATGTTACACAACCAGATTTCAGGGAATCAGAGAAGGTAGCAGACAACGAAGGGCTTGGCAAAATGCTGCTCATTGAATCATAGAAGTTGTAATTCTTGTCTGGTTCACTTTTAGTTCAGTTAATGATATCTCATATGATTTATCAGAGGGATTTTAAACATGCAGAGAGGAAAATGTTGTGGGCTTGTAAATCTAGCAAGATAACCAAACAGCTCATTCATATTGGGGCCAGTCTCTGATTAAAGTTAACCCCTTTAACTTCACTTGCATCATATCTTGTGGCTGTGTTGGTGAGAAAAAACAGATGTTTTTAATGCTTCTTCCCTACAGTCCAGCAAACAGCTTGCAGTCTGATTCATAGATTACTGACACCAAAACCTGACATTTGCACACATTTTAGATAACTGGGACATTTTCTTCTCTGCTGTAGCAACATTGTAAATATTTGGACATTGTGTCAAATGGTCTATGTTTGCGCAGTTATCAGTGGAACTAAGTCCTACAGACATCAAAATGGGAAGTAAAAGCTATGTCAGCGAGTTCCAGTGTTTCAGGGTGGGATGTCTCTGTAATGTCTCCGTCAGTAGCTACGTGTACCATGGACAGTGTTATCTGTGGAGGGAGAGTTACCTGCTGAGGTTCTGGACTTTGTGCCAGGAGAGTTTGGACTCCAGCTGTCGATGTGCCAGGGCAATAACCCTGAAGCCCTGCCTGGTGTAGGTTTCCAGAGTCTCTGTGAAACTCTGTGGGACTGAAGCGAAAGACATGTCAGTCTGACCCTTTTTTATGCAATTTGAAGACAGGGCAGAGATATAGAGGCCGTACCTAAAAAAAGAAAGTTTTTATTTTATTGTCAATTATTTTGTGTATCTTCATAGAAATGTCAAATTAAGAGAGGAACTATCCTCTCAAACCTTCAACATACAGGAGAAGTGTCAGACCTGTGTGCTGTTTGCAGAGGCTGGCCACAACCTCTGGTGCTCCTTTCAAGTAAGCGTCCATGTGTTTTTCCCCCAACCTCCTGACCACAACACTCATCCTCTGCAGGGCCGAGGAGAACGGGAACTGACGCACAATACCAATCTCACAGGACTGAGGAGCAAAAGACACAAGTTGTATAGAAGTCAAATCTTTTTTTATTTCACATTCAGCTTCAAGGAATAGTTTGACATTTTATAAATATAATTGTTCACTTTCTTGCCAGGAGTTGGAAATAGATTGTTATAACTCTCTGTGGAAACAAGGAGAAACTGTTAGCCTGGCTCTGTGAAATAATAATAAAATCTGCCAACCAGCACCAGTGGAACCAGTGGAGACTTCAGGAAGTCCAGCATATAACCCTAAAAATCCCAACTTGTTATTTTTACTCTTTTTAAACAAGTTATAACATGCTAATTAGTGAGCTTCAGAGGTGCTGGTAGGCAGATTTTGTTACCTTTGAAGAGAGCCAGGCTAGCTGTTTCCCCCCGTTTCCATTCTTTATGCTAAGCTAAGCTAACCAGTGTGTTAGCAGTAGCTTCATATTTAGTGTACAGACATGAGGTTGGTATCAATCCTCTGAACTAACTCTTGACAAGAAAGGATATAAGGGTATTACCCAAAATGTCAAACTATTTGCTTTAAGAATTATGAAGTTTTCATGAAAAACAACTTACTGATAATTCAGACATCTCCTGGAAGAAAATAAGGATGAATAACATTATAACTTGGAAATCAGAATATTTCTTGATAGCTATAAGTAAATATACTGGTCAAAAAGTAAAACGATGGAGATTAACTCTACCATGTTCTGAGTTAGCGGATTGTTCTGATTGGCTTCAGGAACGTTGTGCTTTGGAGGTCGCACAACTGTGGGCATTATGGGATTGTGGAGTGCAGTCTCTTCCTCTGTGGGCTCTTCTAGGATCTAGACACAAATGAAATCATATAATATTTTAATAATGTGTTGAGCTTATGGACTCCATTGCACTAAGCCTGGTGGAAGAGGCATTTTCTGATGTTCATGCTGGAGTATCCATGGTACCAGACTTTAACCAATTTAGCCAAGAAGTTGCTCTGCCAAAGCGACAGGCACGGTGCTGCATAATTCATGAACAGATTGGTATCCATGCTCGTTCTGGTGCCAGTGACTAAGCATGCTCGGTGTAAACACTGAAAATCTTACTGCTTACCCAGCCTGTAGCGCTGAACATCTTCAGGTCTAAAGGGTCGCCGGAGAGCTCGCCCTCTATCTTGGTCAGTGAGTGGCAGGTCGCCATGCCGGCCACAAATGCAGAGTTAACCAGACTTTCTTTAGCTGTATCAGACTCTGGAGGAGAAAAGCTGTAATCGAGAGGGAGGTTGTCAAAGATTACAATACATTTTACATACCATTATGATACTGTATTATCCTTTTGCAGAGAGATATAAGAATGAAAACATCCTGTGGGAAATGCTAATACCAACACCACAGAAAAACACTACATTTTGGTATTTCTGAAATATATTTGATATATTGAACATATTTCTTTCTCCATTGTTCTCTGATAGTAGGAGTAGGCCAAAGGCATGTTTCCTTTCCTTTTAGATCCCTCAGGTGTATAAACCTTTTCTCAAAAATGAACTGAGAAACTGTTAATAGATAAAAAGGACAACATTCAATATTTGTTTTTGACTAATATAGCAAGTGAAATACCTGCCAAATCATCACATTCATGCAAAAATCAAACAGAAATCTAATATTGCCATAAAGCAGTTCTGCTCATTGGTTTGCAAAATGTCCCACAACAGCCTTAATACCCAGAGATATTAAAGAGATTGTTACATTGTAACAGCATAAACAATATGCCAAAATCTCTGACGGTTGACAAATGTATGTTGTATGTTCAAAGATTCAGTGCACATTCAGTGTTGGGTAATAACTGATTACATGTCATTGTGATAATGTAATCAGATTGAAAAAAAATAATTAGCAGTGTCAAGAATAAAATGTCTTCAGAATATGGCAATTTTGAAAATTATGAAACCTTTTGTCATGATAATGCTCTATTAATCCTCTGGGGTCTTTCTGGGGGAATAGGGCAAATCCATTTGAGATCAGAGCTGTCACACACATACCCAAACAGTCTCTGAATAGTCGATAGATTCAACCCAACACATCGTGGGATTGCCACTGGATGGCTAACAACCATGTTAACGACAACAATGTAAAAATTCCGGTATCCGGTAAAATGGATAAATAATCACAGAGGACATTCAGCGTTATTTGATTTGAACAACTGAATTTGATTTGCATTGAAAATGTTTTTGAAAGTTCGCGTCTGCAATATTTTCAATGTTTGATTTTGAAGCAATCTAAAAAAAATTCTGATTATCTGACAATTTTTCTTGTACTATGGAATACGTTACTGATTATAAAAAATGCCATGTGATTTGTATTCAGTAACTGACTACACTTCAAAGTAATCTGACATAACAGTAGTCACATTGCCCAACCACGAGTCTTGACTTGTAATAACTTCATTGCAAATAATGTGTCAAAATACTGAAAAAAGATTTGTTACAGTCAGATAGAGATCACTAAAATAATATTTGCTTCTGTCACATCCCTCTGGACTTTATTGATGATTGATGATTCTTATCTAATGTGGTTACACACAGGAAACTGATGTGTTTGCAAGAGACAACAAACCCAAATCCAAGAGGTTCTCTTACCTGCCATCTTCAGCTCTCTGAATACCCCACATGTCCAAACCATCCTCAGTCAGAGTACCAGTCTGAAGGAAACAAACACAGACAGTTAATGCATTTAAAGGGGTCAACCAAGACCGTATATATCATGCCTCAGAGCACCAAATCATTTAATCAACTTTCTTAAACTCTATCCTTTATGTACAGCAGTGTTCAACAACATACACACAGACTTTCTGAGAAGTTCAGAAATATAACTTAAGAACTGAAACAAGCGTGAGCTTCAATATCTATGCACAGAAAAGCATAGATGGACATAGAGTGGGTTCTTCTGGCATAGATATTGAAGCTCACGCTTGAGCAAAAGACTCTTTCAGGCAGCTATGACAGTGATTTAGATCCTTCACTGCTTATAAAGCAAACGTAGATTTAAGGCTGCAACTAATTATTATTTCTAGTATTAATCACTCATTTAGTCTCGAAAATGTCAGAAATAACTGAAAAATGCCGGTCACCAGAGCCCAAGCCGACATCAGCCCCAAAACAAAAGATATTAACTTTACTTTTATAGAAGAAACCAAGAAACTAGCAAATATTCACACTTGAAACCTCACGAGAACCAGTGAATGTTTGGTATTTTTGCTTAAAATCAACAATTCAACTCATGTTCCAGCTATACTCTGATTGATCTTTTCACACAACAGCATTAAACTTATCTCGCTGCTCACTAGATGTGATCACCTGCTATCGGGAGTTTTTATTTAATATAGGTCACAATAAGCTTGTACAGTATTGTTGCTCCAGTTAGGACAGTTTCAGCATTAACATATTTTTAAAAGCATCATGCTTGATGTTGTGGCCAAATGGCATGAACTGCAGCTGTGCTTCAAGACATCGGGATTCATTTTAATTTGTGGTTTTGACGGTCATAAAACCATGAAGGTCTTGAACTAGAACCCTCTTGAACTGGAAGTGGGTTTGGATGCTTCATAACTACATTTCATGCATTCTGAGTAAGGACTTTTTTCTAAATCAAACACGGTTCCTAGAAACGATCGCTTGACGAATACAGACCCTGAGATTCCACTATATATACTACATTTCCTGAATTCTTAACAAGAAAACAAAATCACATTGCAAGAACTGACAGCTGTGGTTTACACTACCTTGTCAAAGCAGACTAGGTTAAGTTGACCACACATGTTGATCCTCTGAGGACTGATGCAAAAGATGCCGACCCGCTTCAGTCGCCGCTGTGCATACACGATACCAGCTGTCATGGCTGCCGGTAAGGCCGGGGGCACGGTGATGGTGATGATGTCCAGAGATTCGATGATGATGGTTTTAGCAGGAACCTGGATAAGATCGAGAGGGAAAATGTCAACAGCTGACAGACTTAAAAGAAGGATGTCTATAGGATGACAGAATCCCAACAGAAACAGCCACTGCATAGTACATACGTGAAACACTAAAATCTGAGCTTCTTCTTTCACTTCCCAGAAGAACAGGTTACCTCTCCTCTATAAGAGCCATGATACCTTGTTCATGATACTGAGGACGATGGTGTAGATGAAGCCGATCCCTGCCACCCCCACCAGACACAACAAGAACAGGTAAGCATCGCGGTACAGCTTGAAGTCTGTGGGTTTAGGGTAGAGGATGGACCTCACGAGTTGGCCTTTCTCCGTACTGAAACCTGCAGGAACACACATTTTCTTGTAATAACTTGAAGAGGGCAAATATGTAAAATATGTAGAACCCTGAGGATTAACTGTCTGTACGCTGCAGCAGAAGATAAGGCTGCAAGCTGTTATTCCCACTCAGTTTTACTCTCACCTGTTCTGACCACAACAGCCTTCACCAGTTCACCTGCGTAGAAGCGGGTCTGGATAACCTGGGTACCACAAAACAAGGTGTGTCTCTTGTGTTCCTCCATGTCGTAGCTCCTGGCTGCCTCCTCGCCTGAGCTGGGCAGATTGGTCTTGGTAACTGGCACGCTCTCTCCTGAAGATGGAGGGTAAATAAACAGACATTCAAGTAAAAACAGAACTCAAACAGAACCACAGCAGAACAAGAGTAATAAAATAAATATGGCACTAAATATATAAGCTGCCACTGATATAAATATTAACACTAAAGCCTTTATGATGAAAGGAGCTAATAAACACAGACTGGGTTAAGATTTTCCTTTAGAAGTGTTACATATGAGGAGGTGTGTGGAAATGCAACCTGTCAGCATGCTCTCGTTTACGATGCAGGTTCCATGGATGAGCACGGCGTCGCACGGCATAATCATCCCATTGGCTGGAATAATGATGACATCACCGGGCACAAGCTCTGTTGACATGGCCTGTTCAATATCTAGGAACAGCATTAAGAAAGAGAACAGTAAAAAATTATATCATACACTCTCAGGCAATCACGAGGAGGCTATTAGAGATCAATAGTGGGATTCATGTATTACAGCATCATATAACTAGGTTTACCACACCGCGGTTGTACGCCTCCACCAACCAGTCAAGTTGCACTTTACATCCATGTCTGTCCAGACTCATATAACATATGTGGTGAATACTTTTCTTCAAAGGTATTAAGTGTATTCTTTGGTTAAATGGAAGTAATCCCTATATTGATGATACATATGTATGGTTTCAGTGAATATGAATTAGTTAAGGATTATCATCAGTGTGTTACTATGTAAAGATGGATTCTTGTATAGCTAAACTAAATGTGGTGGTTTTGGTTTCTCCTGATATTTTTAGATGCAAAGCCTCCATACGAACTGTAGAAGAAACTCACTCACAGGGTCATGATTAGAGAGGCACAGTCCAATATGTTGTTTACAGTCGTGTGATTCTGATGAAGCTCAAAATTCAGAATGAGGCAGTAAGTTTAAGGCAGAATGGATGAGATGGAAATATTGAAAGCCTGTACTGTGCTAGTCATTGTTTACTCATTGTGTCGTCCCAATCAACATTTGTGAAATCTGGAATTGTCCAATTCAGTGTTTGACCGAACTGTGAAATATGGTCACAATCTCCCCTTTCTGTTCCTGAATTATGATGTTGAATAATGGCCAAAGAAGTGTTTTCCAGGACATCATGATGTCACAGTGACGTTGTGATTACCTTTTGGTAAATTATGTCATCGTTGTATCCCATTAAACACAGTTTAACACAGTCACAGTGACCTTTGAGTGAAAAGTGTAACCTATTAATTGTCCAACCAGTAGAGAAATATGGTCTTCAATTCTTACGTTATGGACGAAATTGTGTTTTGTGATGTCACACAAAACCTTTGACCACCAAAATCTATTCAGTTCATTCTT
>NW_023339796.1:16741033-16787793 GCF_004916995.1 Morone saxatilis | reverse complement strand
GTGTGTGTGTGTGTGTACCTGTACTCCTGCAGTGTTTTAGAGAGTCCAGAGCTGTGGTCAGAGTGGATGCTTGCACAGCTCACCTTCACATCCTCTAAGCCTCTAGAAAAGTGACACACATTCATTTCTACTGTAGATGTGCAGAGCAGCATTAACAGATACATGTGCGACACATATACAACTAAACTATAAGAGAAATTCAGTTTATTTAGCAAAGAAACCGCTAAACACAAGACTATTAGATAGATACTTTATTTATCCCGATGGAAATTCAAGAACATTAAACATTCAAGAACATATTAACAGCTTGTTGTTCTTTAGTGGGTCTCTTACTTATAAAATTCAAAGTTCTGCATCACATCATTCCAGAAGTATTTAGTGCTGTGATGGGTGAAGTAGTGGATCTAAGAGGGAGGAAGCAGAGGGGGAGGAGGTGGTTAGATATCAACTGTATCAGCCTTACAGACACACTTAAAACCAGCCAATCTACACTTAAAACTTAAACTTGTTTTTTTAGAATATGAATGTGGAATTTGCATCAGGTAAGCAAAAAATTATGAAAACAAAAGTTTCCCACTGAGGTACCTGAGCTGGCTGTACGTGGGCAAATTCCCCATGATGCTCCTTGTGCACAGCACTGATGCCGTGGTCTCCGTCTCCATTCGACAGCTGAGACTGCAGATCCAAGCTGTCGAAAGGTTTCTTCCCAGGAACCAACATCACATGTACTTTGGCTCGAAACCACTGCTTGAACTCATCCTGTGATAACAACATAAAGAATTACATTTTGCTTTGGCTGTGAGACTAAGCTGAATTTTTCATTTGTAGTGTAACACAGTATGTGTGCCAAAGAATGTAACAAGTGTCAGGATGATCTGTGAACAGCAGCAACACAACAATGAACTCATGTTTCTGTGAAAGAAGAAGCAGATTCACACAAATGAAAGGTACAGTAAATATAATCTTTTGTTTGTTTTAGCAGGTGAACACAGTAATTGTCTCATTTACAAAGCTTTAACAAGTATCTACTGAGTCATATAACTTTTTTCCTTGAAGGTAAACATTTTAGTTCAAATAAAGTCAAACGTGAATTGTGTGAAAAAAAGAAAGCAAGTTCTCCGTTTTCCTACCGTGGTCCTGAGCAGCACTGTATGTGCGTCTCTCAGCGAGGTGTGTGTACAGGTGCCCTTGACGCCCCACTCAGGCAGCCAGTAGAGCAGCAGCAGCAGGAGACCCCCGGAGCACACAGCACCTACACCCACCAGGATCATCTTCCACAGACAGGGCTGGTACCCCCACACCTCCTGCATGGGCAGACACTCATGTTAACACACTGACGGGTGGGACAAATACACTGCGCTGTAGCTTGTTGCTGAAGGCAGATTGAATAACAGACACAGCCCGTAATATACGCTGCTGTATGTGACAACACTTTTTGTTTGGAGAGGCTGTGTGAAGTGGGACAATTAATCCTTTTTTTTTTTTTAAATAACATTAATGATGGCTCAGTTATATTCGTCAGCCATAACAGCAGCTAAATGGAATTTAGCCATCGCTGATTACATTGTTTACATTTTAGCATTTTGTTTTAAAAAAAGCTAAATCATTTCCTAAGACAGCTGGCAAACATCACTCAAACAGGAGTAAACTTTGTTTATTTTGTTAGGGACTATTTTCAACAGCAGATTAATCCACATTCGGTGCTTTAGAGAATATTTACAGCAACACAACAGTGTATGTGGGATTGATTGAAGAAAAAAAATACAATGCCCATGTTCACGTTGTAATGAAGGAACATGTTAATCAGTGAAGTGCAACAGTGTGGACCAGTGATGTAGTGGGGGGGGGGGTCTTTTCATTTCATTTGATTGGTTGACAATGAGAACAATATTAAACATCTTCATTATTCTTTGAGTGCTAACTACCATCTTGTTTTAGTAGTGACACACTATAGCTGCCATGGTGATTTTTATTTATTTATGTTTAGCCAATCTGAAAACTGAAAACACAGACGTTAATAGGAATAGTTTCAGTTTTTGGCAAATACATTTATTTACTTTCTTGCAGAGAGTTAGATGAGAAGATTTATACTTTTGAGTCTGTACGATTGCAGCCAGTTAGCTTAGCATAAATGCTGGAAACCGCCAGTTTAATGAACAACCTTTGGAGGTGCTGGTTTGATTAGCCAGCTGTTTTTCCATTTACAGTCTTTATGCTAAGCTAAACTAACCAGCTGCAGCTGGATATTAAACAGAAATACATGGGAGTGGTGATCAATCTTCTCATCTAACTCTGAGCATTAAAATGAATATGCAGATTTCCCAACATGTGAAACTACTGCCATACCTTCTTTCACTCTACAGTCTAAATCAGTTTAAGTTCAATATTTTTTAGAGTGATTTCAGTGGCAATTCAAATCAAATTAAAAGCTACATTAATTTTAATCCACACTGATACATGATCTATGTCTAGTGGCATGGAGTGGTGAAGTTTCAGATTGCAACTAACTGAACACCGCTGGCGTCTGTATTTGATTACCTGGGAATGAGAACTGTGTTCTAAAGTGTGTGGGAGAAACTATGGTGGCTGCAAAACTTGAAAAAGGCCCTATCTACAGTAAGTGTTTGGTTTGTTCTGAGTGACTGTAGAAACATGGCGGTTCAACATGGTGGACTTCATGGAAGGTGTCTGTAGATAAAACCAGCTCATTTTAAGGTAATGAAAACACAATGATTCTTATATTCAGGTGATTATACAATAAAGAAAACATATTATATTATAACATATTATATTCCATTTGGGCCAATAGATCCTCATAAATGTTACACACTGGACCTTTAGAGACAACAAATGTTTTATCATTATGATTATGCCGTTACACTTGATCCAACTGTCAAAAAATTGTTGATTTACAATCAAAAAATGTACCTTTTCATGATGCACTGTTCAATAGAAAAGACAATTATATGGGAAAAGTAGCATTAAGGTGGGAAATGATATTTACCATCTCATCCTCCAGGCCCTGGTTTATAATCTTCACCTCTCTCGTCTTCATTCTGTCAGAAGTGCAACAGCTACAATGACAAAGAGAGATTACTTTATTTACTATATTTCCATTAGGTGCCAAAGATGTTGCAATCTTCAATATCGGTCAAGGGCATTATAGGAACGAGTTTTATGACTTCTGAAGCAATAACAGCTCAATCAGGGAAACAAAGTCAGTGATTCATTTATTTTCTATTATAAAGTAATTAATCCTCACTGGAGCCAAACAGAAGTGGAATGTGTTTGTATAGAAACACAATAAGGTATAGGTCAACTGAATAAAATGAAACTCTGTGTACAGCAGTTACCTGCTGGTGAGTATTGAGCTGTCTAGCTGAGATAAATATCTCTCTTGCATGTAACAACCTGACTGAACCAGAATACCTACTGTACCTGCCTCATAAAAATAACTGTGATATGCATGAGAAAACAGCTACCTGCACTGAAGCGTTTCTTAATCTTGATATTGTTGACTCATGTTCTCCTGAAACAGCTGAAATTGAGACTGAAGTACTGATCAACTGCCTCATTTGGACTTGACTGCAGATGTTTGTTTTTTTTAATCACTTCAACAAAGCTTGTATCAAATCTCTCATATTAACTGATGGGTGTCGCTGAGTGTATTAAAAGATGCATTAACACGTCTGACTTGAGCCTCGCGACACACTGTCCTGTCAACTTATTGACAACTCTATTGACAGCTTAACTGACATAAAGTTGTGCAATATGTTGCAATGAATGTGGCTATTAGTGTGATATAGTGTTAAGCAATGATCCGGTGCAGGATAGGCTGTAACACATAGAAACCTTTGCACCCTGCACACATGTTTTATGTTCAATAACAGTCACACCTGTAGTAATGTTTGACTCGCAGTCTATCTGGCCTCTCAATAAGTACCATCATGTAAGTACCTCCATCCACAGAAATAATATTACTTTAACATCTTTTTAAAGGGACAATACATCCAGGTACAAATGTAAGACACACATTGATTGCATCACCTCATCTACAATGATAAGTGTAAGGTGCTCCCATGGCCTGATGGGACAAACTCTAAGCTTTTGGTCCATCATAGTAAAAACAACATAACACCTTATATCACCATCCCCACTATGAAGCAACGTTCAGTTAGGATGCTTCTATGCAAAAAGGTGATAGAGGGCTGGAGATGGTGAGAAAGTGAAATCATGCAACAAAAATAAAGACAGATCCTGTCTGAAACCCTTTTGCAGTCTGAGAGGGAACCAAGACATGGGATAAGATTTATTTTCCAGCAGGACAAAGACCCCAAACATAAAACTTAAACGCTACACGAGACTGGCTTCATGCCCTGCAGCAGACACCCGAGAGTCCAGATTTCAATCCAATCCAGGATTTGTGGCAGGAATTCAAATTCTCTCTTTAAGCAGGGTCCCCATTGCAACTTGACAGAACTTTACGTTTTGCAAAAACTTGGGGGAAAATTAGATTGCAGATGTGAAAACCTATAGACTGAACTCAGGGCTGTAACAGACGCAAAAGGTGCCTCCACTAAATACTGACTTTAGGAACCTAAATTCAATGAGAGATTTTAGGTTAAAATAAAAAATAAGTGTCACCAAATCCCGATTGATCCAACGGAATTCAAAGTTGTAAAACAATAAAACAAAGTCCAAGAAAGCGTTTTATAGACACTAGACCTAATAAGCTCCAGTTATTAACTTGCTCTAGTTAAGACCTCAACTAGATTCCCAGTGTTGCAAAACCTTTAGCACCAAACGGTGACTGTGAAGCCAGTCCAGTCGCAGCTGAATCGTGTGTTACGAAGTCATGTAATCGTTTCGAAAGTTCCCGTTGAGCTGTGATAAAGCTCAACTACAAATATCGTGTAAATAAGCACATATTCATGCGTATTACCGACTTACCGACGCCCCTTATCTTCTCCGTCAGTGCAACACACGGCTCATAGTCAGGTGCGTAACTCGACAAACGATCGTGGCGTTAAGTTTGCTCTCTGCTCCTCTGCAGCCTTGTGACACCGAGGATCTAACAACGTGTGCGTGGAGATACGCGCCGACACAACAGAGATCCACGCTGCGCGCTGACCGGACCGTCCCAAACCGGTCCATTCAGAAGGAAGTGGGAAAACAGGATGTGAGGTCATTAGAGGACACCGGGTTTGGGCTAAAAGTTGCAACAAACCGGAGAACTGCAGGAAAAAATGTGCAAGCAGCAGCGGTGGAGAGGTCTGGACAGATCCTCCAGTCTCCTTTAAAGGGCTCTGTCTGTGCACTAACACGGTATTGAATCATTAGGAGGTGCAGGGGCTGCACAGTATGGCACGTTGAGCTGGGAGACTAGTGTTATTTCAGGTCAGTTCCAGAGAAGAGATACTCTGTGACTTGGCTGAGATTTCAGCAAGTCCCGGGATAACCTTTTGGGTCTTTATCACAGATGTTACAACAAAAATCAAAAACACAGCTGGTTTGGTTTTTAAATAGTTTTATCTTCACATTAGAAAATGATACATGGATGAAATCTTAACTTTTCATGTAAGAAAAAAAAAAATTACATAAAAAGGTGAAATAGGTCAATTAATTAACATTAGTTAATGTTTTCATAACAGTTATGAAATTCATGATTTAAAGTACAAAATATAACAGCTGAAATTACAAGATGTTACAACAAATGTAACAATATTGTACAAATTTCACACCTTTGCAGTCAGTACATTCAACCAAACTCAAAGTTTAAAAAAAAGAAAAAGAAGAAATCTCTATATGATAATTTTCCCCAGAAGAGTTAGTTTTTTCCCCCCGCTCCTTTAACAGCAGCCTGCAGCCTTCCAGCACCACGTCCTTTACCTGAAAGGAAAGACAATTTTTTATTTTTACTCAAAAACCATCAAAATCAAACCAAACCTGTCAAAAAAAAAACAACAAAGTAAGACCATAAACTCAATGACGTAGCACAACAACCCTATCCTTTTTCTGAAACCTACCCAAATCCAGTCACATTTCCCCTGTATTGAACATTGTATGGATTTAAGTAAAATATGAACAGCTCAATATCACAAACCATGTTAGGCAAGAATGCTAAAACCAGTTAAACTCAGGTGTTACCTTTCTACATAATCAATACAGTTTCAGTAACTTGCATCACTTCACAGACTCACTCTGGTCTGCCAAGTACGGCTACTCATTGGTTCAGTTACTGTCTCTTGTTTATTTCTAACCGTTTGATCAATAAATCATGATTCTGATTCTTCATTTTTTTTTTTGCCAAATAATCAGAAACTTAACAGTACATTGTATCATCTCTACAAAGGGAGGGAGACGATCAAACATACTATATAAATATTTACAAGCTATAGAAAAACCCTAATCTTGGAGTGTATCAGTGACAGAGAAGGTCAAATGAGCCACACTGACTGCCTGCACACAGCCCAAGAGGAGAGGGAGAGACCCCAGATCTGTTGGCCGAAGACTGAAAATACTGTGATTACTCTGATCAGCATGCATGGGAATGAATTACAATATATATTTGAATATATTTATTTTCACTGATGGTCTGACTAAGTCATCAAATTTGATGTTCCAAGCGAGGAAAGTCGAATATGAACACCTAACAATTAAACTGATATATATTTCATAACACATTTAATATATAATGACAAAATGTCTCTACTGTCCTAGACATTCTATCATCGTGTCCCAGGTGCTATTTTTATTGTCCCCTAGGACAGGGATGGGACATCTTTACTCCTCTGACCTGCAAGCTTGCCGCCACGATGCCCCGTCAAGCGTCCTCTGGCAGCCGGGGCGCCTTGTTCAGCCTTGGCTTTTGCATAAGCCACAGTCACTTTGCTGCCATCTATTTCACAGTCCTCCATGGCTTCTTTTACAGCTTTGCAGTTTTCATCACTCTCAAAGTCCACAAACCCAAACCTGAGGAAGATGTAATGTATGGGTGTAAGGCAGACTTCCAGAAAAATCTAAAAAACATTCAACATGTTTAGACAATTATAACAATAATTTAAAAAATAACTTTATGCCGCCCACCTTCTTGAAACTCCTGTCTCTTTATCTGCAATGACTCTTGCACTGAGTGCTCCTTCAAAAGCACTTTTAAGAGTTTCTGCAGTCGTCTTCTCAGCGAGGCCCACCACAATCAGTGTTTTTGACAGGACTAAAGGGGGGGGGGGGGCACAGCTGTAGTATCACTGTTTTCTTCACTCACTGTGACTCAAATCGACTTCAAAAATAGCTGAAACTGTTTTGCTACACAAATATTAGACAACAGTTAACGCCTACATGATAAATATGACGATAACAATGCCACATACCTTTTGCCTTCTCAGTCTTTTCTCTCATCTCGCAGAATTTTACTCTGACCTCCCTTTTGGAGATCTTAATGTTTTGGGTCGACTTCAAAGCCTTTTCAGCATCTGCTACAGTTGCAAACTCGACAAATGCGAATCTGCAGAGGATTACAGATGTTTCTTGAGATTTTTCAAATACTTGATTCATTGGAGAGAAAAAAAGAGTCAGGCAGTGTGCATGTACTTACCCTTTTGATTTGCCTTTGCTTTGAGGGATCTTGATACTAACAGCTTTCTGAAACATGTTCTTGAGGTTTTTTTCTTTCACATTGTAAGACAAATTGCTCACAAACAAGGTGTTATTCGGAGGCGCTACAGCTGTGAGAAAGAAGAAAGATCCTTAGTCAATACAGAACAAATCACTAAGTTCAGATGTAATTGTCAGTTATGAACAGTACATTTCTACATTCCCAGTTATTTACCTTGTGTATTGTTGTCGTTGTTGTTGTTGTTGTTGTCGTCGTCATTAGCTTTGGTGACTTCAGTTGCACTTGCTTCTCCTACACGGTCCACAATTAAAACTCGGTCTTGGATCTTGGCTACTTGTTTTTTCTGCTGCACTTTCTTAGCAATCGTTTTATTTTTAAACTCCACAAAGGCAATACTGTTGAAAAAGAAGAACATTTCTCTCAGTGTGGACTACAAATATATGACGATATATACTGGTGATACCACGAGAACCAACACTTCGCAAACCACGTCAATGCCAAAGTTCTGAAAACATGACGGTACTCGCTTTTCTACAGTACCATAGATACAGTAGCTACAAGGGATTTAATTCTTCAGTATCTGAAGGGGCACCTACTGTACAGTCTAGTGACCACTGAGACAGACGCTCTCTGGTGCAAAGACAGTGAGTATTCTACAAGCACGGACCAGGTAAAGGAAGAGTAAACAGCAGTAAACACATCATCAGCAATGCAGCATTAGTATTAATATTGACGAATACATTTTTGGTATCGTGACATGCCGAGTATATACTGTGCTAGAAATGTGCCCCCCGGTAGAGCAATACCATTTCCACTGTGGGAGTTATTTTGTAGTGTCTCTGCTGTATATTCGGGGCGGGCTATGTAGCAAATCGGTGTTGGATTCTCGTGTGACATGACAGTGACAGTTAGTGGTGATGCACCTCTAAGCTGGTTTGCAGAATATGGTACAGATATTTTAAACCATTTCTTAATTGAATTAAAAGAACTTTTACTGTATTGTAATATATATCCGTTCCGTGATATCAAACTTCTTATATTGTGACAGAGGTTTCAGCCATATGGAACACCCCTAATATTAAATGCATATTTTTATTTCGAAATAAACATAACCATTGTTAATACTCTCACCCTTTGTCTGGGCCTACAGATCCACCAGGAAACCTGACGCCAACTGCCTTGCGGAAGATTTTCAAAATGTCTTGTTTTGTTGCGTTGTACGGGACGTTCTTCAGAAACAAACATTTGGCATCTTTGGCAGCTAAGAACAGGACAGTCCTCAAGTCAGAGCAGGTAACACACAAATTAAATTCATGTGTAACAAAATAATTACATTCATCTGAGTTACCTTTCTTCTCCTCCGCTGAAGCTTTCACTTTGACCATGTCCTCACTTTTGACCTTTGCTTTGGCGATCTTCATTGGCTTTTCGAGTATCATCTCTCCGTTTAACGTCAAGGCTTTTGTCAAATCCATTTGTGAGGCCAAATCTACAAACGCATGTTTTCTGCAACAGCAAAACATTACTTTTGAGTTAATTTAGTATTTTAAGTAACAGCAGTATTCATGTATGCATTCAAGTGGATGAAACAATCTCAAATGCAACCACTAGAGTGCAGCACACTCACTTGGACCGATGTAATCTGATGTCTTGAACCAGGAGACTTTGTGTCATGAAATAATTTGCTAATGAATTTTTTACTTCTTCGAATGTTTTAGAGTTGTTCAGGTTTCCAACAAAAAGACAAAAACCTACAACAAAAGAAGACGGTGAAGTGTGAACAGTAGTATGTTACAGAACGAAGCATTTAGCAGTCCGTCTCATGTTGACTTCATACCATCATTGATGAGCTTAGTCTTCTTTGATGGGGAGGTCTCAACACTAGGGGGTGCCTTCCGTTTCCCATTTACTGCAACCGATAGAAAATGTAAGTTATCCTGATCTTACACATGTGTAATTAAGACTTATAACAATTTCAAATTCTCATACATCGTCTACCACATTGATCTTTGTCTACAATGAATTTCACAAAGATCATATAAAAACTGCCTTAAATATTTACAGTGAGGAAATTTTGTGTTTCATATTTTTACACATTTTAAGTACAGTTGATCAGAATTAAAGGTCTAAAAATGTTCTACAAGCAGTTTAGATTAAGTTTTTTTTATTAAATGTAATTTGTGACCAGACTACAGTCGAAAAAGTGTGCGAGGACAGTGAAAAGAAAGAGAGCAAATGAAAAAGAATAAAGGACAGAAAGAAGTAACCACTGAAAACATTTATCATTGACTACACATTAACTCCTGGAAACATCCCTACCTGCTGTCTCTTTAACAATCTGTTCATCTCCATCAGTTTTCTCTCCTTCCTCACTCGTCTTCTCCCAGGTGACAGTTACTGTGGCTGTACTCTCATCTTCTCCAGCAACGACGTCCATCTGAGTTTCTAAAGAGGAAGCTCTGTTACTGGCACCATTTAGAATTTCACAGAAATATTTGTGTGGTGTCATGTTTGCAGTACCTCCAGATTCCTGCACCTCTTGCTTCATCTTTGTCTCTTTACTGGGACTGTCCTCTGTGGAACCGACTGCAGCAGCTGAAGAGATGATCTGAATCTGTTCTTCTGGGGAGGAAAAGGCATGATGTAATTTAAAGACAGTGAAAACTTGTAGTGACAAACTTTGAATGAGTGTTACAGACTTCAGATAGATCACTTATAAACTGAACAAAGGGTGGACACCCATATTTAAACAATCAACTAATAAAACACCTGCAACTTGAATGACAAGAATCACATCCGTTATATTGGGAAGAATAAGTTAGACTCGTACATTTAAAAGGCATGTGTTGTAATTCAGCCTAAACAATGGAGTTAGAGTTAGAGTTAGTTAGGTTCAAAACAAGTTCAAAACAATATATCACTGCTTCCTTTTTTTTTTTTTTTTAAACAAAATATGATGCAATAACTTTTTATTGTGTAAACATCCTTACTAGTATCCATCATCTGACCACTTTTATCGGTTCTCTTTTCTGTATCATCCACCTCGCCTTCCTCATTCTTCTTGTCCCATGATACAGTTACAGTAGACTTTGTTCCCTTTACTTCAATGACTGCATCCATCTGAGAATCTAAAGATGCAACGTTGTTAGTGGCACAGTTCAGAATTTCAGTCGAACATAAAGTGTGATGCATTAACAGTACCTTGTTCATCCTGGTTCTCCTCCGGTTTCATCTCAGTGGGAGAATCCTCATCTTTTCCCACTATTTGTTCACCTGAAGTGACAGTCTCAGGCTGCTCTTCTGAAACAATCATTAATTGGGTAATTATTATTATTACCACCCTTACATCCAAACAGTCATGTTTACTGTAAACTGTTTAGAAGAAATGAGTTACCCGTGTTAACACTGTCTTCTACAACTTCATTGGTGACAACTTTGCTTTGCCTTTTGCTACGTCTTGTAGCCTGAAAAAGACACACACATTTAGAATATGATGACAATGTGTGACTGTGTGTTAATGTGAGCTGAGACCAAAAATAATTTCCAGTAATTGTCAATAGTCAATTATGATGGAATATCCCCAAGTGGATGTCAGTCTAACAGTCCAAACCAAAAAGTATTAATTATACTTACATAGCAAATAAAAGCAGTAAAACCTCACATTTAAGGTCTGAAACTTTTAACTGATAATCAAAATGGTGTCATTTACCAAAGACTCAGCCCTACCTGAGGGTTACATGTAATACCGTTACTATGACCACTTAAAGACATCATACTGACTGGTTGTCCAGCGGTGAGTGAACCACTTAAAGCACTTAAAGCAGTGCTCGTAGGTTAGAACTGGTCTCTCATGTGATTACCACACAGCTAACCAACTGTTAGCCAGTTAGTTTGCAGCCAGTAAGATCAAACAGCGGTTATCTTAAAACAATCTACTTGGTGCACGTTGAAGCCTGCTTAACATAAATGTATCGTAACGTAATCCTTACGTCTGCCTTCGCCATATTTGTTGTTACAACGGCACACAATCACAGGCTGTAACGGGATGTCCTAGCCGGTAAACACACGTGGAGAGCTAAAAACATCCACATGCGACGGTTTTAAACTACGCACTGCGCATGCGTGATTGCGTACTACGGGTGCCTAGGGGGTTTCGGGCTTTAAGCAATTCTACGAGAACAACTATTTGAAACTCCCCTACGTAACTTACATACCAGTGTATGATTTCACTGCTATGAGCACATACTGGGTAAATATTGAGTAACAGTGGGTCATGTGTTTAGAGAAAAAGAACATTTGGTCATTATTTTGTTCAAACCTACTAACTACTCAAATATAGCTTCCTGATAACTAGCCAAGTAGCTAATTAACGTTAGCTTAAGTGAACTCTTGAGTTGGTGAACTCCTTCAGCTCTCCACCAGACTCAAGCGCACAGAGCACGACTTTAAATACAGCGGACTTTCAGTTTCACTCGCGGGATAACTGCACCTCGTTGTGTTTCTCTCACACGGTGTGTATTTGTGTTGGTTGTGAGGACTGGACTGTAGTAATGTGTTGACTCAAACAGTTTGAACTGGTCTTCGAAGAACCCGCGGTCCGAAGGTCGAGGCTCCACTACAGCTCACCCTGGGGCAGATAAGGTATTATCGGGTCACACTATGCACCCGGGCTGTAAACAACACCGACATGAGCTGACCATGGAGGACGTGGGACTGAACTGAGGAATACTTGAACAACAAACAACCTCTTTTTGCAATGGGTAGTCAGAGGAACGGTTTCAAGAAGGAAAGCTTCATTCTGTCGGTGGACGTCGGTACAACATCTATCAGGTGTCACGTCTATGACAAGGAGGCAAAAATACGAGGATCATGCATAGCCAAGGTATTCGTCTCTTTTTATGTACATACATACAACATATACACACGCTTAGTAGATTCCTTAGAGACTCTTTAGGATCTTTATGCTTGTTCTTATTGTGCGCAGGTTGTTCCCTTGTATCCAGAGGTAGGACATGTGGAGATGGACCCAGATGCACTATGGACAGGGTTTATCACTGTGGTCAAGGGAGCTGTGCAAGGTACAGTTGCACCAGTCCACGTAGGGACCATACCATGGATCTATACTGTATGAGAGTGGTTCTCTATGATAATGCTCACATCCTTTGACTAAATGAATGTCTGAGGAAACACTTATTGCAGTGCATGATAACATTTACACTATGTTTTGTTTTTTTCCTGAAGGAGAACAAATATAGCATGATTAATAAACACCAGTGCCAGTGCTTTAGGTACATTCATTGCAATCCAGTAAGCAGTACTATAGTAAATAACAGCCTTAGTAAGCGTATCATATTTTGTTTTGATTAGATGTTGATTCAGTGGTGTTTATTTTCTAGGCCGTACCCTGTGGTGTTGTTTTAATGGTTTACATTATATTTAAATAAGAAAGGCTCTTTTGTCCACAGTACATTAGAAACACTTTGGTATCCTGATATAAGAAAAGGTTTTTACATGCAAATTTCAACAGCTGAGTTGACTAAAGTGATTATATCACCAGTGAAAGTCTGTTGAACTCTTCTGTAAAGAAAGAGGTAAAAGGTCCTTGTCCTTAAAAAAAGCGCCTTTAAAGAGATTTAATGTGTGTGCTTCTGCTGCTGTGCTCATGATATAGATGCAGGAATACAAATGCGTCAGATAGAGGCTCTTGGCATCTCCACTCAACGAGGCACCTTCACAACATGGGACAGGTAAAATTTAATACAGTTAATCTTATTACTTTTCTAAAAAAAAAAGTCAATATAAGTTGTAGGCAAACTTGTTCATATAGTTCTTTTCCATCCTGGTTCCATCTCATTTCACTTCCTCTCTTTTAGTAAGTAAGTAAGTAAAGTTTATTTATAAACTATATATATTTTACTTTGACAGGACAACTGGGGTTCCTTTCCATAACTTCATCAGCTGGCAGGATCAGAGGGCTGCAGACCTGGTGAAGTCCTGGAACAGATCCTGCACAATGAAAGTGTGTCTCTGCCTTTTATGTACTTTTACTGACTAAGTTTGAAGTTAAGAGATTGAAATACTAGAACTGCTAAATGGTTTGAATGTAACCGTGGTAAACATTTAGTTTGTCCCTTCGTACAGTATGGCTTTGATTGTTGTTATGACAACCTTAGGCAATCCATGGCGTGATGAAGGTGGTCTACTTCCTGACCAGACAGAAGCGGTCGCTTGCAGCAAGTCTTATTGTCTTCTCCACTCAACATGTCACCTTCCGCCTTGTCTGGGTCCTAACACACTACAAGCAGGTGTGTGTTTGTGTGTGTTTGTGTGTGTGTGTAAGCTGTTACTCCTGTTTAACTGCTGTTTAATGTGAACCAGTTCTCAACTACATGGTGCTTATTATAACATAGTATCCGTAAGTGTCGGTAGTGGACGTGCTGCTCAGTTGGGAAGCAGTGCAGAGAGTGTCAAAGACATTGAATTCTTGGAATTTAAGCCCGTGTTTCGTAGAAAGATGTTTCATTGCTGGTGTTTTCAGTGTTACTATAGCCACGCTTTTGACCGCTTCTTCCTCGCCACCTTGACTCCTTCTTGTTGTAAGATTCCAGCAGCACAGACGCACAAGTTTGACGTCATTGTTTTGCAAACTGAACTACATCTATAAAAGGAATTAATAAACTTAGAGGCAATGTGGTTCCAACCAGAACATCACAATTTCCTTAAGCTGAGGTTTTGACAAACAGTCCTAATTTCAAAGATATAAATTTATAATATAAAAAACAGCTTTAAAAGTTACTTTACCTTAATGATTAATTGATTATCAAAATAATTGTAGAATAACTTTCCATAAATCAATTAATCAACCAATTGTTTCAGCTCTTTACCTTTTGCCACCCACTTTTCTACCTGCAGGAGACTAGCGCTGTTGTAGAACTTGGACTGGACTGTTGGCAATATTCAAAGTTAAAACATGTGGACATTTTCCAAACAAACTTCCTATCATACGACTAATCCTGGTTACAATGTGAGGCACAGCATACAACTGTAACCCTCGCAGGCTGTGGGTGTTTTAAAGGTTAATTATAAAAAAAAAAGAAGAAAACAAAAGCAAACTGGGAGAGGCTGTATTATCAGAAGTGCCTTACTTCTCTCTTCAGACTCATCATGTTTCATTCTTCTTCCAGGTTCTTCAAGCAGCAGCTGAAGATAACTGCTGCTTTGGGACAATAGACACCTGGCTCCTGTTCAAACTCACAAAAGGTGGGTGTGGCCCATGAAGCTCATGTGAAAGGCCTCTCCCTATGAGCACAATTTGTTTTGAACAGTATAGTAATATATAATTTGTCCAGTGGATTGCATTTCATACAGTGTCAAACTGGATTTTAAGACCCAGACAGAATGTTCTTTATTCCCAATCCTATTGCATCACTGACTGAAATTCCTCAGAAATGTTTGAGAGAGGAGGAGCTGAGGAAAATGGCCGGCATACAAGTTTTATTGGAAAATTACATTTTCTGATGCATTAATTTCTGTCACTGAATCTGTTTCAGGACGCGTCCATGCCACAGACTACTCTAATGCCAGTGCAACAGGAATTTTCGACTCCTATCAGGTCTGGTGTGTGTCATGTTTATTTACTGTTTCTTCCTGTTTTGGGGTTGTTTCCACATCACTGTCATTTTAATTTTTTTACAGATGTGTTGGAGTGGATTGCTCTGCTCTCTTGTGTCTCTGCCTCATTCCATTTTCCCCAAAGTAGAAAATACAGGGTGAGTCAAATATTTACTTAATATAAAAGTATACATATGATTGCATTTACCACAAAGGTACTTTTCTCAGTATTGCAAGAATCTCTTGTTTTGTTCTGTTTCTCTGAAATATTGTACACTTTTACCTCTTCTGCCCTCTAAAATTAAATAATTCTTCTGTTGCTTTGTGTTAAGGGGTCACAAGCGAAAAAAAGAAGCACTGCTTAAGTGAATATAAAACTCACATTTTACGAAACACTAGATTTAACAGTTGCTATTTAAGCTGTTCGATTGGACAAGTCCCATTTATTTATGTCATTAAAAAACCTCATAAGGAGCCCACTGGTGGCTCCCCTGGTGGAGCTGCAGCTCACTGGGATCTCAGCATGGATTATGTATGGTTGTCATTCCCAATGTGTGATTGCGGCCGTTAGAAAACTGAGGAAGAGTGTGAGATGATGCATTGTCTCTGGTTTCTCCCTCATGATCCTGCAGCCATGACTTTGGTTCAACAGACACGTCCATCTTCGGAGTGCCTATTCCCATTATGTCAGTGGTGAGTTGTCCAGGTCTGTGGCGTCACACTCTCTCAACTGTCTCTTATCTTTGTGATTACAATTAAAAACATTCAATGCAAACCTCTGATTACGTTTATGCCAGCGTGTCCAAGTTGTGTCACCGCCATTATGTTGTAAAAAGAAACGAAACCAGATAATCAGCGGCAAGGAACTTTCTGCTCAAGAGTAGAAACTATAGAAAGTGTAATGAAGTATTGAATCTGTAAGTGACACAGGATCTTCATCTCATTATTATTGTCCTTTATTGGACACCATAGGAGACCGTGTGAGTTTTAGACCTTTCCAGTTTTGCTCAGGTGAGACTAAACCTGTTTAGGGTTTTTGTTTTCACAACATATGAATGACTTCCTCTGCCATAGATGGCGGACCAGCAGGCAGCCATGTTTGGAGAGTGCTGCTTTGACGTTGGTGATGTCAAGATCACCATGGGAACGGGCACCTTCATGGACATCAACACCGGGAACAAGCCACATACATCCGTAGCAGGTTCGGCGACATAGGCACACATTTAGATAATTCTATCCAGATTTGTCTGCACAGGCACATTACAAGCCAGTGTTTGTCCTCTGTAGGTCTGTATCCTCTGGTGGGGTGGAAGATTGGCTCAGAGGTGGTGTATCTGGCAGAGGGCAATGCCGCAGACACAGGCACTGCCATCAAATGGGCACAGGAGCTCGGTGAGTCACGAGTAGTATACAACAGCTCTGGTGATTGCTTCTTTTTCTTGCTATTTGCAAGAAATTGTGGCTGGTAGTGGAAATGTTCTATAACAGTGTGAAAATGAGGCCACTGATTACACTGAGTATGTTAGTGACAGATTCAAGGTCGTGTGTGTGTGTTGCAGAGCTCTTCTCTGACGTGCAGGAGACCACTGCCATGGCTTACAGTGTCAGTGACTCAGACGGAGTGTGTTTTGTCCCTTCCTTCAGTGGCCTGCAGGTACAATGTGCATCTGTGGGTGTATCTGTGTCGAATAATTCTTTTATATACCGATGGTATTTGGTATAATGTGTACACAACCCCATTCACCCACAGCAAAACAATGTGTTCTCCCTCCAGCACATATAGTTAGATTTTTAACCAATGTGTTTCTTTTTTTTCCTCTGCCCTCCGTTATGAACTGGCCTTTGTAAGTGTGTGTTCTGAGTGTTTATAATTTATATGCAACGATAGAACCTGTTTCCTAAGAGTTAGATACAGTAACCATGTAAAACAGTAGCTTCTACCCCAGAGGACCATGACCATTCATCCATTTTTAAACTTTTTTAATCAGGTCTGTTTTTCACTTATTGACATGTTTGTGTGTATACTTTATTTATCCAAGGCTCCTCTGAATGATCCCAAAGCCTGTGCTTCTTTCATGGGCCTCAAACCTTCCACCACGAAGAGCCACCTGGTACGAGCCATTCTAGAGTCTGTTGCCTTCAGGTGAGTCATTTTAAAAAGGTTTCTTCGGTTTAAATTTCTTTACCATCCATTCTCACCCACGCTTATTTTTTGCAGAAACAAGCAGCTATATGACACAATGCTGAGAGAAACTCACATTCCCATCACAAAGATCAGGTACAGTTTTCCTCATCCACTGTGTGATTTGATTCTAGTAATGTCAGGTTGCTTTAGAGGTGAAAAGATTCAACATAGCAGGGTCTAAAATCTAATTATCAGAATTTTAGTCTCAAAATGTCTTAAATATGATATCCTATGATAATTTGATTATTAAAGTGAACGAAAAAATTTTAAAGTTGCATTTGTCAGTCTTGCTTTTAATGTGTTTTCAGGAAATATTAGTATTGATTAAGCTATAACAACTACAAAAAGTACTCGACATGGAACCAATACTTATTTGTCCTCATATCCATCATCCCTTTTTCCAGTATGGACATGATGATGGACACTTAAATTTCGTCCATAGTTTGTCATTTAACTCTCATCATAGTTGTCTTACAACCCTTTAATATCCTAACTTACAGTGCAATATCTGATTGTAGGACTTGGACTTTAGCCAGCAAACTGGGTGTAACAGAATGGATTCTTGTGTACCCTGCCTCTACTAATGCAGTTCAGGTTTTATTGGCAATGCATTATGGGTGTATGTTTCTCTGATATTGTTACGGTAAAGTGAGTTGCAGTGTAATTGAGTGCTCTATCTTTCTTTGCTTCTGTCTCAGGGTGGATGGTGGTGTTTCCTCCAATGACTTCGTCATGCAGCTGACTGCAGACCTGTTTGGCAGAAAGGTAGCCAGACCCCAGCACCATGAAATGTCCTGTTTAGGGGCTGCTTTTGTCGCTGGACTTGGAATCGGTATGGAGACAAACAGTACCACACATGTACATTATGCTGTATGCCTGTGGTTTTTTAATCATATTAACTCAAAGGTCCACATCTGATTTCAATGCAAGGTCAGAGGTAAAAAAAAAAAAAAAATGTTCAATCAACTACATTAATGAAAAACTACTTTTATACTGGTTGTAAAAATGTTATCTGGCTTTTGGGATATTAGGTTGTTGAGTAGATAATCAGTTTTTAATTTTGGGATTCAGATATTCGTGGTCTCTTACTGCACACTGCTGCACACACAGCTGTTTGGCCCGCCCCACCCTGCCTCTTTGTATTTCTCTCTTGCAGTATCAAATAGGGATGCGCTTTTGACTTTCTTTGTCAAAGTTGCCCAAAAAACTCAACTCGCGGTTTTGGATTTTTATTATTTAATAAGTGGATAACAAGAGTATTTACGAAACCAAAGAATTTACAAAACGACAAGGTTGTGGATAAAATTCACTAGCATAAAATAATAAGAAAAAGAAAACCAAAAAAAGGGGGGTGTGAATACAAGTCTTGATGGGTAGTGTTGGGGAGTTATAATACTGGGTGTGAGAGGTGGTGTGTAGAGGAATCAGCTCTGGATGAACTGTAAGAAAGGAGACCATGTGTTATAAAATGGGATCAGATTGTCTCTTAGGGACGATGTGAGCTTTTCTGGGTTTGAATGGTCTGATAATAAATTGAGCCAATGGTTTATTGATAGTTTCGCTCTGTCTTTCCCGTTGAGTAGTGTGGTTTTCTTGGCCACAGTACACTGTATCACACACTATCAAGAGGAATGTTTGGAGACAATCTCTTCACTAGTTAATCAGTAGATGGTGTCAGTCTCTTGGACGGATGAAACAAAAAATAAAAAGTCATACTCAGCTCCCATCATGTTAGACAACTTTACACTTAATTGTATTCATAACGCAAGGTATGGGCTATGTTCATATTCACTTGCCATCCAGTCCAGTGTGCGTCCAGTCCGGATGCACACTGGGGTCACCGACTAAGAGAAGCCCTGCTCTATGCTTTGTAACATTTGTACTGGAAAGTGAGTTTATAGCAATACTATACTTTTTTGGCAGGAGGGAAATTGTCCTGAGAGTTGAGGTTCTCTGTGAAGCTGTGTGTCTTACAGATGCTGCTCAGCATAAACGTTATAATGTGGAGATGAAATAAGAAGCTGCTCTGTAAAGCAGTTAGACACTTCAACATTACTCTTTAGTTTCACTGTGTTTCTTTGTTTTTCTCTAAAAATATTGCAACACTTGGTCATGACATTGAGTTGCATTTGAAAAGTTATGATCAAAAATCCTATTTTTATTCTTGGCAGTGGCAGAAGAAGTGCACTGAAATGCTGCTCTTTGTTATGTAACCTGTTTTCCATTTAATTATTCACATTATGTAATTAGATTATTATACATTAGTCAGTGCTTAATCAAATCAAACACAGAAGACGGTTTTATAACAGGCCAAAAGCAGGTGGTGCTGATGACTGAATAATTATGTGAATCACGTGTTTGAGAAACATTAGTTCTTAGTGGCTCAGTAGCCAGTGGGGTTGGGTGATACACCACTTTCATTGGCTAGCTGTGTATTTGGGTGCAAAGAATCATTTATATCACTCAAAGTGCCAAATTCTGATTTTATAGGACTTCCTGTGTCATACATGTGTCATTTAAAGGTTTTATATTAATGTTTTTGTACCTAAATCTTCCTCTCTTTCAACTGTGACTGCAGGCTTCTGGAGGAGCAGGGACGAGCTGAAGAAGCTGCAGAGCACCGACGAGGTGTTCTTGCCCCGAGGAGTACCCAGGGAGGGCGTTTACAGCCCAAGTGGGGATTACATCCCCGTCCTCCAGAGCTGGGAGAGAGCTCTTCGTCGCTCCATGAATTGGTACAACAAGCCTTGACACTGGATGCACACACAGGGAGATGAAATGGGAAGATGGAGACATGAGTTTTAGGTATAAGTGAAAGTAGACTCTTTTTAAACAACATGACTGTTTTGTGTCTCTTGGAGGGGTCCGGTAAAGGTCTGAGCCAAGCCGTAGTGCCAGCAGCCACGTTTACCACCTGCACAGATTTGAATTGTTATCCACATACAGTAGTTTCTTCACCTTTTACTTGATTTCTTTGTGACGTTGCGGCCTTATCAGGTTTATCCTTCATTCATTCCAGATCTCAAGCCACTGGTGCCTCTTCATATTACATTGTTTTATTCTGATGGAATCACATTTGTACATTTTCCCACATGGGGGCACTAATGACTGCCTTTACAGCTTGTTCATTTAGGAACTTGCCATAGCAACCACATGACATGTTAGTAAGGAGCCACAGATTTAAAAAACAAAAAAAAAAAAAAACACTGATTCTTCTGTTCATGACGCCTCGAGATTTAAAGCGTTCTTACAGGGGCTAGAATTTAAAAATTGTTACAGACATTCAACAAACACAGTTTACTATTTGCCAATACTTGACGTTGCTGTTTCCTCGTGATTTAACAATATTTTAACTTTGTTATTTCAACCTTTGTGCAAAGGTGCAATCAAACATGTAACAAAATATAAAATATAAATGTCTAAAATATAAAATATAAATGTCTAAAATATAAAAAGTTAAACAAGGTAAACAGCTGACAGTATATAGTACAGATTTCTGGTCCACATCCATGTGACAGACGTAGTCCCTCTTTAACACCTTCTCCTGTTCGGATTACCCCGTTCTGCTTAACCCCCTTTTTTGCGTTGTTTTCATGCACATTTCCTGCCTGAATGCGTGCCATGCAGTAACTTAAATGTGATGATAATTTTGTTAAATGTGACTGGAACAAAATCTGAATGTATATGTTTTGCTCTGCACATGGGAATCGTACTGGATTTTAGTATTTCAGCACCTCGTTGTCAGTAATGGTTCTCTGCTTCTTTGATACAACGCACATCTCAAGTGGCAATGAATTAGAAAATAATGGGGGGGCAATAAAAGTTGGTGGTGAGAGAGATGTTTAGAGGTATATGTGGCATTGTAACAGCTGTTGTAGATTTTTATGTCAGCTCCCACATAGATCTCCAACACAGACTAGGACCTGCATGCTCACGTTGATCAGGGATATAAATATGAATTAGGACGTATATAAATATGTACTGAGTCTTATTCCATGCCAATCCATGTTGTGTAGCCATTATTTCAGTTTATTAGTTTGTGTTTATTGTTGAATTGTTCCATGGGGGACAGCTATGTTGTCATATGATAATGTTCTGACTTAAGTCTTTTATTTGACCTGATGAACTCTGATGACAAAGTTACAAATACTAATCATGTTATGATTAAAAAATGCTCACAAATAACAATGAAAATGTAAAGTGTGCATCTCATTCTGGATGTGCTGCACTTGCTGGGTATTGTTAAATGTTTTTGCCAATTGCTTATACTGTAATATCATTCTTTCTACTTCTACTAAAACATTTGTTATGCAAAGTGAACACTATGTGTAAAGCAGAAATTAACACCTCAAGAAATGACTTTCCATTTCTAACACTTACGTACTTCATTCAGTTTTTGAATGGCAAATGTCCTCCCGAGCTGCTAGGAATTAACAGATAGTATGTTTGTGTAATTATACATTCTGTTACCAAATTGCATTGAAATATCAAATACTTTGTGTGATGCAAAAGGGTTAGTATTAAAAGCATGAATGATCTGCAGTTGTTTGTGGTGATTTGAGTGTCCTCCAGTGGGTGTCACCGACATGGTGACTGAACAGATGCTGCCTAAAGGGTTTTACCTCCACGTGGACTCTGGGGAAATGCTGTAGTCTTGTGTCTGGGGAATTATCAGAAACACAGGCTGTTAGATGAGTGCAGGGATTGCTTCCCATTGATCAACCTCACTGTGAGGGTTGCTATGGTAGCTTGCGGATGGAGTGACTGAGAACAAATGGGGTGTGTTTTCCTGCTCATGGTGCTGGTATGGTGAAGGGGGTGCTAATTGAGTGCACAGAAAGGGGGTTTTCCTAAACAATGGGAGGATTGTGCGCTTGTCCCCTCGGAGGAAGAGCAGAAGTGAGTTTTTTGTACATCGCATAGACCCATACAGTATAGTTTTTCTGCGTCACCCCCGACCCCCACCCCCTCCCCTTCCTCTGCTGAAACACTTCCTCTAGTCTAGCTGTCAATCTCAGCTTTCTCACTCAAACATGGGCAGTTATTTGCCAGTGGGCTTGGCTTGCAGTGGGATGCCTTCACAGAGAAAAATGTGCTAGAGTGAGTGAGACAGACAGGACTAGCCCATGAATCAGTGCTGCTGGCTCTCACACTAATCAGGAAAATGTGTGTGTGTGTGTGTGTGCTGGTATTGTGCTTGGTACCGCATTGTACGAGTTGTGGTGGACCCTGCCTTGCAACAAATTCAATCTGACAGCAGGAACTGGATGCAATGCGACCACTACTCCAGTCCCCCTCCCCCATACGAGCTGAACCCTGCATCAAGGGTCATTATGTAACTCCCTCTTCTCTCTTCTCTGTCTCCGTGACACACTGGGATTGTTCGGTGGAGTGCCGGGGTTGGAAGTTAAGCTTTTGTATTCTTCTTTTTTTCCTGTCACTGTCTCAGGCCTTCAACGCCCCCCCCGCCCCCCCAACTCCTCTCAGTTCTGTTCATTTCAGTCATTGGCACGGCATACATGTGTACAGACGTTGGCAAAGCAGAGGCTTGGATATCGTTCAGATGAGGTTTGTTCAGCAGCTGTAGCTAATATATTAATATCAGTGTAAAACTGCTGGAATGAGACGCCATCATTTTCCACCCCCCAAAAAAAGTGTTCTCTGTTAACTTCTAGACATCTGTTTACAATCATGCTCTCTATGTACTCTCTACCTCTCTCAACCCCCCACGTCTGTCTTCCTTCATCTCTCTGTCTTGATCTCGGTCTTCCTTACTCTCTCCATCTCTCTCCATTCCTCTCTCTCTTCATCTTCCTCTGTCTTCATCTCTCTCTCTCTATGTCCTCCTTTGTCTCTCTGTCTTCCCCCCTCTCTCTCGCTCTCTCTCTTTGTCTCTCTCCCATACTCTTACACAGGCCACACACACACACACACACACCACACACACAACACAACACACACACACACACACTAGTTTCAGTAGTGCTCAATTGCCATGGCAACAAGGATTGGCAAATGCTCCAAATATCTATGCTCAGCCAGTCAGTCACAAATAACATCCTCACAGGCTTCAAATATGCTGACCACTGGCATTTATGTACATATATATACATATATGTGTGTGTGTATATATGTACATATGATTAACATATTGCTGTGGTTATATTATGTTACATATATATCATATGTTTGTGGGTGTATATATGTAAGGATGTCTGGTTGGGCCACTCGGTGTCTTTTATACTGCGCTTTGCGCTGTTTGTCCCCCATGGCACGCTATAGTTTTGAGGTTTTCTCTGTGTTGGACGCCATGTTGTCCAAACTTTGTGTTGCCATATGCCCCATAAGGTAAGTTGTTCTTGACGTCAAATGATGTTATTGTGTAATATATGTTGTATATGACCCGTAAGGTGGAGGAGCCAGCCGCGACTGTGAGATACAGCAAGAGGTTCTTAAAGTGAATCTAAGTTTCAACCACAATCTCCTTTCTCCTCACACAAAACCCCATCAGACAGCTCCTTGGGGTGTAGAGGGGTGCAGGCGTGCAGTGGGAGTGGGTTACATATGTGTGTGTGTGTGTGTGTGTGTGTGCACGCTAAACCAGAGCTTTCTATACAGTGATTAGAGCATCAATTGCTGTCGAAATCCACTCCAGCCTGTACGATTGGTTACTGGTTTGGTGACTCATACGATCAGAGGCGCTGTGGTAAACCTATAACGAATCATATCTAATTTCAGATTTCCTCATATCAGAATATTAGCATGATGCCATAGATGACTAAAACATACCTAAAGCGGACCTATAGGTTCACCACTGAGTGCCACGGACACACCGTGATCCTCTCGTTTCACACTGGAAATGTCACATTTTTGCGTTTTTCTTGCGTTTGCTGAAGGACCCCACAGCCTGTAGACACCTCACATAAAATGGAGATCCCAAACGCATGTAGCCACTATAATATAATTGATGATAAGAGAGATAGTGTGCGCTCTATTTATAATTTGTGCGCGTAACGGTGCGTCTCTCCGTCATTAGCCAATGTGCATCCATCTGGTCGCACTGCATCAGCTGCCACGGCGGGGCTTGTGTGGACGTCACAGATCTCTCTCTCTCTCTCTCTCTCTCTCTCCTTTCCTCACCTTGCCCTTCTCGTTTTTTTGTTCTGCCAGAGCATCTCTCTCGTTCTGCTCTCTCCCTCTCTCTCTCCCTCTCTCCACCGCCCACTCCACTCACCGCCGCCTCGCCGGCTTCTTCGCCTCACCACATCGCCCGCTGCCCCCTTTTTCTGCATTTTTTAAGGGAGAAGAAACCGCACATTTTGCACCGGAAAAAAAAAAAAAATAGATCAACATGGCGAGCACCGAGGATAAACCAGCCAACAAGGAGAACACGTCCAGCTGGAAGGACTCCATCTACAACCCGAGGACCGGGGAGCTGATGGGTCGCACGGCCAGCAGCTGGGGTAAGGGTCCCCGTTACACAGCAGTCAGTCAGTAGATGTGCTTTGACATTCACGGGGCTTAAGCCTAATCTGGTGCCTTCCTCTTCCCATTTTCAAAGCATTAATAGACGCGTGCCTCCTCAATATAAAGCCTACTGTATACTCCTGTGCATGGATAGATTCAAATGACTGCCATATAGATATGGATTAGCGGAGGAACCATCATAGGCCTACATGAAGGTGTAAAGGAGAAGCCTGTACCAAGAGGCTCACCAAGATGAATGATGCTACCAAAGGTGTGCACCAGTCTCTCGTTGCTGCATAGGCAGAAATAACCAATACAGGCGATGATCAGTCACAGCAGCAGAGAATTTCTTTTTTAATGAATATTTATCATCTGCATTAACAGGATTATCAGGAAATCCACAGTGAAGACCCCAGCTGATAAAACCCCTCATTACCTAATCATATCTGAGGAGGGTGCTACAGCATTCATGACTGATCAGGCCATACATTTTATGTAATGATCCCCGGTTATTTCCACAGTGAGGTAGTAACACACCACCCTCCCTCCAGCAGCCAGCTCCTATAGGCTAGCGCACGGGCTGTCAGGCAGCCCGGGCCCCTGTGCTGCTGTGCAGTGGGATGCTCCATTGCAGTTGCATGGCCGCCCACATTAGCATGCCTGTCAAGGTCAAATGGGATTCCCTCTCTCCTCTTTCTCTCCTTTTCACGCACTGGGCAGGTGCATTGTGGGATACTGTTGGAGAGGAATGAGAGGAAGGGGGGGGTGTACAGCAGGAAGCTGAGGGGTCCATCCTTTTTTTTTTTTTTTTTCTGTCAACTTAGAGGGCATCCGTGCTGTGCAAGCTGGATGGTTGTGAACCATTTTGAGTCAAATGTTTCCATAACTGTGGCTCTTTTTTGCCCCCCCTCCCCTCCCCTGCATTGGATAAATGAGGCTTCAGATGCTTTGAGCAAACAGCGTCATCCCTAAATCCTGTGTGATGTGAAACTTCTCCAGTGAGGGGTCTCCAGTAAAAAAAATGGCCTCTGATTTGTGAGCAATGAGTAGCAATTCCCCCTTGACCCAAAATGGATTCTCTCAAAGGGATCTTACACTCAAAAGACAATCTCCTTCACCTCACAGATAAGAAAAGTGTGGAATCAGAATGCTGTTGTCCAAGCTCGTGTGAGGTTAATTATACATGACCCCTCTCTGTCTCTTCCCCTCATTATGTCTCCTTTCTATTTCTGTTTCTCCAAACTCCCTCCAGCCCTCATCCTGTTGTTCTACCTGGTTTTCTACTGTTTCTTGGCTGGTATGTTCGCCCTGACCATGTGGGTGCTGCTGCTCACTCTGGATGACTATGTGCCAAAGTACAGAGACCGCGTCCCCTATCCAGGTTAGTGTCTGTCAACATACGAGTACAGGGGAGGAAACAGGGCTTTCAGCTACTGTAACTGGCAGCATTTTCTCTTTGAGCACATTCATTATTCATACCTGCACCAATAAGATGCTGTCACAATAATGTGCTACATTATAGCTGCTTCTTGTTATTGATCTATTTTGAAGTCTGTTCCTGTGTGATGTCAGCAGGGCAGTTTGTTTGCTGTAATTCGAGATGAACCAACAGCGATGGCTGTGCATTAGTTTCTCTTGGTGGGATCATTTACTACTTTACTCTATGTTTACTTTGCTTTTTGTCTGTGTTGCAGGATTGATGATTCGCCCAAATTCACTGGATATCATGTTTAACAAATCTGACACGTTGAAGTATGAACAGTATGTCAAAACCTTGGAGAACTTTCTGCAAAGTAAGTGCACTTCTCCCTGATGCAAAGATAAATGAATATTAAAACAGATTCCATTCTCTTTCTCCCGGATCATTAGCCAGTGATTCATTCCATTTATTTGAGTGTATCTCGGCTCATGTCCGGCTCTTTATCTCTCTCAGGATATAACGATACAGAGCAGGAGAAGAACAAGGACTGCATACAGGGAGAGTATTTTGAGCAGAACAACAACGAGGAAATGACAAAGGAAGCTTGTCGCTTCAAGAGGAGCCTCCTGAGTCTCTGCTCCGGCCTCTCTGACACCAGCTTTGGCTATTCTGAGGGAAAACCTTGTGTGCTGCTGAAAATGAACAGGGTAATGCTCACTTTCACTGAGCACTCCTCTTCCTCTCCTCTCCTCTCCCTCTGTCTTTCAACCTTTTCGTCCTTCACAGCAGTCCAATGATTCATTTGATTAATTTCTAACTTTAGTTCCACACATGCAGCAGTCTGAACCTCTCCTGTTTCCCTCCCCTCATAGATCATCGGCCTGAAGCCCCGTGGGGATCCCTACATCAACTGCACAGTAAAAGTAAATGTGTTTTTTCACACTATACAGTACATGTTCTATTTGCTTGTACGTGTGTTCTTTTCTTTTTATTTCTCATAAAAAATGACCATAACAGTCTCAATATTTTGTTTCTGTTGATCTTTCATTTCTTCCTTCTTTTTGTTTGTTTTGTGTCGGATTTCTTTCTGCATGCTGTCACTGACGGCGTTAGGGTAAGATAATATGTAAATTATGAGGATAAGGCCAGTAGGAGTGTTAACACATTTTTATTATGTAACACGTCATTACGCAGGTGCCTCTAAACCCATCTTAGTACCTTTTCTAAGTCATTTAAATCTAATCGGCATAATTTTAGCCACAAATGTCCTTTTTGGAGATTGAAGCAGAACACAACATGTTTCCTACCTTATTTAAATCTCTTCACTAACAAGAAAGCGTCATGGATTTTCCTTTTTTTCATGTCCTGTCTCATGTGATCTTGAAAAACAATGTCTAATTTGCTATTAATTTAAGATAATAAAATGCATATAATGTAAAATTTACACCGACTTACACATGTTCATCTTTGTAGAGAGAGACCCCAATCCAAATGCAGTATTTCCCCAGTGAGGGGCGTATTGATAAGATGTATTTCCCCTACTACGGCAAGAAAGCCCATGTAAGTATCAATCCCCTTGGTCAGATCACATCCGCTAACATTCTCACGTGGATGTATTATTGACAGGCGGCTGTCTCTTTCCTAATGCAGGAGAGTTACGTGCAGCCCCTGGTGGCTGTGAAGCTGCTGCTCACCAAGGAGGACTTCAACAAGGAGCTGTCGGTGGAGTGCAGGGTAGAGGGCTCTGACCTTCGCAACAACGACGAAAGGGACAAGTTCCTGGGCCGCATCACCTTCAGGATCAAGGTAGTCGAGTAAAAGAGAAGACGGCCGGTAAAAAGGAAACCTGATGCAGAGGCTGCCAACGTTTGCTAAGGATTTATGTTCAAAAATCTGAAAGAAAAAAAAAATGAGAGGAAGGAAGTGTCAAATACGTCACAAAGACGCCATATATTATTGGGGTGTGGCCAAACTGTTTGATGCAGATTGGTTTGGTTTCCAGTAGGACAGCCAGTTAGATGCAGAAATTGAATGTTGCTTTGATGACATTTCTGACCCTTCTTTCCTTCATTATTCCTTGCTGACCTCCTCAAAGATTCCCAGAACAAGACACAGGCTCTGCTCCCCTGACCCCATCCATCCACCCTTTCATTCACCTGTTGCACTGTTCATTCCTCACTCAGTTAATCTTTTTTATTTTATTTTTAGCATTGATGTGATTAGAGAATTTATAGCCATTGCAACCAAGCCATTTGGAGCTGTCGTGTAATTGCTGAAACAACTTTTTTTGAAATGTTTTTAGATCTTCCTTCTGTCAGGAAGAGAGTGTTGTTTTCATCTCTCCAAGCTGTATGAACGACTGTGTTAGCACTGGTGTTGAGAGGATTTTTATCTTGCTGTATAGTACAATTGAGAAAGTGACATTTCCGACATATCTCCAGAGTATTCATAGTATCACATCACAAAGACTTCATAGGAACATACCTTGATAATCAAGTATAGCCACTGTATCCCTGTATATGAAATGCCAATTACAAAGTCCCTTTCTACATATAAATACATTGTGATCCTTACCATATTTAGGGAATTATAGATAGATCTTTGTGTTGTGGTCTGCGTAGCCACAACCCAGTCTTGTGCTGTCTGTCTGTCTGTCTGCATGTCCGTCTGTCTGTCTGCCCGTCTTCCTGTTTACTCACCTCTCCACTGCAATAGCCGATATTGTGGGTGAGCCCTCCAGGACTAGATAGGTTGTCTCACTCCACCTCGCGAGGGTGCTGCGTATTGATGGTGGGTGAGGCGACACACACGCACACACACACACATACACAAAAGGTACAGTGTAAAAACTGCTGTTAAGGCGGAGAGGCAATGGAGAAGCGTTGCAAAAATAAAAAGTTCACTGTAACTATGTACTGTATATCTTTACGTGATCTGTATATCTATCTGGGTCTCAAAGATTGTTTGTTAGTTTTCTCTCTTCTTCAGCCTGTTGATCTGATTGTCTGCCAATCTATTACTCTTCAATGTATATATATACACTATCTACCATATTTACTTAATTCACACTGTATTTTTGTCACAAAACACAATGTCTGTGCACTGTAAAGAAATAATTTAAGCAAAGATTTACAGGAAATTATCTTATTCAAAGCTATGTTTACACAGTCTTAAAAGGAACCCGCATTTGAAAGAACAACTTGTAACATCTCTTCAGGGTGCCTTAAGACCTGATTAAATAAATTGTGGAATAAAAGTGATTTTGAAGAAAAAAAAAAAAAGATTTTCCCCGTCTTCTTTTTTAATGATTTCTTAATTTGGACTGTAGCTTTTAGTCAGTGGTAAAGTAAAGGTCCTGCATTTAAATTAAATTAAAGTGTTGTCAGCAAAATATACTTAAAGCGTCAAAAGTTAGAAATTACATTATATTATTATATACATATGTTATAGTGATGCATTAATGTATAAGTTGCATTTTAATGATGTAGCTGCTGGAGGTGTAGTTTATCCCAACCTGGTGGTCCAGCTCCCTCTAAAGGCTCACAAGATAAATCCGTGGGGTCATGAGATGATTAATGGAAAGACGAAAAAACAGGAAGAACAAAGTTCTGCTTCACAAAGGTTATTTGGACTTTTCTCTAATCTTTGCTTTTTTTGCTTTTTTTGAGTGAAATATTGGATCATAAGGTTCAAGTGGAAATTATTTTTTTAGCCTGGTTCGCAGTTTATCTCTGTTTTTGAGGAAAGTCAGTGTTATTTCCTCAAATGGGCCAAAACAGCAAACAGAAGATTTAATTTGAAAATTATAGTCAATAAAATAATCTCTATGGACTGTAAAATGAAATTACATAATACTTGTGTCTTGTCTTTCAATCAGTAACCACTCATCATTGTAGCACAAATCTGCAGCCACAGGAGGGAGCCAGAAACAAGAGGGGCAGAGCGAACTGTTGGTGAGAGTGTGGCTCAAACATGGTGTTGCCAGAGATACGCCTACTGGGCAGCTGCAGAGAAGAGGTTAGTGAGCCATTTTACATAAACCATGTTTGCAGCAGATACACAGAGAGATGTTGAGAAATCCACACAATTACACTTGATAGTGGGTTCCACAATATCGGGAGGCAGCCACTGGGTAGATCCTTCTCTTCCTTTTCACCTCCACCATTAAGGTCATATCCAATAAACTCATATTGACTTGTGCTAAAATGTGTCTAAAAAAAGGAGGTAACACCTTATTAGCTACCCTTTGTTCTATTTTGAATGATTTTAAACCAGCAGTTATATCAACTAGTTATATTTCTAATTATTTTAAAGTTTAAACATACACTGTGGCTTAATCAGTGAGTGAATGGTTATAGCTGTAACTATACCCACAGCACTGGCTGTAGAAGTCAGAGTACATCAGGTCAGTGTTAAATTAAGTCTGATCACACCTGTCTGCTCTAATTTCACAGCACCCCCATCCATCAAGCTCCCACAGTGCCCCGAGGCAGCAGCAGCTCTGTCCTTCACTGTCAGCAGCAGCCTGTCCCCAGGTCCTGCTATATGAGATAATCTCTCGGGGTTTAGCTGCAGCACGAATCCACCTTAGTGTCTCCTGAACTCTTACCGTCCTTGAGTAAGAACATTGTAAACAAGTGGCGTAAAAGAAAATACCAAACAGGTATTTTCATCTGTCTCTTTCTTGGACTGGTGGCAAATAATTTGACAAATGCTGTAAATTAGGGAAAGTCTGAGCTGTAAATATCATATTACATATATGAATGTGTCTGTTTTTAATATGTTAGTTTTTGACTATTATTTTCAGTAGGTTTACTGATTTACTACAGTAATTTAATTCATGCAGCATTGTTTGAAAAAAAAAAAAACAACAACTAAAAGCTTATGTGAAAATGTGGTGAAATAACGTTTTTCAGCCGAGCACTGTAGCTGCTGTTCTCTGCTCAGACCTGTCAGTCGTCAGTAACATAAAGATGTTTCAGAACCTGAGGGGATTTAAAGCTGATTTAAGCAAAGAAGGCACAAGGATAACACTGGTTATCGCCTTATCAGCTAAGAGTTGAACTTGCCAATTTGCGGCAGCCTGGAGCACAGCCTGGCTGTAGTCAGCATCCTGAACGGGATTACTGCAGCTGATATTTTTAGGTTTTACTCTAGCGTCCTCAGCAGCACTTTCTCCCTGGTTATATTTAGCCCAGAGAACATGCGTAACATGGCACAATTTGAGCTTCTCTGACGCTGGTCGTAGGTGTGTTTTTAAAGCCTCAGGACTACAACAAATGAATATTCATATTCACAGAACAGACACACACTTTAAAAGACATATGTTTTAATTTATTCAGATGATTCAAGATTCAAGGAAGTTTCTGCTTTACATCTCATATTTCTATAGTAGCAATTCCTTTTATGTTATATTTACAAGGACATGTATCATATACATTTATATCATATTAACATTAACTTTAAAAACTCAACTCTGCCCAACATCTGGAAATTTAAAAACTTAGGAAATAATTACCCTGAGACAAGTAAACAAGAATAACAAGGATTTTCTTTTGAACTAACCCAAGTCTCTATACTCAGCTTAACAACCACAATAGTGGAGTCTTTTTCAGGATCTGGCTAGTTTGAGTTATTCACACTCATCTCAAACTAAGAAAAGAGCCCTGATGTATCACAGTGTTTTAGGGCCATGGATAGGGCAACCTGTACAGTTCTGGTATGGGAATTTATTGCCCAACTCCTCTAATTTTTCCTCCTTCATGTGCAGCAATTAACTGCTGTTTCTTCACTCATCTCTCTCCCAGCATCCCAGGGCTACAGACTTTTCTCATAGCACCAACAGTAGAGGGACTGAAGAGGTGAAGAGTATTCTTCATTTTCTTCCAAACAAACCCTACATTTTAAATTACTTACATATTTGCCTTTCTCTCTGTGCATAGATATATTTCTTTATATACAATAAATACAATTGCAGATGCCTTTTATAGTTTATATAAAACTAAAATATGTAGGATGTCAATGCAGTGATCAACCTTAATTATGAGGTTTATGATCACAGCATATAATATTAAACACTAGAACTATCTCTTCCACATGTGCTTAAAAAGCACTCTTTAAACAGTTTTCAGGGTTTGAAGACATTTGTTCCAGTTGGTTTAAAGCGTAATGTTGAATGCAACAGCAGTGCTTCAGAATGTAATTCTACTGCAAATACTTTTACAGTTTGGACATTTTCTTCATAAAGTAATATAGTGTTTCTGGCACAAAGGCCTCTAACGTACTAATCTAACACTAGCATCCTTAATGAAAAGGTTGTAAAAATGAACTCTAGCTGTTAACCAAAGAGATGATGCTGAAAATACATCATCACATCCTCCATAAATTACTGAACCTTGCCTTCAAAGCAGTAGATCTTTAAACCAAGAGCATCCTTACAGGAGAGGGGTGGTACATCTTTCTCAACGTAGATGCTCGTGCATGCCTCTTTCATAAAACATGATCCCTCTCTTACATCAATGTTAATGTGCATATGACTGAGAAAACAAATTATTGAGTGTTATTACTGGTATATGATATCACACATGTGGATTCTCACAGCAATATACACGTGCCGGACTTCTTTTCATCGTCAGGATCTCCTCCACCCTCTTTCCTGTTGGGATCATTGAGCTCGTCAAACAGTCCAGTCTCAATCATCTCCTGCTGCCACTGAATGGGCACAGCACCTGTGTTAAACTCCTTGAAGAATTTGTCGTCCTTTGCGTCAAACTCGATGCCCTTGATCTCGGAGAACTCTGCGATGTCGCCGGTGTCTTTGGCATAGACAACGTTGGGCTTGGGAACCCAAGGAGGATCCACCAGCCCTGCCTCCAGACGGGGGAAGTTGATGGTCTTGAACCACGAGTGCTTCCTGGGATCCTCCATGTTGTTCCTAAAGAGAGGTGGTTGAAAACAACAACATTAGACTAGAAATAAGAATAGAGTGGCTGCACAGGTTGATGCAACAACTGGTTACGGTTAAGTTGAACCTTACTAAACCAGGTCATTCATAACAAGCTTGTTACTCCAATCTCTATTTCGTGAACCAAAATGCCAATAAATATCTGACAAATTAATATTTTTATGTTTATGGAACTGATTTCAGATTTAATTTTGAAAAATATACTATTATTGATATACTTATTCCAATTCCATTGACACACCATGTACCAAATATTCAGATATGCTACGCCACAGTGTGCTGCCACTTAACAGCCCATGGCTGAATTATATCTTAAAAGAGTAGAAGAACCTCTTACTTTATACCCAGGCGCTCTTCAATTTTCTTCTTGAGGAACTGCTGGATGATGTCCTTGGTTTCAGCATCAAAGCATTTGTGCTCCCACTTGGGTTCCTCGTTGAGAATGCGGCGCTGTACCTCCTCCTTCTCCACCTTCACCTTCTGGCTCTCAGCGCCTTTGAAAGGTGTGTAGCCAGCCACCATCTCATAGATACTGCAGCCCAGGGCCCACCAGTCCACTGATGTCCTGTATGGAGTTTTGCTCAGGAGCTCAGGAGCCATGTATGCTCCAGTACCAGCCTGGTAGAGAAAGAGAAGGGTGTGGGGAATATTGACTATGATTTACATCTATAAATCACAATATTTTTACTTGTTAGAAAGCATAGTGTGTTTTATATGTTTAGAAACTGAGATTTTGTCTCTTTTAGAAAGTGAGTCTTGTAAATGGAAGCAATGAATCTACTGTCTGAGCACATTTACAGACTTGTGACGTGACAGTGACATGAGCAATGAAAACAGTGTGTAACCTTGTTCCCGAACAGGGATCAGGAAGAGGGTCTTGTGGAAGTAAACAACTTTAAAACTGTGAAACATAACCTTCATACAAGTTGACAGGTGAGACTGACAAGTGTTACAAAGGTCAGTTGCCTGGGTTACTAAAAGCTTTACTCTAGTCCTCGTCATCTTCTCTTTCTGTATCCCTCTGTGTAACTTTGACCTTTCCCTCTCTTGCTTATACTCTCTCCCTGTGCCTCTGCTCCCCTCCCTCTATGACCTCACCTGCAGGCCAGGAGCTTAATCCTAATGCTAAGCCTACTACCTGTCAAGAATCATGTGTGTCTACACACTGACAGAGTTGTCCAGCCTCTTATATAAAGGCAGGACATTTCTGGACACTATATCCACCAGCAGAAATGTGTAACATCCAGACAACCTGCAGCCATGCCTCTAATGTATAATTAATGCACGCAAACCACAAGCTGGCATGCAGCTGATCGCTTTATCCTCGCCACTGCAAGGAAGTCCTCAAGAAACCCTGTAGCAAAAATCTTTTTTTGGAAAACCCTGTGTTAGCACATGGAGTGTTATATAGGTATTAATGAGGACTGCGGGATCCACTGTCCTTTTATAGCCACTTAAATGTAGTAACACCTTAAAGACAATTAGCATGACCTTAGAGAATTCCTATTATTGTTTTACACTGATAAAGGTATCGGACACTGCGTCATTCAACAAGCTCTTAAAACGTCTACTGTTAAAGTCGTAAAAACAATGCCGTTTTATTTTTTTCTTTTTGCTTGATAGATTTGGATCACTAGACTACTTTGAGATCTCTCCTTTAACAAGTGTGATAGAAACTTGGCTGCAGATGTGCCTGGATTTGCCCTTCTGACATATTAATGAAGGCATGATATTACAACTCCAGTGACCAAATTTTGCATGCAAGACTTTTTTGTCCTCCTGTCACCTAGCATGCAAATCTATTAAACTTCACTTCACAAGCTTTCTCTAACTATGTTCTGTTCGTCTGATGTGTGTATATCTGTTGGTTTAACTTAACAAATAAACACCTTAACACTTTGGTCAGTCAAATGGGAAAAAACTGTTAATGTAATGATCAACATCTGAGTTCAAGGTACAGATCTGTCACCTTGTTTGCAAACTAACATGTCTAAACATATTCAATTTACTTTACTTTACTTGGATCTGTCAATCTAATCAGGGACAGACTTGTGTAATGCCCACTAAGAGGATTAGGGGACCAAAGCCAGCCTTGTCTGTAGGAGGTTAGTCCAGTCATTTTGGCTGGCTGAGGAGCATCAGAGTACTGGATAATGAGCTTACTGGACTTTCATGGAACCAAGAGCTTACTCTTTGCTGCTGCAAGTAAGTCCAGAAGAAAGCCTGAAAAGAAAACCCTTGCAATATACTGTAAGTATTGGAAGATGTGTAACGTTGTTCTGACAGTAATTGTATTACGTTGTGGTTATGCACCATCTGCATGATAATATTTTCGTCAGCACCTGGCACATTTTTAAAGCTTGATTGATGTGAGAGGCCATCATGATGTTCTGTCACTGACAACCTCTTCTTTTGCATATTGTCGGTCATTTGTTGAGGGTTATCCTCAGTTGTGCAGCCAACATCAGGCTGAACTTATTGATGAAATGCTATCTGTGTTAGTCTTTTTCATGGCAAGAAGAAATACAGGCTATAGGCTTTGTAAAGCTGAGGCAACTCTCTCAACGTAATGTCTCTATAGAAATAACTAAATCTCTGCAACCAAACTGCTGAAGGAACCCTTACATGTATTGACTGCTACTAGCACTGGACCTCCAAGGTCTCTATTACAGCCCCTACACAAAATGGTGGCCTATAAATGGCCAGGCTATAATCTGAGTGCTAAAGGATCAAATGAGTTATATAATGGAATCAGAGACTCTCATTGCACAGATCTTTAAGCAATCCAGTAATCCCTGTCCGGATTTAAAGTGAAAACCTCACCAAGACTAAGAGTCCAGTTTTTAGCTTCATCCTCATTGTTGGGTAAGTGAACATGGACAGGGTGGATATGAAGATGAGGTATCACTCAGCCGCCAGTGATCCTTTTCTCTGTATTTCTTTTCTGCTGCAGTTTGTGTGCGAATATGTGGGGTCTTAAACTCAGTCCAACCCTGTAGATGATTAATTAATTAATCTTACTGAATTTAAAGTTTAGCAACATACATAACAGAATCAGGGGAGGATCCTTGCCTGCCCTTTGGTGTACGCAACTTCAAAGGCTTTAAAAAATAGATGAAATGACCTTTTAGGGGTAGACATCTTTCATCATGATGTAAAATCTTATTATGATTCCCATCATTGCTGACATCATCCAGCTAGATCCTGTTCACAGCACCCTAATGTCTCAGAAATCGCAACTTGGTGCACTTCTTTATTGTGTTTCAAAAGTAAAGAGAGAGCCATTTCAGCCAGAATGTCAATCCTTTGTGTGAATCTACTCACCATCTGGGTGACAGTCTTTTCTGGAGCAATCTCTATAGCCAGACCTAAATCTGAAAGTCGGCACTGGCCTTGGCTGTCCAGCAACACGTTCTCTGGCTTCATGTCACGATATATGATATTCATTTCATGCAGATGAATAATGCCGGTGGTAATCTGCGCTGTGTAGTGGATGATGCGCTTCATCTCAATGCCCTTGTCCACACCCTTGCCATCATAGCCTATGTTGTAGATGTGGTACTTGAGGTCTCCTCCATTCATCAGGGTCATGACAAGGCACAGATGTGTCTTGGTGTCATAAGCGTAGGCCAAGTTGACCAGAAACAGGCTGTTAACCTTCTCCAAGATCTTCTTCTCCAACAGGGCCATCTTCTCACCACCCTTCTTCTTCAGTCGCTTTTTACACAACTTTTTGCAGGCATACATCTGGCCTGTGTTCTTCACTTGAACAGCGCATACCTGGAGAAAGACACATCATTTGTTAAAAATGAGGATGATGACACCATTTCCTACAGAAACTAAGCATGGCCTACTGGTACAAGGCCTCTTGACAGCACAGGAACCTTTGCACTACACTGATCAGAAAAGTGTGATGGGAATGAAAGTGACCTTTAGGAAAGCTGAAAAAATAAAAAAGGGTACTTTAAATCATGAATCCATGCCATCACATATTTCATGATTTGGAATGTTGATATAATCACAAATAATGCCTCCTTCTTTTGACTCTGAGGACTGAAGGCAAGAAAATTGGTTCAAGAAGACAACCTCACTTGATCCTTGATCCTTGCCAACTGTGTCTTGGCATCTAATTTGCCACCCGTCTCATTCACATCTTCTGGTATTCCTTCTCTATAGATCAGATTTGTTCACTGCATTGCACTGCTTAGAAAGTTACTTTAGCAGTTTCAAAATGATTGTCCAGGATCATGTCTCATGTATGTGCTGCATTATGGTATTTTAGTCACAGCAAATTTCCAAGTTATACTAGCAGCCTTCATTGTTATTTTAATAACAATATACTGTACATAACTGAAATCATTTTTAGATGTCTAAACTGCTCTCTACACTTCTATCATTGCATTTATCTTCTAAGTTGCCTTTTGGATGTATGCTCAAGCTTGTTGCTGAAAGCTTGACTCAGAAAAGAGGTTCCTCAAGGGTTGATTGTGGGTCCTCTGGATGTTCATGAGATCAGTATCAGTATCAGATCTTGTCACTATCATCACAAGATCTTACAATTTGTCTTTAATTTCTTCAGATATCTCTCATCTATCTCTAATACTTTAAATGATTATCACAACAATGTATTTCATTCACAAGAACTCATACTGCTATTTTCGGTCCCTGGAATTACTGCTGGTTCATTATGTTTACATATCAGTTTTTATTTTAAAACAAACAACCCTGAAACAGTTTTCTGTTGATGTGATTTTATATTCTTAGTTGATGACTTGTGATTTACATGCTTTACTGTCATCCTCAGGTCTGTATTGAAAAAGAGATCTTGATCTCAATAGGCCAATAAAAGTCTATATTTGATAATAGCTGATCTGTTGCTGGTTCTATCAATGCAAGATTACTGCTTCCTGCATTGTGGCTTTATATTTGTTACATTGTGAAACATAAGCCATGATTTTCTAAAATTCAACAGGTATGCCCATATGCCTCAAGACTTCATGGTCACCTTCACACAAAGTAATCCTAATGATTATGTAAGGTATGATCTCTTGTCCAATATACTTTCTTATACTTCCAAGCTAATATACCTAGGATTTTCCTAAGAACTGAACAACGCTGATAATGCACCATACTACTTCTGTAGCACTATACATACAAATATGAGGGTAATACATATTTTTGACACCATCATACCTAAGAAACCTGTCGGGGAGTCCTACTTTCATAAAATTCTATGTAAATGCGTTTGCATGCTTACCTCTCCGAAGCCTCCTTTTCCCAGAGTTCTGAACTCATAGAAGTATTTGTCACTGATGGGCTGTTTCTCATACTCTTTCCACTGCAGGAATTTATCAAAGAATGGGCTTTCCTGGTATTCTGTAAAAGGTTTACCTTTTAAAAACTCTCTTACACCTTCCTGGACTTTGGTTTTCATCACCTCCTCAAAGGTGGCATCTGTCACAGCTTTGCATTTGTCACTAGGCTCCCCAGTAAGAAAGGCCAGGAAGTTCTTGGAGTCAGCCTTGCAATACTTGTTGATGATGTTTGTGCGTGCCTTGTCTTTTGTTGCACCTTCAGCCAGATCCCAGTCATACAGCTCATCCAAAAAATCAGCAGCAATCTTAAACTCAGGTTTAGTTACCAGGAAATCACGGAAAAACTTTTTGCCAACAGGCTGCCTTTCACAAAGTGATGTAAAGTCCTTGTCAATGGAAGATCGTACCGTAGCACATTGCTCAGGCTTGGGGAGAGACAAGCTGCGACGGCGCTTTTTCATCTCCTTGTCATCACCACCCTGGGCTTTTAGGTAGGCCGTGTTGGCCACCAGGTTATCCAGTCCCGCCATGTCACACATCTTGGCGGCTGTATGTGGTCTATCCTCCCTAAGTGACTGGTTTCTTCAGTGGCTCCCCAGGGATGCAGCGTCTTGCAGAATGTTTGTGTCTGTGTGAGAGTGCGCTGCGCTCCAAAGCCAGTGTGCAAATGAGCTCCTTCACCCAGCCTACCTGCAAACCTAAGACACACTGACACACCCAGTAATTACTCATTTAGAATTAAATACCAGGGAGGGATTTTGGCTTAAGGATCTTTGTGTGGTCTATTCAAGGATGCTGTGCACGGAAAGGGAATCGTAAGCGGACTCTGTCCTAAGAGGCTTTGTAGCCCTCTATATTTGCTCATGGTGTTCAGTAGTCTCTAATAGTGGTCCAAGGGGTTATGTTGACTATGAATTTAATGGTGAAACAGTAAAAGAAGCAAAAGAGCAAGACACCTTTAAAGAAATGTCATAGTAGTTTTTGGAGGGTCCTCCTAATGAACGTTGTAAGAAACTGGACTAACACAGTAAAGTTTAGTTGAGTATTTACATATGATATTGTATTATATGGATAGAAAATAAGATTGTATTTGAAGCCATCAGAACAGAATCAGATTAATGGTTATCACTGAGGCAGTCAATATGGTGAACTATGGCTCTACGATATAGCAGAATATCCACCAGCATCCTCCTCTTCTTCTCTTTCCTCCTCCCAGTCTCAAAAGAACAGGTACTTCAGAGAGCTTACTCTTAATCTGTCTGCTTCTCCTCAGGCTCTTTCTTTCATTCTCATATTTTAACCTCATTCATCAGTGACCACCAGCTTTTTTGAAAATTTAAAAGAATTCAATTACTACAATGATAATTATATCTTGTTTTAACAAAATGTACATGCAGTGTAAAGACTAACACTACAGAGTGAATTGTAAATAAAATATGGATTTGGATTGAAGATGTAGGTAATTTTCATTGAGTCATAGTTCAATAAGACATCTGAAATAGCTCTGTCTAAACTAATATGAAGATCTCTGTTGTATGTTTTTTAAATTTGAAGGACACCTGCTCCTTCAGTAGATAAAAACCTTTAAAAGCAGATGTGTTTTTCAGTGTGTGGAGTCAATCTGTCGAATTCTCTGGGGAATAAACACACAACTTTGTCATTAGTTGAGCATGTGTGTGTTTTTATGTGTGCATAGTGGCACACACATGCACAAACGGTTGTCAAAAGGCATTGGCAAACTATATGTGGTAGACCATTTATGTTTGTAAATGACTAACATTAGGTGCTCAGTGGGCCAATAATTTATATTTATATATCCATATTGCTACAGCACATATCTTTCAGACAGCAGGTAACAATGTAGCACTGGTTGTTAAAATCAAGAGTCAACACAGAGACTCAGGGGATCAGACCAATGTGGCACCAGAGCTCCTTTCTACGAGCTGGTTTATAAAAAGCCTGAGGAGTATGACCTCAGTCATGTGACAGAACTGAGGTTAAAGTTAAAACAGGTTAAACCCACGACCTGTGACACGCTTGATATCCAACAGTGATACAACACACAGAGAAGGAAAGCCAAAAGATTTTTAGGCAAATACAGGTATTTTTCTGACTGAGCTAAAAGGTACATTAGCTTTCTATGTCAACCTGTCGTCTCATCTTATTACAATTCTGGTAATAGACTACATAAATATATACTGTACAATCAGTCTATACAGACAAATGGTCTTCATTTGTACACATGTAATGTGATGAATTGGCTTTTTCATTCCTTTGTTGCTTTTGGCAGTAACCCTAAGCTACAGCTATGGTGATGTAGGCTAATTCAGTAAGATAAACCTCAGATAATATTAGCTAATCCTTTCTCAAATGGTCTCAACCTCTCAGTGCCCTGCAGAAGATCAAGGGCTTTGCTTGCCGTCAGAGAGCTCCAAACTCTTCTAACTTATGAAAGGTTAGAGAATAGAGCAACCAGTAATTGAATTTGTCACAAAAGGAAAACACATAATGACTGATTACACCAGGGACTTAAAAAATAGAATCAAGTGCTTAATACAAGCAAAACTATAATTTCAAATTTTATAGGAAAAGAAGTGTCTATTACAAATGTTAATCATGTTGTAAATAGATTATAGTGTGAGTAAAGCACTTAAGCCTCCTGAGCAGATCAAAAAGGAGCCATAGATTTCATCTTTAACTGGGTCAGGGAAGGCAAAGAGAGGTAAGCTGAGAGCTCACACGTCACTCTATGGGTTTCCCCATTTACTCTACAGTGGATCCCTGGTGAGCTGTGTAACTGTCATTGAGGGACCTATCAGAAATTAATGTATTCATTCAAAAAATGTGTATGGCAGCAGCCTTAAACAAACTATAAAAATAAAACTGTAGGAATAAATGTGATTTAGTGATACAGTGGAGACAAGTTAGAAAAATCAAGGTACATACATACATCAGATACATTCATTTCCTTTGTTTCAGATGTTTGATCTTTTCTGATTTAGATGTTTGCTCTTTGAGCAGCCTGCTCCTGTAACCATGGGGGGATTAGCCTGGCCTGAGGAGGGAGTAAAGGTTAATATGTGCAGAGCATTCTCATCCTATGTCCCACATGGTCTGCTTTATGGTCTTAACGTTGTCTGGCTCCATCCTCTTATGTCCTCTGTCAAGCTTTTAAGCAAGAGGCAGTGCATGGAAAGTTTTTCCAGTAGAGCAACAAGATTTTAATAGAAAAAAGTGGGAAAGCAATAACCAGGGATTTTTCAGGGGGTGCTTATAAATCAAGTACTTAGAACTGCAGCTAAAACACAAAAACAGTCTGGTGCAGTACCTACACAACTGCAATGTGCCTCAAGGTTTCTGTTCTTTCTCTAGTCTCATGTCAATTTAAACAATTGATCTGAAGCACAATACAGTGCGCGGGGCAGATGGACTTGATGCAGGAATACTGGAGTTCTATAGGTACTACCGGTTAGTGTCTAAAAATATTTTTAATTTAGCGTACACTTAAACTAAGGTTGGGTTTTTTTTAGGTGAGCCCCTGCTCTGCTACCCTGCTGGGACTCCTGTCTGTGTCTCTTACATAGGGGTGCGATGCCTACCGCCTATTGAACATATACAGTAAATAGTTTGGTTCCAACACTTTAAGCAGGAACACTAAACTCTCCCACTATGCAGTAGAAATACATTTTCCTATAGATATGAAAATAATGCTGACAGTTTTAGATTTAGATTACTAAGCCATTTAAATGTATAAATGATTATGCTATTGCCTGGAGTTTCTGGAGTAAAATAAGCAGCTAGGCATGGTTAACTTTTATCAAAATGTTCAGCCTATTTTGGCCATGTTAGTCGATTTGATTGTGATTTATGATCCTACTTTGATCATTGACTGACTATGAATACTTTATCACAAAACAATTACTCAGAGAGGATTCCTCAATACAAAATCTTCCATCACTGGGGGTCTGTGGTTTTATGTCCATCTACTGTGGGGGTGCTTGACATTTAAATATAGGGGAACACCTGACTTAGCAGATTAAAAGGTCTCCTCATTGTGACTGCTTCTTATAGAGAGGAATGGAGGGCAAAGCAGGTCAGGCGAGTTGGACAAGACAGCAGTTAAACTTGGAAGACCCAAACATGAAGTGATGGTTTACTAGAAATACCTGTGTTAGAGGGCTCTGTCCATAATAATATGAATTACCATGTCCCAAACATCAGGCAGAGGTTTGTGAACATCAGATGGGATTTCAAAACTTAGATTGTGCAAAATCTGTGGTAAGGTGGAAGCTTGTCTGCAACCCAAGAAGTCACTGAGGAAAGCTGCGCAGCTGAATGAGGATGTTGTTCACATCTGGTTGGCATCAGGAACCCCAGATTCAGTAGGGAAGTACCTACAGGCCAAAAAAAGTCAGTAACTGAAGTTGATACAGATAGCTTGAGGCGAGGAAGAGGACTTTTAAATGGACTTCTGTAATTATTCATCCACCAGGGAGGATCCAGATATTTTCATGTGCTCTCTAGACACAAAAGGACACAGAGCTGAAGAATTAGATCAGAATTAGCGGTGAAAGGTGCCTTTAGGGAGATACAGTACGGGCCAGTAGCACAGGTGGCTGCTACTCAGCTCTAGCTAATATCTGCTCAAACTCAAGCTCTCAATGTTCTGCCTAAAACCATTTAAGTTTTGGTTAGAAGTGCAGCACTCCAGCTGATTCTGGGTTATATCTGGGGAAATTGTCAGGGTCTAGTTTTATTTATGTCTTTAATCAATGTTTTTCTTGCATTTCATAGACTTTGAATTTGATTTTTATTCCAACCATCACTAAGGACAAAATAATCCACTTCCACTCAACATAGTTGCAGACACTTACCAACATAAAGTAAAGACAAACAGGTAGGCAGACAGAAAGACACTGATGATGTACAGTACACAGAATGGACCATTAGCACTAGCAGCTTGTGCCCCCTAGGGGACTGTTTTTTCTGTGTGCACTGCACTCATAATCCTATCAAAACTAACAGACATTATATGTGTCTTAAATGAATCCAGATTGTGATGTAGGTGCAACTAACCCATTTACCAAATAAACAGCAATGCATGCAAATAAAATTACGGTTCTATGTTTTAATTTTCACAAAGCAAATCTTCTTTCTTTTTCCCGCCTTGAAGATACCTTTTGTAACAGAATCGACCTTGACTTTTTCTTTGATATATAATTAATAATTAATTAACTAGTAATAAATTATCATAACTATTAACAGTACTTTTGATCATTTTTGTTTAGTTGAATTTTTTGTAATTTACAACCTACATTCATCAATAATAACACAAATGTGGAGGGTAAATCTACCTAAACACATGTTTACATGTATTTGGACGGTAGTTCATCAAATGTTAATGAAATACATGAATAGTAGCTATATTCTATTAGAAAAATGTATACCATGTTCTAGATAAATACTTCTTTCTGGTTGGTCAGAAAGTGTAAATTCAACTACTGGATTGGTAATATTGGTACTGGGTTAGTACTCAAACTTGTGAACTAGTTTCACACTAAATAACTATCGTATTACCATTTTAACTGTAGAATAAAATTGTTGTGCAATGGTTCATGTACTTTATAAATATCACATTTGGAACTTTTATGTTTTATTTTTTAATTTACTGTCTGTTTTAAGTGCTACTCCTCCATACTAAAAGGGAACTTAGCCACTGCAGTATTGTGGGCACTGGCTGATGGGTCAACTGGGGACTACCTCTCCTGGCTGGACTAATAACACATCGTGATCTCACAGGAACTGGAACAACTCCTCCTTTTAAAGAATATAACACTGACCTGGTTAACAAACATTAAAATTGAAATATGTTTAAGTAAAAGGGTCAAACGTAATAATAAGGCACACAGAATCCTGACTAGTTGCAAAGGAATGAGTAAGGAACACCTCAGAAATAACTGCTTACCAATGAATAGCAGTTCCTGAACAATGATAATCCAATCAAATAACAATCTCCATGTTATTTGAGAATACAGATACCAGCAGATACCAATGGCCCAGTATTCATTGATTCATTTCCCATATATCGGTGAACATGCTATGTAATTACTTTTTTAATTTGTTCCTGATTAACTTAGAATTACTTGTGAAATGTAACAAAAACAATAACTTACTATTACTGCTGTATTACTGTACATACATGCTACTAATTACATATTTACTTGTAGCCACCTAGTTAAAGTGTAGTATCATATCATAAACATGCATTGTAACATAGCTTAAAATGACTTACCATATTTGTGTCCCCTAAAGTAATGTTGTGTCATCCAAAACTGGCAAGTAGTTACTGAGGTTTTACTCAGCATTAGTTTATGAATGACAAGCCACAGACAGAAGAATTGTAATTGTATATATCAAATTTATATTAAATCAACAACTTACAATATGATAAATAACAACTTGTATATTACAATAGACAATTATTACATACTACAATGTCCTATTGGTTTGTTTGTTTGTTGGTGTTATTAATGTACACTAAGTCAGAAGAGTCATGGCAATATGGACATACTAATTAAAATGTCCCCAAACATCCTGTAGAGGATTAACATATATCAAACTAACTAAAAATAATAATTTTACATTTGACAAATAAAAGATTATCTTCAGATAATCAATACACAACTCATTTTAAGTTAAGGAATGTGTATAAATGGCATATCAATATAACAGTAATCCTACAGGATTTATGCAACATTTGATTAACCCAGTGTCTCGTCTGGGACTGCACCGCAGTCTACTCTACTATCGTTCAGTGCATTGTTCTGCACCACTGTTTCCACCACACAGTTTTCCTCCAACCATTGGCCAGACACAAGCACACTGGAATCAGAGCCAGCTTCGGGTTCAGGGTTAGGGCTAGGTTCAACATCACAGCAAGAGCTGGTGTCAAAGCCAATACCGGTATCGGTGCCAAGGCTCAGATCGGGGATAGAGCCAGGGTGAGATTCCTCCTCACAGCCAGATGTCTGGTCTGAATCTTTGCTTTCATCGAGAGATTTCTCTGTCTTTGTATCTGGGTCAGAGACCTGTTCTCCCTGTTGCTCCTCCGTCTTCAGCCTTCTGCGGCTGATCAACTTCTGCAGCTGTAACTTGCTGGTGAAGAAGATGCTGCGCCAACCCACTTCAAGTGCCAGTGAAGCCACCTCAGCTGAAACTGTGTTGCAGCGCCGCCGCACTGCCTGCTCCCAAAACTCCTCTGACCCACAGAGCTGAGGAGCAGAAGTGAAAAGTATAAGTAATGTATTACAATACACATAACAGCCGATTTTGTTGCATTGCATTGATTTAATTCCTATTTATTGGAAGAATGTAAGAATAGAATATTACTCTAGATGTAATAACTGATGATTTATAATGATGTATTTACATCAGACAGAAGCCAAAATGTGCAATGGGGAAACCTAAAATAACAGACTTGATGTTTCTGAACTCAGTTTATGTTTATTTTTTCAGCATCTCTTTGTGTGTCTTGAACTCACCTGCCTGAACCTGCGTGATGTTCGTCCAAGCTGACCCACATCCTCTAGTTCTAGATCATTTATTATCCGCAGAAGTAAGGAGTCGGACAGGTGCTCCAGATAATCATAATGGCCTTGGCACAAAGCTTTGGTGTACTCCAAGATGTGATGACCAAAAACCATACTGACCTCACCTGGAAAGAAGCCCATTGCCCTGAGCAGTTAGTTTGCTCTCACAAGACATAAACTATAGAGTGATAAACACCTACAGCACTGTATAATAAAAAGTACACATTTCTGTACAGGTCTACTGGCAACATAAGAATGATAATTGTGCAAAACATAATCTTATGGCTTCATCAAAGCGTAGGCTAATTAAGGCCTTGATTATATCTATCTATTCATAGGAGCTGGGCAGTAACTATTTAAAAAATATTTAATGCATTTAAGCAAAACTTAATGGAGTATGTGTCTTTTTAACATCACGTTGCAAAACACACACAAACACAGTTTATAGATCACAGTAATCACACTAACAATCAACAACAAGTGTCCCAATAAGCCATGACAGTGTGCCAGCATGCACAATAAAGACTGAGAAATAAAAGTAATTGTGATTGTACTGACCCTCCAACATTCAAATCACTGACAAAAACACACCTT
>NW_023339796.1:16735967-16740933 GCF_004916995.1 Morone saxatilis | reverse complement strand
AAGCAGCTAAATGAAATTCAACCTCATTAATTCATTAATTTCATTTTCTACATCTGTGCTTTGCCTGTTATGACATGTCAAAATATAATCTATGACAAAGCCCTATTAACCTCTTCAGTTATAAGTTACAGCTAAAACTTTCCACTGCACCTTCCTTCCCTTAATAGAGGTGGATTCAAGTGCCAGATTAAATGTTTGGGAAGTTTAAGTCCTTACTCTGCAGCCCAGTGTCATCCAAGAAGTCCTGGTGAGACTCCTTCGTCTCCCCCGGCTTGGAGTTCCTGTCTACAGCTCTCACAGAGATCTTCCACCATCTCCAGATCACCTGTTAATGTCCATTCAAAAGAGCACTGGCGTTAGAAATCATCATCACACATTTAGAGTCACATTTAACGCTAATAACGACAAAGGAAATGTAAAACAGCAACTTAATTAACGTTAACAGCAACGCTACCCGTTAACGAAACACTGATTTATACTAACGTTAAACTTCAGTTCCAGGTTAACTTACGTGTGTAAACGGCCAGTGTACATTCATTTTGTTTTTCCCCCCATCTTATTCTACTTCTCATTGTTTAGTCTATTAAAAGCACCACTGAACACATTTCAGGAGTAGAGCTAACTTATTAAGGCTCGCAGCAAAACAGAAATGGCGTTAAATGTTCACCAGCTATCGTTAGCTGTAACGCTATAACGTAGCAACGCTATTAAACCCAGAGTACTACCAGCTCTGATATCAAATATAAATACTTACCTCTGACTTGGTGACAGCAAAAGAATAAAAATTGTTATTGGGTGCAGGACCCCGTCCAGAGGTTTCAAACAGCGGGTCTGGTAAAAGAGACGCCATGTCAACGTTTACGCGTTGTCATGGCAACAAGGCTTTCTTTAACCAAATGAAACGTTTATAGCTTTATAGTTTATAATATAATATATATATAATTTATATTAAGGAAACTGTGTGTATCACAATAATGAACAGGACATGGTTAACTAGTTTGTGAAATAATAGACATTATGATTAAAATCTACAATGCACAGATACATAATCATGTTCAATATGAAGGCTTAGTTTTGTTAGTTTTGTATTTATGTTTCTTTGGGAACCTTAGTTTGTGGTAGTATTAAACAGAGGATGCTAATATTTAAGCCTACTCTTATTGATAGAAACTAGATGGACAAGATATTAGGAATAACCTTTCAGCTAAACGTTAGACTGAAAAATGACCATTTTTCCTACCATAAAGGAGGATTCATTACACAGCTGCTGTATCAGTGTAGTTTTAGCTGGGTGTAACTAATTAACTTGCACTCTGTTAGAATAAACATTAAATACTTTGAAACACAAACTCCAAACTGTAGTTAAAAATCTTTTAATTTATTTATACATATATTTATATATGTACACATTTACTTACCTATTCTTGTATAGACAAGAAACACATAGTCAAATTCATTGTTAGTCATTGGTGGCACAATAGAGACCCTGGTTCTCCCGAGTCCCAGGCTGATCCAGTAATGTAATAATCCCTAAATTAATCTGTTCTTGTCCCTTGCCTCATCTTAAATCAAATTGAAGGTAGATCACAATTTCTCTCCTCATCCTGTTCTTCACTCCAAAAGTGCTTTAATTAGAAGGCAAAGAAGAAGACAGATGTGAAAGGAGTGTGGTGAATACAACATAACTAACATTTCATAAATATTTTGCTTTCAAATGTAATTTTTTTTTTTGCCAAGGCAGGGTCTGGCAAACCTTTCATTCCCTGTCAAGAGGTTAGATAAGTCACTGGCAACCATGTGAATAACTAAGTGTTTTAAGGCAACCCAATCTGGGTCACACCAACAACCCTGAAGCTTTCTTAAGAGTCTTTTCTTATGCCTGTACCATATTTGTAAAATATAGTGAATATCTGAAATTTGCTTCTCGGACATCTTCAACCAACAGGAGAGGTAAATTAGAGTATATTTAACAAATGTAAGTGTTTTATAGTTCAGGTAGGGTTCTGTAAAATCCTCTTAATGGCTGCACTTCTTGGTTTTCCATTTGTGCTCTAGTAGACACACCTGTCCCTTTACTTGGTGGGCTAAAACATCTCTCTGCTGGCCTCATATTCAACGAGCTGCCCTTGGTTTCAAACCAAAATTCGCCCCTTAGTCCTTTTTTACAATTTCCCAGATATTGGCAATATTTAAAAGGGTGACTAATAGTCCAGGATCGATGCTGTGTCCCATCCACTCACACTATTATAAAAAGATGTGGGTTTGGTTGCTTTGGGTTTTAGAAAACTTGGATCTGTAAGTTAATAAAGGATATTTTGCACATTTTGTAGTGCCAGTATAGTAGCAATTAAGCTAAAATAAGAAAAGAAAATCCCTTTTGAAAATTAAATACTTGCATCATCATGGTTGCTTCAAACCACAGATCATAGATGGATGGAACCCTGTTAATCTTAACATGTATACCATTACCTATGTAGATAGTTTGCAGTGGGTTTTTTTCCACAAGGTGTGTGTATACTCACCCTTGTTAACTCAGTCCTTGTTATACATAACATGTACTTAATTGTGATTACAAATTATGATATGCACAGAGCTTACAGTTATAAACAAAAAATAAAAAGCATATAATGTATTGTATTATAGTCCAAACAGTACATTTCCCCCCATAACAGTCCCTTAGTCTTCAATAAAGTCCTTTGTACTCCTTCATAGTGTTGTAAACTTTTTTTTTGGGAAAAAAACAAAAGAAAAACGTAAGTCTTTTTAAAAAAATGTACTGCCGCTAATTGCATGAGGGAACTGGTGCGTTGAATATGTGCTGCATGCTGCCCTCTGGTGGCGACAACGGGGAGCTGTGCTACAGAAAAGGGTTGGTAGACGAACCCCCTGAAGGGAACGACCCAGCTGGAGCTCCTGCCTGAAAAGTGAGGGAGTCGACATTAAGATTTAAGACAACAGAAAACATTTATACATTTCATATTAAATGGTATAAATAGCAAAGTTTTCAGTTTAATCAATTAGTTCAAATGTCTTCTTAAGCTGATATAGCCTATTCCACAATACATCCTTTATTTCATTTAGTCTTAAAAAAGTTGGGAAAACAAAAGACAATGCATGCTCACCATGAATGGATTATTGGACATGCCAGGGCCAGCCATGGGCTGCCCAAAGGGCGTCATGGAGGGCTTGTTCTGACCGTAGACTGGGAATGCAGGGCCTAGGGGTGATACAGGGAGAGGAACAACAGGTTGAGTCCGCTTTCTCTAGCAGTTAAGCAATAAGAGATAATATTTAATGGCAACAGTTACATCAACAGGTCATTAAGAGCAGGCTATAAAGAGTCAAAGATAAAATGCATATATAATTAACTAAATTATGAGAGGAGAAAGAAAAATAACAAGAGAGCCAAACCTTAGCGTGTCAGATTGCATTCAGGTGTGAACAGAGCCTTATGAGTGATGTCAGATTTGTTCATTGTGTTTCTGGTCCAGAGATTTGTACAGAGTAGTACCCTAAAGCTTTGTACCCTGAATGCAACCTTCTATCGCTGTGCAGTAGCTGCCACTGACAAGTCACACTGCAGCAAGACTTAAATGCAATTCCCCATGCAGATAGTCATCATGTAGATAAAGATTACATACAATTCATGCCAAGGAAAATGCAGCATGTGACCTTAATCTCTGACAGGTACTGCACAGTCAGGTGGAACAGGGTAGGAGGACAGAGGGATGCGGAAGGCAACTAACCATTAGACTGAGGGTGGTAGGCCCCAGGTTGAGTGTAAGGGATGGGAGCCTGGCCAGGGAATTGCTGCTGGAAGTTTCCACTGAAACTGGTCGGGAGGCAGTAGGAAGACGCATTCCCAAAGCCGGCGGGCATGCTCATAGAGCCGGTGCCAAATGAGGCTACAAGACACACGCAGAATGTGTACACACACACATACAAACACAAGGAGGAGTAAATTCTATACACTTTGGCAAATCACAAAGCTACTTGGCAATGTAACTGGGTTACATCAATGCAACACAAATGCCTAAGAAAAAAATGTGGCATCAAATACACTAAACTTAAAATGCACACACACACACCTGCAGCTGGAGCTCTGCCATTGGTCTGGAAAGGGTTGGTGGCCATCTCCGGGGCAACGGCTGCAGCGACAAAGGGATTGGTAGATGGGACGGCTAGATGAAACACAGGCAGTAAGTTGCAAAATGAGTCTTCCAGATACATGTGAAAATGTATTTTCATTCTGTATGCGTCACTGTAGTAGTAATCACTATCACCACCTCCAAAGCCAGGCTGCATGCTGGGTAACACGGGTGGATTCTGGGCTGGCGATGAACCAAGAACTGGTCCGAATATGTTCCTGTAATGAAAATGCTCAGATAAAGTTTTTTTCATCTTTTTAACTTATGCATTATGGGCATTAATCAACTGATTCACTGACAGTGTAAACATTTAGCCATCTTTCTTGGCAGTTTAGTTGTGAGACTTGAGTGGAAAATATTGACTGGATTTGATCTGATTTTAGTTAGGATTTAAATGTATGTATACTCATAGTGTCTAAGCAAAATAATCAACGACACAATTTCACCACGTGAGGAACATTATTCAACACACACTGCATACCGCATCAATCAAATTCATGTAGCATTCAAACAGTATTTTTCCAGGTGTACAGAGGAACCCTGTACAGGAAACTGTTTCTGTGAACATTATTAGCAGTGTTATTACAATATTACTGTGTGTGTTGTGCAGATCCGCTTTAATTAACATTAGATCCTGACCAACACGGTTGGTCTATCGGGAGATTGAAAATTAAATGAAGATGCTGCTGTGCCTCGTGCATAAATGCAGAATGTTAATTTTTTACGACCTTGTACACCCGGTCAACGGATTAACCGCAGTGCCCGCGTTTATAACTGCAGCCCACACATCACAGGCGTGTGTGTGTGTACGTGTGTGT
>NW_023339796.1:16721131-16735958 GCF_004916995.1 Morone saxatilis | reverse complement strand
GTGTGTGTGAGAGAGAGACAGAAAGAGATATGCTTCTGCCAGTATCTCACCCTGGCACATTGCTGCCTGTGGAGACAGTGGTGCTGAGCTCGTTGTCCAACTCAGCCAGAGCAGCATAGCGATCCTCTGTGCGGCTCCCTGTCTGTGACTGGGCGGGGACGGCACTAGACATTGACGGGATTGGCACACCTCCCCCTTTGGACAAATTAAACAAAAAAAAAGACACTTAAAGATCAAGTGCCACATGCATACACATGAACACTCAAATAATAAAGAGAGAAAGAAATAACCCAATGATCCTGGGGAAAGCTTGGTATTTTGTAACATACACAATGTGAGGTTCAGGGCTAAATGTCCACTGGGTGTCTCTCTTCAAAGCTTCTGAGATGTCTTTCTCAAATTAATCCAAACAGAAGGATGTATTGGTGTGTTTCCCAACATAGCTAACAACTTAGCATGTCTTAAGTGATCACTGTGCTGAGTGTTTTCAACAGTTGCTTAGCAACAACAGTAGTAAACATCTAAAGAGCATTGCTGGGCATAGAAAGGGCTTGCCCAGTGGGTAAGAAATAAATGAATGAATGAATGAATGAATGAATGAAAAAATACTGAGGTAAGCGTGAGAGTGTCTGTGGTCAGAGTTGAGGAAAGACAATGGTGGGGAGGGGGGTACCTGATGAAAAGGACTTTGAGGGGGGCGACGTGCTCAGATGGGATGGAATTGCAGTGTTTCCAAATGCCTCAAAGTTGGCAAAGTTGGTATTTGAATTACCCTGAGGTGCTGCAGCCGTACACAAGGAAAAATTAACACAGACAATGAATGTGGAAATAAAAACAGTGGCAGGGCAATGCATGGGATGATGACACACCAAAGGCTACTTACTGCTAAATGTCTTTATTAATCTGTATTAGTCTGAGCCAAGGGTTTGACCTTTGAGAGAAAGCTATCTTACCTGACTGGCTTGGAAAATGTGCAAAGTTGGCAAAGTTGGTAGAGCTGGAAGTTTGAGTGGGTGGGGCCGCAAAGATGTCTCCTCCCAGGTCTGAGAGCAAGTCAAACTTTTTCTCCTGAGCAGCGCTGTGGGCCTGGGAACGAGCTACCCCTGGAGACTGGGCAGCAGCCGGGGGTTAAGAGGGTTAAAACGTTTCTACAACCAAATTCAAAAACACAACATAGAAGGACAAAAGGAGGCTCTGTGTCTCATTTCTGTTACCTGGCGCAGTGGGGTCTTGTTGAGCTGCAGGGTCTTGAGGGGTTGGACTTCTGGGGTACTACCAGTGCTGCTGGCTGAGGAGCCGGACACAGAGGCTTGGACACTTACTGCTGCCCTTGCCTGGTCAGGAGGAACATACCTAGACATTCAGAAAAGAACCAAAACACAAACGTAGAGACATATTAAAAATGGAAAACAGAAACAGCTTTTATAAATGTGATCCCATCTGGGCACTTTTTATTCAACATAGTAAATCAAAAGAAATGATTATCAATTTGATTGATCTGATTAGGGTAAAGAAAGTATTTCAATCTTATCAAACGGATCTTCCTTCATGTGTTTAAAGGTTGTGCTCTCTTTCCACCAACACTGGAGTAAAAGAAGAAAGTGACACGTAGACATGATAAGTCCTGGACAATGATGAGCATGCTGTCAAACTAAAACATATGGTTGACCAAATCCATAACTGCTAAATGTTTTTTTGGCAGAGGTAGCACTTAACTCTCAGCACTCATTCATCTGCATTACAGCTGATAGTAACAAGCCAGCATTACTGAATGACTTGCAGATCTTTTGACATTGACTTTTTAACCATTCTTAAGTATTTACTACCTTTTTGGCTACATTATTTAAAACAGTATACAAGTATAAAATATTTCTTAATTCAGATTTATACACTATGTATCCACAGAGTGAAGAACTGAAATAAGAATGTTAGGAATGTTGGTTTGAGCCCAATCTAATCTTAACAACAGGTTTTATTCTTGTTAAACAAACAAACAAACAAATCTACAAGTTTATGTTACCATCTTTTCTTTTCGTATTTTTCCTGAAGGAACTCTTTTACTTTCTGTGGTTCTCGGAAATCTGGAACAACTGATGTCCTGTCGTCATAGAGGCCCAACCAGATGTGTTTACAGACCTACAGGGGGGCAGAGGAATGAGGAGAGTGGGAGGTAAGGAAGGGATCGGGGTGGGGGTGGTGGCAAAGAGAGAGAGGTGAGAGAAAGTAAATGGAAGGGGGAGGGGATGACGAGAAATGGGAGAAAAAGTAGGGAGAGAGGAATGCCAATAAAGTTGAGTAAGCAGGATTCAGAAAAATGCTGAAAAGATGAACCACTTCTGAATGGAAACCAGATAGCCGTGACTATAAAAACCCTGTTTAACAATGGGAAACGGGGTGCTGAGTCACAAGTGTGTGTGCTTGGTACCTCATTGCTGTGTTTCTGTAGGAACTCAATTTCCTGATGTGTGAATGTGGTCATAGAGATGGACTTCACTCTGTGTGGGGGATTCAGTCCTCGCCTGTGGGTATAAGGTATATGTTAGCTTAAGAACAAGAGAACAGGATGCAGCACAATGCCGCTTATGTGATATGAAGAAGCAAACGAAACCCCCGACAGCAGATGCATTGATACGTTTTACTTCTCAGAGTGAATACATGCATGAGTGTGTTACGTTTCGGACATGGGTGTAACTGAAAACCAACAAAACATCAGAGGTAAGGATTTACTGCCAGCCAGACGTTGTTCTTAGACTTGGTTTAAATCTCAAGGAATGTGATTGTAAAAGTAATTGAATTCAGAATAAGCGCACAAGTTAACTCAGACTTGTGCTCACAGTTATTAGGGAATTATAGCAGATGCCATCCCTACTATATATGGTATTTTTGACATGGATCCACAGAAAAAGTACACGTGTTAAAGTTAAAACTTATACAAATTGATCTAAACCAAGTACATATATAAAAACACAGGATAGTTAATGCTTTAACTATTTGCATTGGTGACCTACAAATATCAGCTGTAGCCAGTTGTTTTATTCAAGAAGTCAAATGATGAGCCAAACTGAAATGGCCTGTGTGTAATCAAGGTGTGACAAGTGACACACGATCACACGGTGACAAACTGGAAGGCGCAACAGCTTGTTGCTCAGTTTCATGGCGAAAGATAAATCCTTAAGACAAAGAAGCTTTACACACAAATCTGTGACACGATTAAATTAAATTAAAGATTAAATTACTACTTGTTTATAGATCACTAAATCACGTTTGTGACAAGGGGGCTTATATCCCTCTATACCCCCCACCATTAGACCCTGAACGCTGATGAGTGCAGTAAAAATGTAAAATGGCTGTGAGTCCGCCTCAAGCAGGCTGTTCTCAAAATCTGAGGGTCTGTGCAAGAGGGACAGCAGCGAGGGAGGGCACCGAGAGGCCTATGGCAACTTCAGAGGAGCTTCTATTGCAAAGATGGGGGACAGTACAACTGTTGCTTCACCAGTTGCGGCTTTATGGCAGATTGGCAAAGACAAAACCACTGTTGACACATCGGGGCCAGCGTTTAACATAATGTGGGAGACTCTGAAGCAAAGTGGAATAAGGTTCTATGGTCTGATGAGGCCAAAACACACCACCATGAAGGCTTGTGATAGCAGCCCAAGCACCATGCTCCGGGGATGCTCCTGCACGCCATGGGAGGCTTGTGGAGGCTGAGGGTAACGTGAAGTCTCAAAACACATCCTGGACCAAAACCTGATGCAATCTGTAACGGGACTGGCTTAAAACCAACTATGTTAATGTACTGGTTTGGTCAAGTCAGAGTCCAGACAACCATCCACAGCTGAATTTATGGCAGGATTTGAAAACTGCTGCTCACTGCAACTTGACACAGCGTTCACAGTGTTGCAAAGAAAGAAAGAATGAGGAAAAACTGATGTGTAAAGCTGATACAGACCTGACCACATAAACTCAAGGCTGTACTATTATACTTTACTATTATACTAACTATAGTGTGCTCATATTTGTACTCAATTTAGATGATATGGTAAAAGTTAAACATTTAAATGTCACTTCTTATTGATCTGTGTAAAAAAAAAAAAAAGGCCCGATTAATCCACTGTGTGTTTAAATGCTCCTTTTAATGTCCCATGCACTCAAACATTAAGTTTAAGCAATTTCCGCCAATATGAATTTTCCTAACTGGGCTGTGCCTATGTACACAGACTCCAGACACACACATGATCTTAATCTGTGTCAGGGTACTGACTAACTAGCATAACCATACAGAATCAATACCAAACGTATCTAGATCCCTGACAGAGGAGTTACACACACACACACACACACACACTGGGGTAGATGTAGGTTTACATGTTCCCTGACAGAACACTAGTAACAATACTGAGCAGCCAGCAATTACAGAAATGTGTTTGCCTCTGTGATGAGGGCAACTGGCCGGATGGGCGTGGGCCAGTTCACAGTTGCAATGAATCAGAATCATTGCCTGGGAAATCCTGGTTATGACTTCAAAACCATCTTTTTTTAGAGTTTTTTGAGGAACGAAGAAGTGATTTCAATCAGACAGGCAGCTAAGGACACCCACTGCCTGATTTATCTTTTCAGATATCTTCACAAGTTGAGAGACCCACCTGCAGCTTCTGCTTGATCAAGATGTGTGGTGTGGTGTGTGTGTGTGTGTGTGTTGTGTGTTAAAGTTCAACTTAGAGGAGAGTTCCCGCAGTGATGCGTGCTGTTTTTAAACAAGATGCTCAAAATTTGACTGATTAGTAATGTGACCCTAACAGTACGGCGAGCTTGAACCTTGACCACACAGCAATAAATCCATGAGACCCCGCGCCCCTCCTCTCCTCTCACGACCACACCACCGACGACACACACATCTATATGAGGCCTATCTTATCTGCACTGAAGGAGAGGAACTGTAAACGAAACCAGAGAGTGCCGACACCCACCCGCCCCAACCCAGCGGCCTCGGGAAGAACCGAGGGTAAGTTCCTAACGTTAACCTGTCATGACTTTAACGCTATTGCTATTACTTACTTAAACGGTTTACTCTCTTGACTCTCGACTAGTCTGGTACTTCTGTGTGTTGTACTATTCTGTAACCACAAGATTGACACTTTCCCCCCCCGCAGGGACACTACAAGAATGCCAGGAGCAAGGTGGTAACAGACGAAAGGAGCCACCCTGTCATGTTGACATAGGTCGGGCCGCGCTGGTCGCAGTCGAAGCATTTCCTATTCGCGGGCAGGCTAGTCATTTCCCGGAGCATCTTCAGATGGGTCTCCTCCTGCTTTCGCTTCGCACTCGTCGCCATTGCCGGAGGAAAAACAAGATCGGGCTGGTGTCACCGGGGAGGAAAGTTTGGTCAAAGGGACCCGGGGCAGGGCGGGTGTCTTCAGGGCAGAGTTGTGGCGTGCGACGGCGGTGGCCGGGCAGACACCTTGCCGAGAGGTCTAGCAGGGAGACTGGGCGACTGGCGGACTACTTCTTCTACACGGAGAGAGTGAGAGACAGAGCCGCTTCACAGGCACCGGCGCCATCTGTTGGTTTGGAAGGATGCCTGTGTCTTAATGGAGAGTGACTGAGTGATTTGGAAACATTTCAGGAAGGATAGCTATAAATGAGTCACACACACGTCACCACAAGAACAACTCACAAACAAACAAATGTACACATTATTTTTATTTTAAAAAAGGCCAACGGCATAACAAATAAAAAAACAAATATATAGCATACAGTGTTTTGTGTGTATGCTGTATTTAAGTACTTCAAAATAGTATGATAAAAAAATATGTTGGATTTAAACATCTCACTTTCTCTTTTTAGACATTATCCCCTTTTGGTGCATGTTTTAAAATTCAAGTCTATGGTCCCTGCCTTGGCACCCTTTACACAACAGGTGCTCATTGAATATCTAGAGATGAGCCATCCCCTGTCTCCAGTTTTGGCTTGAGGAGAAGCCTCCCTGACAGTGATTGCACTGTTCTCTTTCATAGCCGTCCGCCGCCTGCTCCGCCTTTCTTGGTGGCTCTGCAGGAAACTGCTGGATACACTGAAGCTCTGCTCAGTAGATTGCATTGTTGCTGTTAAGACAAGGTCAGATTATTGCATCGTCAGTGGGGGTGGTGACCCCATGCGGAGGCAAAGACTTAAAATCAGTGTCTTGATAGATGTCTGTTTTGGCTTCTTCTAATTTCGGCTGTGACTGGAAGGCATTTGGGAGAAGAGCAGTCCTCTGCCAATGCAAAGCCGCTGCCTCAGTATTGTTTTGCTTTGTTTTTATATGCATAATTTTAAATAAAGAATGTTAAAAAAAAAAAAAAAAGCTGCTGCCTCTGAAACTGTTAAAATTAGTCTATTATTAATGAAAATAAAATAAACTAAAAACTAATGGAATTCCATTTAGTCACTGACATGAATTACAAAGATGACTGGCTTTCTCATGAGCACAGGAATGAACCATGATAGTTTGTTAGAACAAAATCTTCTCATGGCAGAAACTCAAGATCAGGATTGCACATATGTTAATGTTTTTGTCTTTTTTTGCATTATTCAGCAGGCAGACAGGGTTCAAAACAACTTCTTTCCAACTTCCAAGCAGCAGATGGTGGCGGCCTTATTTAGACTTTGGTCTCTTTCTGTTGCTGCTTAAAGAGTCTGCAGCTTCCACGGGCTAGAGAAAGAAAGAGAGAACTATTCAGACAAATCAACACACCACTTTTGGGACTACTGATCACTTCGCCTGACTGGAGTAGAAATCATGACTGATCCAACTGTTTTAAAGGTTCCATATGTAACTTTGAGAAATCCATTGTTAATAGTGACACCAGTGGCCTAAATCATATTAATCATATTTAGAATAACATTTCTATCTGCAATGTTCCTATATTTTATTTGGGAATAAGTCCATGCTACTAGCTCGATGTTTACGAATCACTCCAACAGTCAACACTAACCAGCAGCCACCAGTTACGGCCATGTTGCACAGTGCTGACACTGTAGGGAAGTGGAGAGAGAAGCCACTTGGACCATCACATCCTTTGAATTTTTGCGGAAAATCTGACCTTCATATCTACATAGGAACGCATTAACAATCAGTCCACAGGCTACCGAGAAAGTTAAGGAAGGTCTGATTTTTTAAGTTACATTACCACCCATTCACACATCGACAATAAAAAGTGATTAATACATAAAAATAATATGTAAAAGAATCTTACACCTGGAACCTTTCAATAGTTTAAGTTGATTTAATCATTATAGCATTTCATCTAATAAATAAGCTGTATTATTTTTGCTGATGATTATTATGTTATGCTCACCTCATTCCTCTTTCTGGTAACTCTAAAGTAGTCCTCCATGCAAGTCTGCCTGCTGCGTCCCGCTGCCTTGTCCTTTTCCCTCTCCTCCCGCTTACATTCCCGTATCTGACGGAACTTCTCCATTCGATGACGGACCCTGTTCTCTCTAAAAACACACCAGCATGAATACAGACATACTGTCTTTGAGAGAGACAGAGAAGCATGTAAAGTGAAAGCTGAATGAAAATATAAAAATGAATACGTACTTAACATGTTTGCTGTGACTGAGGAACACAACCAAGGCTTCTTCATCTGGCTCAGTCCAGGTGAGTTCAGGAGCTACAGTTTGTGATGCATCCAAGAATATCTTCCGTGCTTCTTTATACTTCCAGGAAAGTGGCACAGGATGGGTCTGAAGGGCAGTAGATACTAGTGTCTTATTAGATCTTACTTTTTGTTTTCTAAAGCAGAAAAACAAAGACCCCCAGTTGCCCACCAGCTTACCTTTCTGTTGACATGCAAAACCACTTCCTCGATAGTACGGTGCTTCTGGATCAGTGTCAGAGCTCTCTTAGGACCCAACCCGGCTATCTTGTCACAGTAGTCACAGCCCAACAAAATACATAGGTCAACAAACTGGTGGAAGAACAGTGGAAAAGAAGAGTTTGAGTACAGACAAATGGTATTACAAATTATCATATTTTATGCTTTCAAAGACATTTTAATGGAAGTTGCAGTCTAACCTCCTCGTGACTGATCTGGAGTTTCTCCAACAGCTTGGGTAAAGAATATTCAACAACTTCACTGTGAGGAAGAAAAAGAGCACAGATCAGTTTAGAAACCCCCAGTCCTTCATTCAATTGAAGTGATTGATGGAAATTAAGTGACATGACTCGTAGTGGCATCAATACATGAACATTAGTTGAGGCTACAAGTCCTATCATCAGTGATCCATCAGCCAGTCTGTGGCTTGTCAGGCAGAAGTTAGCAGCAGCAAACAGATTTTATTTCAAGCATTGGACCTCACTCCAAGAGAACACGGTGGAGCTCATTAGCATGTCTCACTGCCATTCAAAGTTCTTTCCCTCATACACTAATGGACTGTATGAGGCTCATTTTTGTCCAACAATAAGAAGCACCTCGTTCATCTTCTTCTGAGAGTTTACTGTGGCTCACAATACCTCTGTTTCCTTGGAAAAAGTATTCGCTGCTGTTAATTTTTGACTGGCAAGCCACCAGCTGACAGGATGATGTCTGTCACAGCCTCAGGTGATGTCAGCGCATTAATATCACTAAACACTAATTTATGTCAAAAACTCTAATACAATCCTTTAAGCAACGCACAGCTACATTTACACAGTTTGTACCTGTCCTTCTTGGCATTCAGCTGGCGAATGAGAATATTGGCTCCAAACGGCAACGTGTCCATGTCCTCTGAAGCCACAGCATCCACTGTCCCCTCTCTCACCAGCCGCGCACACAGTGCCTCAGCGTCCCCTGGAGCCTTGAGCACAAGACAAGAGAGAAAGAGAGGGAGGTAAAAATTAAAATGCTTGAAGTGAGGGAAGGAAATAAAGAGAAAACGAGAGAAAAAATATGTTTAGCAGGTCATACCTGGATGACAGGTACACCCAGAAGCTTCAGGAGGTGGAGGCAGTCTTTGGTCTGGGATGATGCTGCATGGGGCACAAAAGAGTCGAGATTCACTTGAAAAAACTTTACATTTAGAGAATATTGTTCAATAACTAATTAAACTTCAAAACCCCTGCTTGTGGTTATCAGTCAGTATAGATATACCTGCGCCTGTGCGGTTGGGGGAGCTCCAACCAGCTGCCTCAGCTCGCTTCTTAAGCTGCAGGAAAAACAGGAGCTTGCATCAGCACGGGTGGCAATCATCTGTATCACACAACAGGTGTGTGCTGTCTCTATCATATCATAGTGGCCCATTAAAAGTCACTTTAACTTCCTTGTTTTAGATACAAAGGTCTCTGAACCGTAACTGTCCTAGTCATACCAGGAAGACATGTTTAGTCTCAAGTTGAGTCAAAAGATACAGACTCCAATGTGTCACTTACAACAGCTGTCTTTTCGCCTGGTGGCTTTCCGTCAAACACAAAGACTGGCTTTATGTCATGTTCCAGGAAGGTGAGCGTGCGGAAGAAGAGACCTGTCAGGGGGCTACAGAGAAGAAATAAAGGATATTTCACACAAATACACTGTTCAAAGAATAGAAACCCCTGCACATTGTCAAACTTATTTACAATTAAATAATTTACATAAACTTATTTTTAATTATGGTGGAGAGGTCTTGACTCAACTTTATGGCTGTTGTTTGTGGTGGTGCTGTTGAAAAGCATTATTCTGTAAGGTGTTTCTAATATTAGATGATAAAGATATTAGAAACATTGTACAATCTAATAAAGTTCAATACAAAAGCACCACAAAGTGCAGCCTCAAAAAGTACAAACTGTATCAACACACAAACAACTAAAGCAGTATGAGTGTTTTACACGAACATACTCAAAGTGTTTTCAGCAAAGTTACTGCAGGGATAAAATATTGCACCAATTCATCTTACAGGTGTTTCTGTTTTCTGGACTCGCTGTACTGGGTGGAAACGGATAATCCATATATATTATTCACTAGTCGGAGAAAAGAAGTGGAACACATGGGTAAATAAATCTACTATTGCTCCACTTTAGTGAGACAGAGTGGGCCACTGATCATCAAGGGGCTCACCTCAGTAAAGGCGTCACTGAACGGAACTGGTTCACAACAATAGAGGTATCCAGGGCGATTACTTTTCCTGTGGAGTAACACAGCATCAGCATCAGCATCAGCAGCATGTAACAGAGTTTCTATGCAGTCATAATTGGCTTGTCTATCACATCCCATACTTTTACAGACATCTTAGGTCAAATTTAATTGACTGCAACCACTGAAGAAATGAGTCTATGAAGTATGGTTGCTTCTTTGTAACCAATATATTCCACTATTTTAAACGATGTTACTGTACTTTACTTTACATGGCAGTAGTTTCTGAATGAAGAACTGACTTTAAAAGACATTGATTATAACACGTTTCTAACAGCAGTGTTAATAAGTCAGTAATAGAGAACTGTGTCCTTTCTTATGAGTCCTTTAAATATACAAAACCAGCAGGAAACAGTGAGACCAGTTGATATACAGTGTAATTAAATACTGTTTAATGTAGCTTGAATGTCAATGTAATACTGAGAGATTAACAAGAGACTTTAGAAAGGAAAGTGTCAACAAATAGAAATCCTCCAGCTACCTCACAATCACCTCGACATTGTACTACAGAGTAAACGTCGTTAGTGTGCATCATTGTACTTCAGTTGCTACTTAGTGGTAATATATCTATACTTCACCCTTACTTTGTGTAGTAATACTAAATTAATATTTAATATAACTACTGTAAGTTAGTCAGGTGGCTGTATGCTAACCATGGATGTGATGCTAGCGTTAGCGATTAGCATCCGCCTTTCACCATGACCAACATTAACCGTGTCTATACAAGAACAGGAGACACTGGGGGAGGATCGGGAATATTACCGGTGTAGTCACTGATATCCTTATAAGAAATGGCTCCAGGAGCATCTGAACGGATCACATCTGCCAGTTTAGTGATCCCCATTGTGCAGCCAGCACCACTGGTTGTCTATTAATACCTCCGCTAGAAGACGAGACACAAACAGCTCAGGGTAGGTTTGATCCAGACTAGCTGCTGTTTGTGGAGGATGTCTGCTCGTACAAATGGACTTGAGTTATATTAAATAATACCTCTGTATACAACGATGGCCAGTTAAACTCCCATGTACCTCTTCCTGGTGCTGACAGAGCAGTAGGGGTCAGCATTGCACTGAGAGCATTGAGACAGGGCTCTGGAGGAAACATCCATCATTTATTACAGCAAAAAGAATAACAATGAATGTATTCATATATTACAAAGGAAGTAAAATATTTAACTTAAAACTCCAGCTTTAAGTAAAACATACAGCGCTTAACAGAAAAGAAAGGTCACTGCAACATTTTGTTAATGCCCCTGCATTATATGTGATTCACAAACCTCCATGAAATACACGATCATCTCAAATATTTCAAAGATACATAGCCATCTATTACACATGATCATACAGACAGTAGTTTCAGGATTTATATGACACCATATGATGAATAAAACCACAGAGTCCATGCTTGTAGTCTTATAAGTAACATAAGTGGTTAAATTCTCTGAAGAAAACAAAAAAACAAGCTTGAATGATAGAAACAGTAGTTGGAAAACATTATCACTTCACTGGACCTTAGTATCCTACCCTTTGTATTTTTATTGCCACTTCAAGCTAATAAGAGAATCCTGAGGCAAGTCACTGCCAAAGAGGTAAAAAAAAAAAAAAAAAAAGTACATTAAGGACAAACTACAACATTTCGACAATAGGCTATTCAAGTAGAGTACATAAGTCTTTTGGGTAATGCAGAACTGAGAAGGACATTCGGGGTAAATGTTATGGCATCTCTAGAATTAATCATCTTACTTTGACACTTTAAGAATGGTCGTTTTTGACAAAACTGGTGAATCTCATTTTTAAACAGACAAGACAGGTCAGGTCTAAGGCTTGGTCCTGTAAAGTTCCAGCTCTGGGTTAGCTTCCCAAAACATGTGTCGCTTAAGTAAATCCTTGTTTCACGTCTAATCATTCTTCTCCTGAATCTAAAAAAAAAATCTAATTTACAAACGTAGTATATTCTCCCAAGGAATCACTTTAAAATCTGTTGGTGCCATATCAAGGATTTATCAAGCTTAAAAGTGCAATCAGTAATATTTTCTTAGCTATTTGTTTGCTACTTTAAACCAGACCTCATGTTCTATATTATCTGTATCGCTGTAAACTCACGTTAACGTTGGTCTAGTATTTAAAAGGTGGAAAAAGCTCAAACTTTAAAAGTGATTCAGAGATTATAACTGTTGGACAGCAATTCATGTCGTAGCTAGTTTTAGCCAAATAAGGTAACTTGTGTATGTTGCTGCTGTAACATAAACCTCAGCTCACCACATCAGAGCAGTTGCTAGTATTTTGTAAAACTCCAGCTGTAGTGTCATTGTGCTTTGTCTTGCCAAAGGAATGAAATACATAGATGAATTCTTGAATGTGAGATATGCTTTATCTCTAGTTCTCTAGTTTGAATGTAAGATTTAGTAACATCTAGTTGACTAACCAAACATTACCAAACTTTTGTAAACATGGGTTATGTTTTACTGCCTCATGTCACACCTTGACATTTGTGAAATCCCAATATAGAATTTGCTGTAGAAACACTGAAGATTGTAGTGGATGACTTTTCCCATTGCTGTTGTAGTTTCCTGTGGTTGCATTCAGATGCAGTAATGACTCACTGTATTTAAATGGTTGCACCATGAACAAGGAATTGCTTTGGCTTCCAGTGTTTTGGGAGACTCTGTCTTGTCCCATCTTAGCGACGGAACCAGATCCAGGTGTTAATAAGCCAGAATGCCACAGTAGCAGAATACAGGATGACCTCTCGCTTGGAGCGTTCTTTGTTTTCTTCCTCCAGCAGCTGCAGACGCCGGTTCAACTTCACAATCTGAATGAACACATGAATACAACACTTTAAAAAGGTGAGAATTTACTTGTGCTGGGAAAGATCTATGTAGTTTAGCATATACATAGGATTACCACGATCTGGTTTTCAATTTAAGTTTGAAGTCCTTTTTGACTTTTTTCCTGGGATTATCCAATTTGAAATAACAACATAAAACCACACAGCAGCAACAGTTCAACAATACTGTTAGTTTCAAGGAAAATCTTTCAGTACTTTCTTACTGGCTCAGGATGTGATTAATGCCTGTATTTGTACTTGTATATGTTGTGTTTTTATCCATTGAGTCTTTTGTTTGTTTACGGCTGAGTATCTGAAAATGCCAGTTGTAACTTATCCCTGGCTGTGCTGCTCTGCCAGCATCCTTCGTAAGCAGCCTGATCTGGGCTACATAAGCTTGTTGTGTCAGCATGCCTTCACTGTACACTGTAGCACTTATACACTGCAAACCTAAAAATAGGAGAAAACACTCACAACAGGTACAATATTTGGACCAGAACAGTGGAGAATCATGTAAATCAATGACACGGGCAGTCATTTAGGCGTGTGAGACATATTACCTGTCGTCGTAGTGAGGAGGCGTCCACTAAGCCAGACTCATCAGGGTTTATATCCAGGGCCAAGTCCAGGTGTGACCTGAGGAGATCAACATATCTCAATTTAGAATAACAGTAACAGAGACTGTCTGCATAACTACAGAAACTATCCTGAAAGGGGAACCTTTTCTATTTCCACTGGCGACATTATGGTGACATTAAGTGACTACATTGTATAATTTCTCCTCAGCATTGCCAACGCAAATAAGGTTGACAGATAAGGGAACAATCCTGATGATTTCAGGATTCATCAGGATTCTTCCAGGTACCTCCACTAGAACTTTGGCTCAGCACAGGCTGAGGCATTATGTAAGTTGAGGCTGTGAAACAACATTAATTGCCTTATGATAAATTATAAAATGAACAAAATAAAGACACCATCCAAGCACGATTTTCTTCACTTTACTACCTTGTGCATTTCATTAAGAACTTTTTCTCCTGTTTTGTTTTCTAAGCACTGCTTTTCTCATTGTTTCAGAAACTTCTACACTCCATAACTTCCTCTTCCAATACAGTTTGTCATCTGAGGACCTCAGGTTTATTTTCTAAAAAATAATTGAATAATTTCATTTATTCTAGCTGTTTGTTCTAAGAATCTTTGTTAACACAGTGACTTTTTCAGGGACAAAGAAGAGAAATCACCTGCGGTGGCTGTCATCCAGCACTTCGAGGACCTGCTGGTATGCCCGGCGTGTTGTTGACTGGATATAAGACAGGAACCCCGCAGCTGTAAACAGGTTGATGTTTGCATCCTCAGGGGAACAGAGAGGGGGACACAAGCGGACTGGGGGGGCAGAAGGGGAAGGGGTTACACTGGCAGAGAGGTAAATGGGGAGAAACAGTAAAAAAAAATAAGATTTTTTTTAAACAAACGAAGAGTGAAATAATAATAATAGTAATAGTAATAATAGAGAACAAATTCAGAATGGAACGGCAGCAGCAGTGAAGCAGTGTTGTCACAGGTGTCCCGACCTTCAATGTGTGCTTACCTTAAATCACCTCTGACAATCTGACTGCTGTGGCGGCCAGATATGTTCTCACTCGCACTGCGTTCCCTTCGAGACCGAGCATGAAAGTGGACCTATGAATGATACAAACATTTGATGTTAGGCTTACATTAAGTTAAAGCTTACGTGTTATGTTGTTTTTCTCCCTTTCAAAGCAAGCTACTGTAGTTTACCTGGACGACACATTAATATTAGATTGATTACAGCCACATTTTACGGTGGCCCAGAGGTGTCAGGCCGAATACAAAAGCCACAACACAAATACAAA
>NW_023339796.1:16716943-16721031 GCF_004916995.1 Morone saxatilis | reverse complement strand
GGAGAGGAGGGGAAGTAGGGAGTTTAGAAGAAATACTGGACACAGAGGTAAAATCGGGGAGAAACAGTGAAAAAAAATAAAGATTTTATTATATAAACAAAACGAAGAGTGAACAATAATATAAATGACTAGGCATGCAGACAATGAAATTAGTAATAATATCAGAGAACAACAAAAATGTCTATGTAAAATGGATACGGACAGACACAGCAGTGAGAGCCAACAACAGTGTTGCACAAGTTGTCACCACCATTACAATTATGCGAAATACCGGTCAGAATCACAAACTGAACACTCCTTGACTCGCTGTGACGGAAGAAATATGTTCCTCCCACTCCGCCACTGCGTACCTTCCGAGACCAAACACTCGAAGCCATGAAAGTGAACCTATGAATTCGCCATATACACCAAATACCAATTTGATGTGAGGCTACATTAATGTTTAGAAGCTTACGTGTTAATAGTGTTCTTTCTCCCCTTTTCAAAGCATAGCTATCTGTAGTTTACCATGGACCGACACATTAATATCTAGAATGAAATTAAACGCCACATTTTACCCGTGCCCCAGAGTCAGGCCGAACCATCCGAAGAACCCACAACGCACAAAATACAAAAGCCACCAACACGAATTACAAAAGCCACAACACAAATACAAAAGCCACAACAACAAACTACAAACAGCCACCAAACACAAATACAAAAGTCACAAGACACGAATAACAAAAGGCCACAAACAAATACAAAAGGCCACAACACAAATACAAAAGCCACAACGGAAATGATCCACAACGGATGTTGACAATGAGAAGTAATCTGGAACTTTATCTGAATGTAGGGCTGCACAATATGAGCAGTTCTGCAAGACAATTTTAATTTCCACTGAAATAATTATGTGACATCTGTACCAAACAAACATGTTTTTTACACCTGGAGAAGAAGATTTGTATGCCAGAGCATCTCTGCAGCATTACAGTGCTTGATGCTGTTTTGTGACACATTTTCTTCTACAATTAAGATATTGCACTTGGCCACATTGTGATTTTGGTAACATTTCGATTAACTGTGCAGCACTATCTGAATATTTCCAAGAGGTGCTTAAGTTTTTTAATTTGTTCTAGTTTTCATTTTCTCGTCTACTATAAGAGCCGCAAATCACGTGACAAGCATGAGCAATCTAGCCAACTAACAATCCTAGTAACTGCTGCAGATAAATAATGACTTTTTTTTGTTGGCACCACTGCAGGCAATGTATCATTCAATCTCCCTATAGTCTTTCTTCCTTGTTTCAAGCTCCAGCAGCTTCACTATCCAATGGAAGGAGTCGGACTCTATGAATGAGCATGTGTGTAACACAATCTCCTCTTGTAATGACAATCCCAGGCTTTTGCTGCAGGTAATTGTGTTCTCAGCTGATGTACCATGAAGACAAGAGGTCAACTACTGAAACGTGACCACCCTTTTTCTTTTTTACCATCAAGGGGCGAGAGGATGTACACACTTTTATATAAGTCTGAATCACTGTGATGTCGCACTAACAGTCACTTCCAGGTAACTGGAAGTTGATTTCGATTGCAGAGATGTGTAAAATCGGCAAATTATTTAGTTTTTGTCATTTTCAGCCGTAACTTTAACATTCAACGATATATACTTTAATATACATTGTGTTTATGTTATGTACTCTGTTGCTCTGCGTCTTTAATATACCTACCTAACAGTGACAACTCACTGCCGGTCAGACTAGTTTTGGGTAAGCTCAAGCTTTCATTTTCTGTTGCCAAACAGGTAAATTAAGTCTCCTACCTAACGTTAGTAAAAGTGTTGTTATTAATGAGTAAAGAAAGTATAAAACCTGCATTTTAGATGAATGAGATGTATACATTTTGATAACACGTGTTCTACCTGGAAGTTATTGTAAACAAGCATTGTGATTGGTTCTATAGCACATCATCATTACCCATAAACAACTCAACAAAAGGAGCTGAAAAGTTCACTTGTTTTCCACCTCAAATTTCCATATTGGTTTATGTTTTTGCATCTACAATATGTTCATAAGTGATAAGTATTATAGTATATGAGACTGTGTGCTCCCTATCTATCATTTTATAATGCACAGGATAGTGTCATAGTGCGTCAGTAATGGTACTGGTGTATAAAGTTCAATAAATTAAGGAAATTCAATTCATTGTAATGAGAAATAAAAAGTACACAGAATGAAAACCTTGATTTGACCCTTACCGGCTGGCTGGGATTACTCTGTGAAGAGGCAGTTTGTTCAGTTTCAAGGGAGTCCAGTGGCTGTTCTGTAAGGGTGAGGACACGCGGTGGGGCCTTCATGTTCAGGAGGTCCACGGGAGGGATGGACTGAATTAAGTCCAAGTCTCTTGGTCGGGAAAATAGAGGGTCCCCATCATCACCTGTGGGGGAAGTAAGGAGTGGAGGGACAGTTAATGAACAAAAAAGATTTATTTTGAACAACTGACATCTATCCAGTTATTCAAAAATCCTACTAATCCTGTCACCATGGCTGAAGGTTTGGCTTGCCTGTTGAGTATCCCCCACAAAAATAAGTTAATGTGTGGAAATACTAATTCCAAACTACAGAACAATAGGAGAGGAGGTTCCTATCTGAGCTGTCATAACTGTGATGCAGTTTGTCTCCTAACAAAACGTAAAGTAATTCCACTTTAAGAAGTATATATTGATGATTATCGTGATAATATCATGAATAGCAATCTTTCTGGCCAGGATAATCGTGACATGAAGTGTTTATATTGTCTCATGCCTAGTGCAGGTTATTTTTTGCCATGCACCCTTTTACTAAAGCCCCATCTGCTGGCCTCACCTGCTACCACGATCCTCTCTGGCACCTGCATCAGAGCTGTGTGAACGGGCAGGGGTTGCTGAAGTGGCAGAGACCCTGTTTGTTTCTCCGAGGCCACCTTGAGGGTCTCAGGGATTCGCATGCGCTGGCTGATGCCCTCTGTGTACTCCAACTCATAATGAATGCGGCTCATCTCAGCCGCCTCTGCAGAGGGGGAGGTGAAGGTTGGCCCACTCATCCAGCCTGTAGACACATCAAATGCAAAAACATTTTAAAAATAGTACAGGCAGGACTGGTGTGCAAGTTAGACTGTAGACATGTCAGCTACACCTCAGTGATGGCATTATCACAGAGACAGGAGGGTGAAAATATGTCATAATCCCACCATAGATCCCATCTGTGAGCCCTGGATGTTTGCCAGCTCCCTCAAATTAAAATGACAAATATGGTGAATTTGGTCCTTGCTAATTGGCTCAGTAGCTTAGAGTACTACCTAAAACATGTGTCCCGCAGAGGAACAAACTACAGCCCGACCACAAGGTGGAGGGTAGACGGGTTGTCAGCCAAAGCTAATAATACACATTAGAAATGACACTTCACGTTGTGCTACATGACATTAAATAACGTAGACATAGCTGCTGTTGACACATGGTTTCAATGTCAGTGAAAGAAAATCCACACAAGACGCCATGTCTAGCATGTTAGCTACTGTCTAGCTAATATTACTAGTCTGACTAGCATTAGCTAGTGTTATCTTTATCATAACACGTTAGCTGACTATCTGCAGGAACAGGCGGGCTAACCAGAGCTAACCAGAGCTAACCAGGGCTAACCAGGCTTCAGCTTCTGTGACTACTTACCGTAATGGTTTCAGCCCCGCAGTTTAAAATGTCATGTGTCAAAACGTTATGTAATATTAAAGCATCAACCGGGACGGACGACGAGTAGAAACCGACACACACACCGCTTCAAGCTTGTGTGAGAGTGTGTGAGTGAGTGTGGTGTGTGGTGGTGCAGTGATGAGTGGTGTGGTGTGTGTGGGTGTGTGTGTGTGTGTAGCCGCTCCTAACATCCCCCGTGTGTGTCCGCGGGGGCGGAGCCTATCTGATCTGCATCAGTCCAACCGAGCCGCAGCAGCAGGTGGCACCCAGGTTGGAAAACGAGCGCACACAATTATCACACTCAAATGAGTTGGTTCACATAGTGTTTATGTAATTGGCCTTAATACAAAGCTTATTTAGTCTGCTATTAACACTGAGGTTAGGTC
>NW_023339796.1:16679865-16716926 GCF_004916995.1 Morone saxatilis | reverse complement strand
GTCCCAGCTGTGATTCAACGTACCTCTTATAATCAGACTAAATGTCCTTACTTACAGAGAAAATAGGTTTCACAATTATTTTCCTACATTCCTTAAGAAACTTTCTTTGAAAATGTTTGTCAAAAATTACTTTTTATCATGAAAATCAAAGTCTATTCAAATGGGTTTTATTTCTAATAATGGCTGAAAAACATGTATAACTGCAGAGAATAAGAAATAAAGTAATGTTCCATGTTTCACTGAGATACAACACTAGATATTACTTTATTTGTTACATTTATATGTTACAGCAGCAAAGTGGATAGAGAAAAAACAGTAAAAAAACCAATAAGTAAGAGTAGGAAATAATATACATATAATATAACACATGTACACAAGAGAAAAAACAGTATAAAAAGCAGTAAGAGTAGGGAAAATAATATAATATAATATAACACTATGTACAAGAGAAAAACAGTATAAAAACAGTATAAAAACAGTAAAAATCCCAAAGTAGGGGGATAAAGTATGGGGATATTTCACACTTATGTGCATGCACACTACCTGTAAATGAATCATCTCGTTTTGTAAACTTAGAGTAAGAGGACATCTGCATCTGAACTTGTGTTTGCATTTTGGGTGGTGACAGTAACTGTAACTTAACCAGTAGTTTGGCCACTAGTTTTTTTGGACTTTGTTAAAACACTATGACAGTGTTTTGGTATGTGTGTGGCCCTATAAGCAGATGAGTCCAATTACGCACAATATAAAACAGAGAGAGATTTAGAGGTACAAATTGCCCCAGCAGTTATTGTGCTAGTACAGCTTGTTTCACCTAATCTATGCATAGATCCAAAACAGTTCAGGTGCATCAAAATAGCTCTAATATAAAGCTAATGTATATGGGCAGCCAGCAATTTGCATTATCCACTGTTCATTGTGCCTAAATCAATGTTATTAATGTATGTTTACAGGGCGTCTGCAGTCTATTATGGGATTCAACTTAAATAAAGACATACCAAAAGAATATGTTGCATATTATTTGGAGCACAAAAATACAAACTATATCCAATAGCTGGTTTATATTAAATAGTACTTGCTGACTTTGCTCCTACTAATCACACAACTATGTCACTCTTGCCTTGTAATTTTAAGTTCACTTGTATATATGTATAGTTTCTATTTTTATTTCTAGCCTAATTATTTATTTACTTTACTTTTTATATTTATCTGAACTTATCTGTGCTGCAACACCTGGATTTCTCCTCGGGGATCTACACTGAAAAGGTTTTCAGGTACCTCAACAGAGAAGCTGAACTGAGCTTAGAACTACAACTCCCACAATTCCGCCTTCTTCAAACCCAATGCGCATGCGTCCTCCGTCTGGGCCATTATTTTGTCCTCCTCAAGCTTCAAATGAAGAACAGGCTAAGCGTTCCTTGAAATGAATTAAATATTAATACACGGAAGGAGCATTTTTTCCCTACTTGTTCATCCCCGCTGACATAAATGGAGTCTGTCGGTCAGTAGCTTGTTGTCTCGCCGGGCTCTTCAGTCCTCCGTTGGACTTGGAGGCCGAAAACAGTACGCGGAGTGACAGCCCCGTTAAAGCCAGCAGATTGGGTGTTTATCTAGTTGGCTAGCGACCTAGCTAGCTTCCTAGACAGCTAAGAGGGGGCTAAAAACCCGAAAGGACCATCTGATAACCTCGGAAAGAGAGAGCTGTGGCTGCCTCTTTCCCGTCCAACCTGCAGAGGGGATGGCACACCTTCAAAACATGCAAAACCAGGTACAGAAATCCTCTTTTCACTAACTGTCACCTCCCTTCTTCTTGTCCACGACAAGGCGAACCCCCATGACTGCCGGGCTCTCCGTGAATAGGTGGGTGGTGGGGGGGTCTGAGCCCCCAGTGCAAGTGATAACACTTACTATATACACTAATGTATATGAATTCATTTGTTTTCCATCTCCTTGCCATTGTCAGCACCAGGGGAAACGTTGCCGGAGGAATCAACAAGCTGATACTAACGTGATTAGAAAGTGAAAAATAAATAGTTTTAAAAGGAGTCACATTCTGTACATGCTAAGATATTTTAAATGACTTCTTTATGTGCCTCCTACTCAGTCAAATCATCACTTATTTCCTGCTGTTGTGGAGAGAAAACCACTGAACTTTCAAGTGTCATGCCTCTTGAATTACATCCTGGCACAAAGTTCAATCTAGAGTCTAGGTAATTATATGGGCTGTGACTGAATTGATAGGTATTGACACAGATAAGAAAGGTTAATTATCCATCATCTTTTTTATGTTTGAGCAGTGCATGAGAACAGACAGATGAAACTCATACTGAAACGTCTAATTAACCTTTATAAAACAGCATTCAAATGGGAAACAAGTCTCGTGGCGCACAAGTTCTGGTCAAGTGACACTCACACAGATAAGCCTCCGAGCACAGTCTTCACGACATACACTCAGTTCAATGCTTTCTTTGCTGTCACCGGACCAGAATACCCGGTTGGACCCGGAGGAGTACTTCACCAAGCAGGAGCGGATTGGGAAGGGTTCCTTCGGAGAGGTCTACAAAGGAATCAACAACCGCACGAAGGAGGTGGTGGCGATTAAAATCATAGATCTGGAGGAGGCAGAGGATGAGATCGAAGACATTCAACAGGAGATCACGGTGCTGAGCCAATGTGATAGCCCTTTTGTTACCAAGTATTACGGATCATACCTGAAGGTGAGGTGATAACACAAAGAAAGACACACACAGATTATTTCCTTAGAGACAGACGCTCAGTTGGCATACAGGCACAGGCAAAGCAGTATCTTGAAATCCTGAATTTCAAAACGTCTTTCATCAACTATTTCTGCCTCTCAGGGGACCAAACTGTGGATTATCATGGAGTATTTAGGTGGAGGATCTGCTCTGGATCTGGTAAGAAGATTTATATTTTTATACAGCTTACAAAGTTTTATATAAATCTTGCAAAGTGGCCCCTTTTTATACCTGAGAAGCAAAACTTGTACTGTTCTTGGTTCCTTCTCCCTAACCCTAACACTTTTCTGATTAATTTGTCGTGCCTTTATCATCTCCCTTCCCCTTCCTAGCTCCGTCCAGGGCCTCTTGAAGAGACTTACATTGCTACTATACTGAGGGAAATACTGAAGGGGCTGGAGTACCTGCACTCTGAAAGGAAGATCCACAGAGATATCAAAGGTAAGAAGCACTCTCTTCTTTTTCATTCAGCATCTTATAGATATCAGTTAATATTATTTGTCAGTGTTGTCCTGCTACAAAGCCAGATATCATACTCGTAACTCAGAGATAATTTGCAGCAGCATGATGTTCTGAGTGGAGAGACTATACATTAACTTTGAAATGATTAGATTCAAGCTTCCTATCAGAAAGAAAACAAGACACTGAATGTTGAGCAGTGATGGGGAAGCTGCTGAGTAACAGCATGTATATCCAGTTTTAACCAGATGCTGGACTGAATAAGTCCACACACTGAAATATGCTACTGAGCTGCATACATTTATTAACACCATCTGTGAGCCCACAACATACTGTAAGTGTTATATATCTGTGTGTGGAGCATGAGAGAGACACCAGAATAATGATATCCAGATGACAAGACAGCAAAGATGGGAAATAATGAAGAAGATTGGGTTGATAAACTACCTAAATTCTGTCCATGTAGTTTGTTTCCATTTGTCTGAAGCTGTTTGTGCCACAATGAAACTGGGGAAGAGACTGCAAAGTGTCCTTTGTCCCCTTTTCCAACCATTTTTAATGCAAAATATCCCAATTAATTGTTGTTCTGGAATTTCAAAAATAACATTTGATTGTCCTAAATAATAAAAAGACTGCATTACACAATATCTCAAGATGAGACGTTGATGTTAATACCTTATTTTTAGCATTACATCTATTGCTTGCTCTTTTATTGTGACTCTCTCTCTCTCCTAGCTGCCAATGTGCTCTTGTCGGAGCAGGGCGATGTGAAACTGGCAGATTTTGGGGTGGCGGGACAGCTGACAGATACCCAGATTAAGAGGAACACATTTGTTGGCACACCTTTCTGGATGGCTCCAGAGGTCATCAAACAGTCGGCCTACGACTTCAAGGTGAGGCCAGAGTCTGTGGAGTGGGCAAAAGACACCCTGTGCTGCTGCTTTGAATGAACGCTGTCTTTAGGTTTGTTTGCTTGTTGTTGTTTTTTTCACTTTTAGGTGAAAAGATGTTCACTTTGAGAACATCAAGCCCACAAAGAGATAATGTTTTGTTACTGGTGGAAGCACTGATAAGTAGACAGTACTGTAAGTTTTCAGCATGGGGAGAATTATTTGATCCACATCACTTTAGTTACAGATTTTAATTCCTTATAGTTTCCACTGTCTGTTTGTGAAGTTAACACACCTTACTTACACATTTCACTCTCCCCCTCAGGCTGATATTTGGTCCCTGGGAATCACTGCCATTGAGCTGGCTAAAGGGGAACCTCCCAACTCGGACCTACACCCCATGAGGGTCCTTTTCCTCATCCCGAAAAACACTCCACCCACACTTGAGGGACCTTACAGCAAGCCCTTCAAAGAGTTTGTGGAGGCTTGTCTAAATAAAGACCCTCGTTTTGTAAGTAATACACCTGCGTCCATCTGCAAGCATTGTTTCAGAACTACAATGGGATCAGACATGCCTGTTTTGGGCTAAATAACATCAGACAATTGGAAACTAATTCCAGTTTGGCGTTGCTGTTTAGAGTGTAAGACTTTGGCCATTTATCCTACCACATATTTTTGTGATTGGATTAGCATACCTTGTCCTTAATAGGAATTATAATTTGTGCTGTACTTTCTCAAATATTCAAAGCCAATCCAAATCACATTCTGGTTAATTCTGTACTGTGATGGTGGACTCGATACTGAAGCTTCTTGTAGCGCGTTTTAACTAGACGACTGATCCTATTGATATCTGCAATGTCTGCACAGAGGCCGACAGCCAAAGAGCTCCTGAAGCACAAGTTCATCACACGTTACACCAAGAAGACGGCCTATCTGACAGAGCTGATCGACCGCTACCGCCGCTGGAAGTCGGAGGGGCACGGGGAGGAATCCAGCTCTGATGACTCAGATATGTGAGTCTCAAGAACACACATTCAAACCTCCAGTTCTAAACTTTTCCAAAGGATCTATTCTCAGCCACTTTGTTAAATTTGTGATACTAAACTGACCCATTACAGAACTTCAGGATTATTTCTGGATGATTTTCTAGAAGAATTGGTTTCCCACCAAGTAGCATCAGCAGTGAACCTTAAGGTGTCGACTGCTGTATACAAGCTTGTGACAAATGATTGTCAGCATCAGGACTGAGCACGTAGGCATGTCGCCATTTCTTCATCCTAATAGGAACAGTTAAAAAAAAAAGAGGATAATATAAATGCACGTGTACACACACACATGTATATCCACTCTTTTTTTAAATTGTCCTCATTAGAAAATAAATCTCTGAATGTACAAAAATTAGGTCATTGGTTGATTATATGAATGTCGTGCCATGTTGGTGCCCGTCATATTTTTAATTTCCCTCTTCCCTCTCTTATTCGTCTTTCCGTCTTTCCGTCCTTCCTTCAGGGATGCTGATGGTGATGTGGATACGTGTCCCATGTGGACCTTCCCCACGGTCAGACCAACCTCTTTGAACAAGTTACAGAAGGGCTACACACACACAGATTCAGAGGTAAGACACACAAAGCACGCAGACACAGAGACAAATGTTTTTATGTATTTTCTTTCTTACACCTTTTTTTTCCCATCTTACCAGTCAGGAGATTCGGTGAAAAGGCAACCCAAGTCACAATGCTTGTCTGCTTTGGTAACTCCCATCTTCAGAGAGGTAGGCCCGACCGTTGAGGATGGGGACTTTGTAACTTTGAATAATACTATTCATTGTGGTTCTAGATAAAAGGGCAAACACGCACAATATGCGTGGCCTTTCCTAAATTGAAGGACAGTACAGACTACGGGAAAGTCACATTGTTTGCAGCGCAGTAAAACATCTATTAAATCAAAATTTTTGGTAAAGAAGGGCATCACCTCTTAAAGGTCCGGTGTGTAGGATTTAGTGGCCTCGTGTGGTGTAGCTGTTTGGTTTGTCCATTCTGAGCTACTGTAGAAACATGGCGGTTCAACATGGTGGCCTCTAAGGAAGGCGACCACAGCGTCTGTAGATAAAAACGACTCATTCTAAGGCGACAAAAACACAATGATTCTTATTGTCAGGGGATTATACACCTATGAATATTATATGCCATTTCTGCCAATAGATCAACCTAAATGTTACACACTGGACCTTTGAGAGGGGACAATTATCTGAATGGAAGAATTAAACCAAGAGCAGGCCGTAATCTAGAACAGTTAATCCTGTCTAAAATGAATCTTCATTTTTATTCTTCACGGTTGCACCCTGGACAGAGTTGAACAAAAATTAATTTGAAACAACTATGTGATCCCTTGTCAGTGACAGTATGTGGACATAGCACTGAGGTTCCTCCTAATAACAGACCTGGATCACCATCATTTTGTGAACAATGTTAGTGCTTCCCCTTGTGAGTTTTGGGAAAGTGATGAAAAAGTTGGTTTCAAACCTCCCACTGAATAGAATATAATGGAATTACACATGACTTTTCTTTGTTTTGATACTGGCTTTATATATCAGCCATCGGCAACCCTAGACCACTAATGTTGAGTAGAAGAGAAATAGCCAGAAAAAAAGAAGAGCTCTACAAAGACAATACCAAAAACATTGCAGCTATCAGCACTGATAGAAAATAGGTGGAAGATTTTCTCCTAGTACATTAATTGCGTAGATAACAATGCAAGTCTGGGCTGCGGAAGTGATATGATCTGCACTGCACTTTCTTTGTACGTGTGAAAGTGGTCCTGGAAACTGATTTCATCACATTTATTGAGAAGGCTCCTCTTGTCACTAATTTAGCATTTGTTTAATCCCAGAGGAGCTCTAATCTTCCTTCAGGAAACTGGTCTAGTTTTGCAAGCCTGTTCAAAACCAGGTCTTTATAATTGACTCTGCCTCACTTTTGTTTCATTGTTGTACCTACTACCCCAGTAAGAAGGTATAAAAGTGAATCATTATGTCTGTACAGGTCTTGTACATGTACTGTTGTTTCTACAGTAGTACGTATTAGTAAGAATACAAGAGGAAACAGCATGGGACTAATCTGGTTATTATAAAGTTAGAAACTGCAAATATTGCTGTTAAATTATTTAGTTGAAGCTTCCCATTGCACAACACACAAAATTCTTCCTATTTGATTTTTCTCTACCACCAGTTGAAGGAGAAGCGGCGGGCGAGTGGCGGGGGCGTAGGAGCCATCGAGGAGTTGGAAAACGCCTTCAACCTGGCGGAAGAGTCGTGTCCGGGCATCTCTGACCGCCTTGTCACACACATGATGGAGAGAGTGTGCAGGTACCAACCAGTATCACAACTGTCAGCTGGGATGTCCTTTATGCAGCAGAAAACGCTCATTTATTTTAATTAATTGGTTTCATGTCGTTCTTTCAGGTTTTCTTTAAATGGTAACACCACCCCGTCTTCGCGGTGAAAACCCAGCTGGATGTAACTTAACTCTGCCCCCTTTTCTGTCTCCCAGACCCACCCAACACCTCAGATAAGGACCACAGAAGACCCCCCTACCCCCTCACCCCTCGTATCTTTGCACCCTTCCCAGTCCCGCCCCCCTAAGAGATCTTTTAATTAGTTATAATTAAATATTTTTACAGTTTTTCTTTAAGAGCGGAGAGTATTTAAGACAAAAAAGCCATGACATTTAGAGCGTTGTGTATACCTGTTAGATTGAGAAGAAAAAAACTATAATAAAGTCTATGGAAAATGTTCTGTTGTCCTGAGTGTTTGTCATCACGAGCAGGAATGTGACATTGTTGGAACAAATAGTTGTCAGGAGTCCTTTTAAATTACTAGCTGGTCCATGTTGCCGATTTAACATGTTACTTTCTACCCACTTGATGCACACATACATTTTATCTGTTCAGGCATTTCACAATAACACTTCAGTCTAAGGCTCCACATAATGGATTCAGTGGTTGAGCATCCATCCATATAATATATATTACTAATTAAATCTAATTCATATAATTGACATTTATGTATGTTGAACAAGTCTTTTTAGTTCCTCTGTTGGTTAAAACTATGAATTACTATTTTCTCTAAAAAAAACAGTGCACTGTAATTATTGATGCCCTGTTAGTCAGGTTCAATGTGGTTTTGTCTGTCAGGCAATTAATCTCACTGACATGGATCACATAAAGGGAGCAGGAAGTAACAGTTGTGTATGTGGAGAGGCTTCAAGCTCTTCTCAGGGTGTAACGAAATACAAATGTATTATAGGACAGTGATCCACCTTGAATAAACACTCTGATAATTTGTTATATTAAGGTAGATAAGGAAAAAGTCTCAAATAACACAAGAGATTAATAAAGTTTAATACAACTTTTATTACAATATATGCATCAAAAACAATATTTGGTACTTTAATATTGGATAAAAACAGCACAAAGAGGAATGTCAAGAACTCTCATCTTGGCTGGTGAGGGAAACGTTGGCTACAATGACCTCATCGGGTCACCATTAATCTCTGTGGTCGTGGAAACCACAAAGAATTCAGCAGTTGAGACAGGTAAAAGTTTATACCTCTTAAATCTCACTGCATCAGTAAAAACACTTAACAGTTAATGCTCCCTGGCACATGACTTCACTTTATGGTGTGGAGGAGACAGTAATTACATCTAGTTGCTTGAAAGCACCAAACAGAGGTATCGCACCTCATTTGCTCGTCCTTCATTTGTCAGGTCTACAGGAAGACTAAGAAGTCAGGGGTCACAGTTTATTCAATTCCTATCAAACTCATAAAGGAGCTAAACAACATTTGAATGGCATTGTACTTTAAAGACACTGATCTGGGAACTGCACTAATGGAAAAGATTTGGACAAGAAAGGGAGAAGCTGATCCTAACATGGCAATGGAGGGAAAATTCACCTGAAATCCCACCAGACATGGTCGAAGGTTGCATGCAGATATGATTAACACTGATCGGGGTGTAACCTATTTAATAGGAAGCTTGGGTGGTCACTTCTAAACCGGAGAGGAAATTATGTTTTCTCTTGACAAAAAGAATATTGAGACAATGGCATAACAATGTTGTGATAAGCTATTTCTGCTACTAATTTCTCAGATAGTTGACTCTCCCAATGAAGCTCTTTCACAGAGAAAAGGTTAGCGTGTGCTCTGAGAGATGTTTTAGGACTAAAAGCACTGAATACAAACAGCGATACTTTGGTTTTCTTAATAACAAAAAGGGAACCAAAAATGGAAAATTAACAGAATGTCGCAAAGGGTTTGTATTTAAGGTATGCTCCACCATTTTAAAAGATGGGTCACGTGACTTCATTTGAGTAACTGGCAAAAGTTTACTAAAAATTAAACAAAATAAAAAAATGAAGAAATAGAACCATGTGTAAATATATAGACATAACACTGTTTGAATATACTTTACTGAATGTATATTAAAAAAAAGACTCCAGATCCTGTGTAGGATTGAAATAAAAATAGTGGCAAGCAGTACGAGTCAATAACCAGATGGCCTTCTCTGCTATCATCCGTCTCTCTAGTCAAACTCGAGCAGTGGCTCAAACACCTACAGTGGAAAAGAAAGTTACACATTGTCATTCGCAACTACAACCAAACCTGGCCTCACATAAGACTACCATCTACAGATGGATATAAGTCTTATTTATGTATTGAACTTTAAAAAACTGCAGGAAATAGGATGTCCCACTGTTCAGGAAGAGTGTGTGTGTGTGTGTGTGCGTGTGTGTGTGTGTGTGTGCGCATGGGTCTTACCATAGGCTTTTCACGCATGGGGGCCTTCCTCTCCATCTCCCTGCTTCTGCATCTGGGCCTGCATCTTGGCAATCATCTCCTGCATTCTTCTCAACTGTACAACACAGAACATCAACATGTATGACAGGGAAACAACAGGGCACATTCCTCTTAGACAGCTGAGATTTTGAAGTGATATCGGTTTTAGTTTATTTATAGATTCTTTTCCTCGTCCTTCACTCTAGCTCACTCTAAATGTATTATCATTAATACCCATCTGCCAGTTATAAATCATTGAATAGAAGCAACTGGTCCCACATTGACTACATGAACAGAACAGAAGCGATTCTTATAAATGTTTAATTGTCCCCAGTATTTAAAATTGTAACTTCTAGGACAGTGAAAGATCTTTAAAGGAATAGTTCAACAACGTTTTGGATATATACACTTTTTTGCCAAGAGAGGAAAAGATCAATACCACTCTCATGTCTAAACACTAACTATGAAGCTACAACCAGCGGGCGGTTAGCTTAGCTCTGTCCTAAATAAAAGGAAAAAGCTCTTAAATAGTGTACCCTGTTCCCAGTGTATGCCAAGCTAACTGTCTGTGGACTCTAGCTTTGTATTGAGTGTACAGACATGAGAGTGGTATCAATCCTCTCATCTAACTCTTGGCAAAAAGCTAATAAATCTACTTACAAATGTGAAACTATTCCCGTAAATCCCTTAATCTTGACAATCGCAAGGGACGAGTGAATAAAGTAAGTTGAGTAAATTCTTGTTAATATGCTCAAAGTAGTGTAGTGTGTGAAATATCCCACCTCAGCCTCCTTCTCCTGCAGGATCATATCCTTGTCCATTTCCTCCGGCTCCGGCCCCTTTCTGCTGAATGTATTACAATTAACAAAAGAATCATTAACTTAAATGCAGTGAGTTAGGTTATGCATGTAAAATCAGTTTGTGCGATGATTGACAGCATCATAGGAGTGTGTGTGTGTGTGTGTGTGTGCATGCCTGAGAGTGCACACACTGTACCATTTTAAGTAGCATTAGGCAAACAGGAAAAAAAGCCACATTGAGAAAGTGAAGAAGGGGTCAGTGGGTTAGTGGAGTTTCTCTTTGCGGAAAGATAGAACAGCTCACAAGAGAAAAGTGGGTAGCTACAACAAATAACTACAAAGAGTTGAAAGCAGTAAGACTCAAGGGAGAAGCAGTGAGTGCGAGAGTCAGGGGAACAGCGTTACCTCCCCCAAATAAAATGTAAAAAACGGTACCTCCAACAGTCCACTCATGGGTTTGGACAAATCAAGACCAGACAGCCATCATTGGACAGACAGCGAGGCAATGAGAAGGCAGTAAAGCCACTGCCTTATCCTGGGTTGGCTTTAGAAGAAAGTCTAAAAGATTCTTTCTGGTCTACAATCAGGGTTAAATGATGATATATCCACACTATGTTAAATAACACACACACAGTACTCCTGTTTACAGCCTCTACAGATACTCTACTTATACCAATTGCGACCAATTAACCGTGTAAAACCACAACAGCTCACAGCATTAAATTCAATTCTGCCTCGCTACCAAGGCCTAACTGATGTAGTTAACATGCAGAATGATGAGTTAGAGCTACTGAACTACAGAATGATACTAGATCGACATTATACTGCATCAATGAACAACAGAAGGATAACTGGAGGTACATGATCCATTATACAGAAATTAATCTACTAACTCAGCTTCCATATACACACACACATCTGGATGTTTTATTACTGTAACATCTGTAGTGTGTGTTGTGTGCATGTGCCTGGCTGTTTTTTTATCACTATTGTATTTATTATATATGATTATAGTCTAACTAAAGGTTTGCTGTTTGAGGTGGGGGGAGGTGCAGAGAAGCAAGCTGACAGACAAGTACGTACGCAGGAGACAGAGGCAGAATGTAACCATGGGAGGACAACCTGCCACCCCGCTTGAGGCGTTCCGAGCGGAAGTTCTCGTAGTGCAGGTCCTGGGTCACTTCCTGTAGATCCTGCATGTGGGTTCTGTGGGGTTGTGGAAAAGTCATCAACCAATAAATACTCCTGCACAGACAAACTGAAAACTACCTCTCAGAGGCCCAAACATGTCTGAACCACATTACACAGCTACTGTTGTTACTGCCTAATGTTTTGTCTCCTTTCTGCTTTGGCTACATCCCTTTTCCAATTAGCTACACCTTAACAAAAAAGCTTTTGGCTCAGGCTGAGTTGGCTCTCATTGTGTTTGAAGGCACCCTGGCAAGTTAACAATTTCTCCCAGCTAACTACGATCTCTTTCCAGAGTATTTGTAGGAAAACAGACAGTATATATACAGAGTTTGGCAGGGCGGTAACTGTCAATACCACCTTACTCTTAACACTGAAATAAGGAAGAGTGGGTTTTAGCCTCCTCTACCACTTACATCAGCATGATCCGCAGCTTGAGGAAATCGTTGTGTTCTGGATTCTCCACCTCCACCACTCCCCAAGGGTACAGGCGGCCCCTCACCTTCTTCCCCTTGGCCTCAATCTGCTGGTTGGATCCCACCACTGCAAATGGGATGCTAGCCTGGAAAAGAGGAGTGGTTTGTGTGTCTGAAGTCATGGTTCAACCACCCGCATAAATAATTATGACACTTAAAACAAATCCCTAGAGTAATGGGATGATGATACAAAGCTGACTGCTTTGATCCTTGACAAATTCCCATTTCTGTGGTAAAAAAACAACAACATTGACTTGTCTTTGGCAGAGAGGAAGTCATATTCATTCAGGGATGAAAAGATCTGCAGGGAATAGAGGGTTCACCTTGAGGATCCTGGTCTGCTCTTTGAAGTCCTCATCTTCATCCGACTCAGCATCAGGAAGGTGGTAAATCTTGATACCATGTTCATCGATCTCATCCAGAATCTTACCAAGAAACCAAAACACAAGTTTTTATTAGTTTCAATATATATGCTTTTGCTACAAACTGTACTTTCATACACTGGGCGGCTAAAGCCAGGACCATGAGCACATGATAGCTGCTGTTTATTTCAGGAACTGGAAAAGATCCTGAACAATGGGTGACTCTGTTGTCCTTACCCTGCGCTTGAGCCTCTCCCTCTCCCTGAGAGTGAGCGTGTCTGCCTTGGCGATGACAGGAACCACGTTGACCTTATTGTGAATGGCCTTCATAAACTGAACATCCAGGGGTTTCAGGCTGGTTGGACAGGAAACAGAGACAAAAGAATTAGGTATTTATGAAAAGAGGGCATGACAAATATGGTTAGAAAATAAAAAAAGAACTTCAGTGCAACTTTTAATAACTGAAAAGTTCTGTAGGACTCACCCATGGCCCAGCGGGGAAATGAAATAAAAGCAGCAATGAACTCTATTGTCAACAATGTGTCTACGATTAAGACCGCTCTCGTCATGGAGGTAGCGTTCAAACTGGTCATCAATGTAGCTGATAATGGTGCTGAAACTGGATAAGAAAAATATACACAATAAACAAACAGCATGTTTCACATTTACTGAATACTAAAATCAAAAGCCCAGATGAAAAGTCCTTATGATTTAAAATATTTAAACAAACGATTATTTTTAACTGTCTGAGGGTAGCGGCTCATCTCTGTTCAAGATCACAGGACTGACACCGGGTAATTTACATTTAAAAATATCTCATCTTCTGATCAGCATACGCCCTAAAAAGATTTCATACCAGTCTTGGCTGTTGATGGCGTCTCCGTATCCTGGTGTGTCTACCACAGTGAGACGGAGCTTCACTCCTCGTTCCTCAATCTCTACTGTCGACGCCTCGATCTGAACCGTCCTTTCTATCTTTTCTGTAAGAGCATTCATAACAACATGTAAGGACACTCACCATCCATGATTTTCATTATACGGCTCTACTAAGTTAAATTCGTCAATTATGTGCCTTTAATACAGTGGTTTTCACAAAGTGCTTTACAAAAAGCTTAAAATAAGGATCATTAAGTGCATGTGTGCTTTACCTGCTGCTCCAGGGATGACTCTCTCAGGGTAAAGGTCGGTGAGGAACAGGCTGTTGATCAAGGTGGATTTTCCAAGTCCAGATTCACCTTTTGACACCAGACAGAAATGAAACAATCATAATTACAAATCAAGATCAAAATGAGAAAATGTATAAATGTTACATAATTGCTGAAATGACTAAACCACAGTCGGGTTCTGGTTGGTGCAAATCTCTTCTAATCCAGAGTTCAGTTTCAATGAATAGAACAAAGGAGATCCTCACTGTGCGACAGAAAACAAGACATCTGCCTGTGATGCACAGCAGGCCGCGCTCCAACGGAAATACTAAATCTGACTTCAGCACCAGAACCAGGCAGATTAAACAACCCTAGTGCCTGAGGAAGGAGTGTCAAGTGTTCATAATCAGTCAGCTGGAGTCAAGAGGAAGACCACTGAATAGTTTCACTCTCACAAATATTAACAGGAAGAACCAAGAACCTGCATATCCTCATCTAGAATGACTACATCTTTATGTGAGAATCTGCAATTAATTGTTGTACTGAAGACTTTAGATTTTATTTGAATATCTCTGCTTATATTGTCTGATGAGTGACCTTAATTATACTTCAGTATGAAACGAAATCTCAATTGGCCGCTTTTTAAACTGACAAAAAGGATATAATCTTGAAAATACCCACAATCTTCTTCAATTAAATTTAGACTAATTACCACACACCAACAGCAGGTGCTAGGCTGCTACAAGCAAATAACAATAAGACAATAAACATCCACAGTTTAAGTGATGAAGTTTTAAATAAAAGCTAATGGCCTGATTCTAAGCCTTGTACCAGACTAAAAATATCTTTCTACTTATTTTTGCAGACCCATTGAGCATTGTTTTAGTCTAGCAGTATGCTTCATTTCTGTCTGGGAAATCCAGAAAACTACTTATTAAGCAACAGCAGTGAACAAGAAATTCTGTAAGAAATGTAACAAATGTTCCCTAAGTCTCTCGGTCACAGAGTTACAGATGCTGAGACATAAACAACCTAAAGCTTGTGTGCTTTATCCAGGAATGCTGCTACTATGGTTCCCACCAGAGCTGTGACAAAAGATTTACAGAAGTCTTTCCTACATCCTGAACTGGACGTTTTCCAGAACATCTTGTGTGGAAAATCCAAATCGACATATATACACTACAGTTTCAGGTGCATGTGGAAAGAGGAAAAAGTACCAGTGCTTAAGGGTAAGTATAAAAAGTGACCCATACATAGGATCAATTATGCATTTCCATAGTAAGGATATTATTTCTATCTGCAGGAGAACTGCAGCCATCTAAATGTGCAGAAAACCACAGGTCACACAGAAAGTTAAGTAAGCACACAATGAGTATTCTTGCAGTAGAGGGACCAACAGGCCTCGTCCACTGTGTGAATCAATCCCTCGAGGCCCACTGGCTACATTCCTCTCTGGTTTATTTTAAAGCAAAAGGATGAGCAGTGTTCAGGGGAGCTTCTACCCTCCCCCCATACCAACAAGCAGGGAGGTTCACACAGTCGCAGTGCTCTCATCAAGAGTTCACACTGCTGACGCCAGCTGAGCAACCGCACTGATGTGACAGCTGCCATTTTCTACTCACCAAAAGCCTTCATGCACACTAAAATACACCTAAACAACTTTCTTTAATCTTAGCACACAAACAAAAGAAACTAGAGTGGGGTGAAACTGTGCCATTATGAAAAGAAAGCATAGGACAGAAACAACTGTATATGTATATACAGGCTAATGGCCAAAGTCCCACCATAAATTTATCACAAAAACAAACTCACATGAGCCAAAAAAATATAACACATTCCTTAAATGTCAGTGTTTACTCTAGCTGTCTAGCATAAACCTCGTTATCACTGAGATACAATATCATTTTCCAAACTAAATAAAATCAGCGTCGCATAGTGACAAGAAGAAAAGGACAAAACGAGAAAAGTCGTGAAAAACAGTTTTGATACACTCACCTACCACCATCAACGTAAACTCAAATCCTTTTTTTACTGACTTGCGATGAACCTGATTAGGCAGGTTGGCAAATCCAACGTACCCTGGGGTCTCAGGGTTGTTGAACTGCCCCTGCTGTAGAAAAAAAAAAGAAATAAAAAGACAGGAGAGTCATCATTTTAAAGAAAAGTATGTTTGGTGACATTAAAATTCAAGATCAAAGAACGCAGCGTTGCACCTTATTACTTTGTCACAAATATAAATCAGGTTTAAGTTAAACCTAGTTTGGCTATCATTAGCAATAACATGACAACCAATAATTACTGCAGGAGGAGACATCTGTTCACAAAGAGCCAGGATATTTAGGACAGCGACTCCTCTGCACTCTGTTTGCAAAAGACCTTCCACCCATCATTCCAGTGTTTATGGCCCTGTGTTTAGCTAGTCAGAGCAATGGGACAGCTTTTAACCGCCTCTGTAGCAATGCTAGACAACAATAGGCAGTTTCAAATCAAACACAAAAAAGGTACATGTTCCTTATTTAGTTTGCTCATTTTGTCCTCAGAGCATTGTAGGATTTGTAAACCTTCTCTTCCCCGTTCTTTCAGCAAAGGTCATGACTGATAAGCCTGATAAGCAGCGTGTTCTTGCTCTGTCTTTGGGCCAACCAGCACAAAGCCACAGCAGTGAGTCATGAGGATGGTGAGCTGCACACTGAGCACAGGCCTGAGGGACCCAGCACTTAACAAGTAATATGCAAAAACAATAGTGCGAGTAAAGTGTGGGAAGCACAGAATAGCCCATGTAAAATAGTGCTTAAAGCAGTTTAAAAACTTCAGGACTTTTTTTTTTACTCAGAGAATAAGAGCGTATTACACACAGCTTACTTTCTCATCACTATTCCAGCTCAGCTATTGGTCTCTAGAGGGACAGTCACTGAAGCGGAAGTAGGAATCTGGTATTTCTGCATACTGTACGGCTTCAGATGTAACACTAATGTCTGGTTTCTGGTTTCAACTCACCTTCATTTTGTCAGCCTGAGACATTTTCTCTCCTTGTTGAACCTGAAAGAGAAGACAGACTGCATGCATCACATTATACCGAGAACACTCACAAATACAACTGTTACTGAAAATCTATTTTTTAACTACAACTCTAGCCTCTGTGGACCTTTTCTGAAATGGAGGTACTTCATACAGGCGCATACTTTGAGGCCTGACTGTGTGTGAGAGACAGGAAGTCTGGTTTGTGCTCAGAAAGGTTAGTGAGAGAGAGAGAGAGAGCTGAGTCTCACCACAAAAAAAATGCTTTTCCTGCTTAGATAGCTGCATTACAGCGCCATGGTTGGAGGATAACGATTGTGCTATGCTTATGCTATTAACGTCTGTAAAGCTGATATCCTGTTTACCACCTGGTTGTGATTTATATGGTTTTATTTAAACTCTCTGTCTCTCACACACACACAGCACTCAGTGTTTGGATGAAGACGACTGTGTGTAAAACTCAAGATGAACAATTGTGTCCAGGATAGTTTAAAAAGCTAGTTTGAGACCAGTCTTACCCACTTAGACTAATCTTACAACCGTGTATAGTTAACTACAACAAACATTAGCAGCTCATTTAGTTACATAGAAGAAAGGATTGAATTTATTAGCTTGTTAATTAGCGGCGGTAACGGTACCAACCCACTGGGTGTGAACTGTGCTGACATCTGCCGAGAAAACACATATTTCATGTTAACTCTTGTTCTTGAAAAGCTTTCTAAACGAGCCCAAAATCAAAAGCTATTAACCAAGCTTACACCCCCCGACTAGCTGTTCGTTAAACTGGTCCAGGACGAGCTTAACATGGCGTTAACTACTAACTAGCCGAGTAGCTTCTCCTCCTGCAGGATGTTGAGTTAAACAGCTAATGTTAGCACCGACTGCAACCCGCCATTAACACAGCGAGGACACAACTAGAGAGATGAATAAGTGATGAGTTAGACGGATAAATCAGTTACCTTACAGGGTGTCCGCAGAGAGTATAGTGCAGATAGAGACAGAGACGAGCCGACGATGAACTGCAGACTTGGCGGACACCTCAAATTCTCCAGATTCCGGTGCAGCAGCTTCCTTTAGCACACAGACCACAATGCACCGGGGCCAACACTGCACATGGAGGCACTGGGAGTCAGTCTGACTCTGAACTCACTGTATCAGCTGTTAGGAGCTCATTAAACTCATCTTTATCAGTAAACGAGTGATGTTAACAAAGGCACATATATAATGGTTTGAATCAGCAGGGGCGGATCTAGAGCCGTGGGGAAGTGGAGCCTGGGGAAGTGGTTGTACTTATAATTTATGACCAAAAACTTTTCTCCAGCAAAGGATAAACGTGTTGTAAACAATGGCATGTAAGACTACTCTTGTAATATTTATCTCACCCAAAAAATCCGGGGCGTTTCCAGAGGGGGGATTCCACCCCTGAAATCTGATTGGCCACCCCATTATCCTTAGCTCTTCCAAACTGCACTGTCTTTCAGAGGCTGTAGCGGGCTCCATTTTAAAGCTAGAGTGGTATTATATGAAATTAGAAGACCCAACGCATCCACTGGTACCAACCATGTGTTGGTAGCATGTTGGGAAGGTAAGCTAAGTAACGCCCCAAAGTTAGGCTACATTTTGGTGATGGAAAAACTGGCACCTCAAGAAATCTGAATGAAAATCTTTGTGTACCTAAGAGTCTCCCCTTTACAGATATGTCCACTTATTGCTAACCCCATTCAGTTTTTTGTATGCAGTTATTTTTTCGCCTAGTGTATTTGTATATTTCTGCATACCAGGGTCAATAAACAGGATTGGATTTGTTTACTTCATACTACCCCTGCCCTGCAGAAGCCGGTGCCCCTCTTGTGCCACCCCAGTCAATACAGTCTGTTAACAGCCCTGCAATCAGTCCTGACCCACCAACACAGAGTTGTGTATTTTGAGTGAAGTATTCCTTATTCCTTACTCCATCCATTCATAAAATCTATGTTATGCCTTCACCATCCTAGGAAACAAACGTCAGCTTGCAGAACACTATTAAACACTGCTGTGTGCATCAGAGGGGATTTAGAAGTGGGTATACTGCACATACCCGTATATACCCTGCACTACACCTCTGAGCTAGAGAAATATTCATGAAGGGGTCAGAGGGGGGTATGGAGACTTTTGGGCCGGTCCATATGAATATTTGCTTGGAAAAGCCTCCAAATGAAGATATTTTAACTAAAGACATTATTGTGGCACATTAGTGAAGCACTGAATAGATATTTCTAAAGGTGGCATTAGAGATCGACCAAATGTTTTTATTTCCAAATCTTCAGACAAATACATGTCTTTCATTGAACCTATGCCTCTCACTAACAATGTGGAAATAACAGTTTAAGACATTGAATTAAATTCTATTTTTTAACATGTATTAAAAATAATCTTAATTAATGTGTTAAATTCAGAGGTAGCTGCCACCCTACTCCAGCCCTTTAGATCCAGTAGATAACAATCCTGTGCCCCCAGAAACAAGATTATTTTGGGTACCCTGAATTATTTATATAGCCGTCTATTATACAGCCCAACTGGAGCATTCATGAATCCTCTCATCTGTAAAACATTCTGTACAGACATTCATGGTTCCCAGGCAAGATATCCTATGTTTCTGGGGACTTATTCTGGAAATTATTGTTTGTGGTCTTTAGTGAAATATCTCAACAACTATTGAATGGATTTCCGTGAAATTTGGTTGAAAGTTTTATGTTTTCCTCAGGATGAATTGTAATCACTGTGTGACAGTGTTGGAAGAAGTACTCAGATCTTTTACTCAAGTAAAACAGTGTAGAAATACTCACCAGTGTTACAAATAAAAGTCCGGCATTCAAACTGGTATTACAAGGAGTTGTAAACAGGCAATTTTTAACACCTTTTTTTATTGGGATTTTTGCAGGAATATACAACATTTATAACAGTGAGAAATACAGTTTCCTTTTGATGCAATAGAGGAATAAAAACATGTACTTTCATGAGCATTAGGTACTGATAGACCCAGAACAGTAACATACACGCACAGTAAGAAAACAACAATTTATCACTTAAAAGCAACTGCACATAAACATAAACATACTAATGAAGATGTCCAATCACACATAATGTTGATTACTGCAGAAAGTCAGCCAGTCACTGATAATGATAATTAGATGAAACCATTATTCAGTATTATATTTTCATTAAATTTTACTCCTTTAGGGATGTTGTATTGTATATTGTATGTTCTACACTGTTATAGTTCACTACATTTATGTAACAGCTATAGTTTACAGATTTAGATTTACACAAAATGGGAGTTTTCTGAAGATCTGAATATCAGTGGTGTACATTTATTTAAGTGGTGTACGGTACAATTTTGAGGTACTTTCCATTGTTTTTCTACTTTATGTTTTTATTGCACCACATTTCAGAGGCATACATTGTACTTTTTCTACTCTAATACATTTAGATACATACAGAACCTGTGATACATGAACACATCCAACACTTCTTCATAATTAACTAGCTCACTGGTAACCATTACAGCCACTGTACTCCTTATTTAGTCCATATGCACCTGCACACTCTGACCAGCTGGGACTAATATTATTAATAATAAAGTAATTCTACAGTGCTTATGCTGCTAATTTGAACATGCTATGTTATTTAAAACAAATAACCGACCAGGTAGCTGCTGTACATGAACACAAATAGAAGACAGGCCTGTTTACTGAAATAGGTTAAATAGTGAACTGCAGTTGAAGTTAGCTATAATGCTAACGTTAGCTCAGGGCTCACTGGTTACCGATTAGCTTGCTAGCTTAGTTAAACTGTTATCTGGCGTTAATCTTTAGGTCAATGTCCTGAATCCTGTGCAGTTATAACATTAATGTGTCTGAAGTACTGCGGGTATGTTGACAAGAAACATGGGATATTAAATCTGTTCTCGTGGTTCGGGCATGGTGCCTCGGTTGGTCTAGGTAAGATTCTCGCTTTGGGTGGGTTCAAATCCCGGACGAGCCCAAGTTTTTTTTTTTTTTTTTGCTATTATATTATAGTACATATTTTTTGTACAGTACATAATGCTTTATTGCACTCTTGTCGTATGTTCACCCCTGTTTTGTTGCAAACAATAAAATATCCGCTTAACAGGGCATTGTTTATGTAATACTGATCTCTTGTGGACTTTGGCAGTACTACACTTAGGGGTGTTTGTTTATTTCTTTCTTTAATATGTAATTATATAATCATTTATTTGCTATATGTGTTATTTTCTGCACGGGATGCCTTTTCATCTACACCGAACAGATCATTTAGTCTCATAAATTCAAGCTCTAGTATGATTGCCCACTTTTTCATATGTCAAAGATATTGTGTCAGTATAGTTTCCCCCTTTAAAGTTTATATACAGTATATGATTTACCTGAATACAGGATGTTAGCAGTTTAGATACAGGATGGAAAAAGGAAAGTAATGCATGCACTGAAGTTATGTGGGCCTGAGGCCTCTTTAAGTTCCTCTCTCCCTGTGAACAGGGAAGCTTATCACCTGATATCCAAGAGCTAAAAAACATGCTTACAGATGAACACAGTCATATGTTCTGGGTCTAAATCACCTGCCTATACTTATTCTGTGCACAATCTCACTTCAGTGATGCATGAGGAGCATCAGACTACTTAAAAATATGCTCACTTAATGCCTTTCTGTCTTCACCCAGTTGGGGCTTATCTTAGCTTGCTGTTGTGACAGCATCTCTGCTCCCTCCCTCCAGTCTGGCTCAGGACAGCCACTGCTCTGCTTAACACGAGTCCAGGAGATATCTTGGTAAATACCAGTTTCTTTCCCGCAGGAGCTACACTATTTTCATTATTTCCATAAGCCTCTTAGTAGCAGCATGCTCTGTCATTTTCACTGGATTCCCACTGTTAAGTGTGTGAGTTTTTATATATTTTAAGTGCCTCTGTGCTCTGTTAATATGGAAAACAGTTTCTGTTCTGCTATAAATGAGAATGATTGTTGATAATTCACAGTTTTTAAATTTATCCCATTCCTCAGAGAGAAAGCAATAGACACGTCTTTTCATGTCTTGTGTTTATTTCCACTTTCATGGCAGCCACATGTTTCCTTTCATTTCACAAGCTCTGTTATAAAAATCAACTGTTAACCAGAATGTGAATAGACAACATATTCTGCTTTTATTGTATTATTGTCATATTTACGTCATAATTATGGCCAAATGCACTGCAGTTCTGCACAACAATAACATCCAGAAGTCTTCATTGCTGAATTTGTTTAAAAAACACATTTTAAAATGTTTAATGGAAAAAAAAATGCTAAACCATGATATGGTCCTTTGTGTATGAGAAGAAGTCACTGTATATACACATTAATGGCCGCACCACCTTACAAATGGTGTAATGAGTTATCACTAAATGCTTAATACCTAATTCTAAATACTTTGTTAATGGTTAATTAAACACTTATAATGCATATAGATCAGTAATATAGATGTTGCTCATAATTGTTTTCAGGTTATCAGCCCATGTTTAAAACTTCCATTAATGACCTACTGAAATGTATAACCATGAGCAAGGCACATTTATTAAATAGTTTTATTAATAGGCAGTTTTAAAAGGCAAAGCAAGCAGAGAATATTCACCAAACAAATTGATTCCTCACTTTAACTGCTCTAATCTTAAGTCATCCTCTTTATACCTGAAGGGACTATCGAATTTCTCTCAGTGTCTCACTGAATCACAGCAAATGACTTTTCCCCAGTGATCAAGACAAGAGCCGAGTTGCTCTGCTTCCTAATTATTGTGATGGATGCCACTAAATCCTACAAACTCGTGCTTTAACTAGATAATCAATTCAACTCTCTACTTAAAAATGGCTCATTCTCTTCTGAGCTCAATTTACGTCCCTCAAGGAACATCACAGATTGAATCATTTTTGTGTGTTACACAGTCAGTAAAAGATTCTACGGTTTATAGTACAATGTAGAAAATGGTTATAATGTGTAGAAAAAAACTAGCAGTAATATAATCATGTGTGAAGATGATGTTCGATCCAAATGTTAAAATCATGAATTCAGACATAAAATGTGTAAAATGCATTGGAGCCTTGGTCAGACAAAAAAAACATGTCTCGCCCCCGGTTCAGTTTCCTCCTCCCTCCATCACCACACCATCATCACCCTCTTAACCAGTCTGTCATTTAAAGTAAGCAGCCGCCTGCTTAGCCGGCACCTTTCACTTTTCAAGCAGCATTTAATTTACTGCAGGACATTTTAAATCTCCTGCCTCCGTGGCACTGAGTCGCTGACAAATGCCTGGTTGCAAATGTATCTCATTGACTGCTGACTCGGTTGTATTACAAGCTGGCTGATAGGGGCTGCCACAGTAATGTGGCCCTCAGGTTTATCCTCAGATGTTAGAGGAAGTGTATTAATTTAGTTTAGATGAGGCCTTATGAAAGTGTACTGGCAGGCAGAGACGAGCAGATCTATCTCTCTCTCAACCTCTGGGGGATTGAAGCTATCTGCCACACAGCCAAAGGATATTCCACCATCAATATGTCAGGGGAAAGCTATTAAAACCGCTTTACTTTTCCTAAGTATCATGAGAATAAGCACAAGATTTTGTGAAATCCCCCCCAGAGCACTGAAAATCTAGGGGATTTTCCCCCTGAAATGTTTCTTAATGGACTGCTCAGAAGTGTCAGAAACTCTTGTTAGACTTGAATGTAGTTTTCGGATTTCAGTGCATGTATTTGGAGCTGAAATGACAAAATTTGAAGTATGAGTGCATCTGAACTTTCCACATAATCAGATGGAAACCCATTCACCAGTTCACTAGTATACAACAGTAGAGTGTGCACTCGGTGTAATGAAAGTGTGTATTCATACTGGGAATATTATAAAAAACGACAAACTGTAGGCCACATGTCCACATAAAGACCTTGGCTTTCATCTCATCAAGTCTGTCTCAAGATCTTATCTGTCAGTTATGAGAGTCTGTAGACTTAAATTTGTGTCAATAATTCATTATTTTTTCCCACTGCTCTGCACTCTGTTTGACTCTGGATATTATAAGATATTATAAGTGATGGCTCTGGTTATAGAGTACAGTGAGTATAATACATCAACATTGTGAATTATTCTATTCATTTTTTCTTCAACACTTGAAAAACAAAGTAAGGCATGTAAGGAAAATGAGAAAGGACTGCAACTAACAATTATTTTATGACAAGTAATCTGTACATTATTCTTTCAATTAATCAATCAATTGTTTCAGGTATAAAATATTAAAATCACTGTTTCCTGAAGCCCAAGGTGACATCTGCACATTCCTTGTTTTATGCTTGTATTTTTCAAATGCCAAAGATATCCAGTTTATGATCACATATAACAAAGGAAAGCAGCTAACTGAGAAGGTCGAAACAAGTAATATTTGGTACTTAAAAATATGATTAAACAATCCTTAAGTCAATTTCCTCTTGCTGGATTTATCATTACAGCTGGATGCCATCTGGGCAGGGTCAACAATGGCATGTTCTCCAGCAGCCTCTCCTACGCTTACCACAGCCTTTTGTTCAGGGCTTTTTCAACAATAGAAGATGATATGCAAATAATCTATTCAGAATGTAATCTACTCTAAGTGAGTTTTACTTCTGGACCCTCCTGAGGAGCAGCCATTAAACCCAATATAACTATAATATAAAAAGTCAGATAATGCAGCAGAATCAGGGAACAATACTGTTGTCAAACACTTCAGCCGTTCGGAGAAAGAAAAGACATTTCACAAGATACAAGACACTTAATCAGCTCTGCAAAAATGATTCAGTTAATCAATACAGTAAATTAGTAGGAAGCATTTTTTCTCCAGGGTGGGGTTGACTTGATAGATTCTTTTCTTGTCAGACGTTGGCACACTCACTCTGGCGGGGCGCCCCGGCCGGCGTCTCTGTGTCGTCTTTCATTTCCTTTTCACCCCCAGGTCTTTCTGTACCTGTCAATTTCTTTCTACAGTGTGACTCCTTAATCCACCTGAGTGCATGGAGGACAGTTTTGACATAAGAAGAAAAGATAGACTCCTAAGGAGAGGAACAGTATCTTTAGAGCCCAGGGGATAACCGGATTACGACAGCCATTTTGTGCTGCTGGCAGTTTTTCTTATTACCCATTTTTTCCCCCCTCATCTCTCCAGAGTTGAAATGCTGCCCTTTCTTAGAAGTCACACCAAACACTGACTGAGTACACAAAAACACATACTCTCTGAACTGAAACAGCTGAAAGAATAAAAATAAATCTTTAAAAATGATGGTAACAGTTTGCAAGAAATATATTTCTCCATACTGCCCTTCAGATACTCTCATGTTGCCGTATTTCTTCTCACTGTCGAAGACTCTAAAACATGGTTCCTCTGTGGAAGTAATCATTGTCTCTGTGTGGCGGTGGTTCGCCTCCTGTGTGCGAGGCCTGAACCTACAGCACTGTAGATAACAGCACAGCCACGAGGAGACAGATCAACTGTCTGACCCCTGCTGCCAATCACCTTATCCCTCCAGCCCGTCTGCTCCAAGCAAACCCAGAGAAAAACACTCCCTGAAAACGTCTTATCATCTCTACCCCCGACGGCGTGTGCACCACTGGACCTTTTATGTCCATTTATTTTGCCTTTGAAGAGGCCCGCAGTGCCTTTGATTGTGGGAGGTAAATGAAATAAAGCCCCCCTCCTCACTGGTACCCTGATATCTAAGTTTATCGCAGCTACCAAAACCTAAACCCAGAGCTCCAACTAACAGTCACAGGTTTGTCTACGGAGAAACACATCATGCTTCTGTCATGGTAATAATCCTTTTTGCAGAAGTCATTTTTGGTGCCTTTGAGGCAACCTGGAAGCTTCCACTTAGACGCCCAGAAAGATAGTATTGAATTCCTCCTTGTAAAATGAGTTTCCTGAGTACATACTCCATAAAGTAATCCCCTGTTGTTACCTATAAGCACCTACATATTCCTGTGAGTAGCAGTGTACACATACAGTATGCTGTATATAATTTATATAGTTAAGTTATTGCTCAGACGTTTCTCCATCAATGTCATTTCAATAACAGACCAGATGGCTGAAGCATATATTTGATCAGATAAGGTATAGTAATTATGAAAACTGTAACAACCAATGGAGTCACCCAGGGCCGGTGAATTATGGTTGTGATTAATATTGATTCTGTAGAGTATGGAGGAGGGAGAGGTGAGCCGCTTGCACACATATTGATGGATAAGAAACCTGCATGGCATCGTGGGAAAGAATTTAAATTAGTGATTATGTCAGTTTTGAGGACAAGGTTTAAAAAAGTAAAATTTGGGAGTGATTTTGCAACAAAGATGGAGGCAAAGTTTAGAGTTTCCACTCACTGACCTTTGACCTATTTAATTTCATTCTGTTTCATGCAGGGCCATATAGGGTCACGTCTTCTGTATTTTGGGGGAAATTTTGTAGTTTTTCACCTTTTTTTGTAGCCTGGTTCCACAACTTTTTGACCCGTTTTCCACCAGGATTCAGAATTTCTCCCCAGGATTTTATTCTGGTAACTCTGAAACAACATGTAGACTTTCATGTTGGAAAATAAACCTTTATCTAACATTTTATTTTTTGGGTCAGTAATTTCCTTATAATTTCCTTGGAGGTTATTAGAAAAAAGGATGTAACCATGGACTAATTGACAGTTGATTTAGTGATGCTGTCTTTCATTTCCCTTGAAAAAACCACTCCATTACAATGATACATGCAGAAAATATATCAGTTAACAATGTAAAATCCAAGTAATACCAACATTTATAGACTTTCTCTTTGGGGGGTGTGAGGTGCGTTTGGGGGTCACTGACTCATGACCTTTGTATTTCTAAAATGATGGCTACACCCCTTGTTTAATGAGGTGGTTTCACATGACTAAAACATACAACAAATTTTGCTGAGATCTTCTGAAATAAACTCGTTTTTAAGGAAATGAGCCATGCAGCTCATTATAAGGCAATGAAGAGCAGCAGTGCAAAATGATTCCCATATTTTACTTAGCCCTTATAAAACCTTCTAATTTCTAATTTTCTGCTTCTGTGTTGTGCAGCAGATGACTTTCTTCACGTGTTTCCTGCCTGCCTGCACTTGTCTCCGTAGACATTTGCAGGGACTAAACTAGAGGGAGAAGGAGGGAGTCCCTCAGAAATGTTGTACAGTCACTTTTTGTGAAGGGATTACAGTGCTCTCTCTCATTCCCATTGGCTTGGCCCGCCGTGACAGTGGTGTGGTGATGGGGGGTTGACATGACCAGCATCATCCATAACAAGCTTCCAACTTGGTCCTCTGTGACTCCCATTCATGCGCCCAGGCTTTGCGCTTTATGTAGCCTACTTATCCGGTCCACTTTGTGCAAATACTTCAGTCAATTTCGAGAAACAGTCTGTAGTATTTTCTTACCAAAGAGAGAAATTATTTGTTAACTGAATCTATCTTTGACACTTGTTCGCCACTTCTCCTTTTACGCACGAGAGGAGCATGCGCTTCTTGGAAAGGTTGACTTAATTTAGGACCGGTGTGTGTTTTATTAATTAATGTGTCACTCTCTGATATGGCAAAACCTTTAGATCACATCAAAAGACCCATGAATGCCTTCATGGTGTGGTCCAGAGGCCAGAGGAGGAAAATGGCCCAGGAGAACCCAAAGATGCACAACTCTGAAATCAGCAAGAGACTCGGCGCGGAGTGGAAGCTGCTCTCCGACTCCGAGAAACGTCCGTACATCGACGAGGCCAAGAGGCTGCGGGCTCAGCACATGAAGGAACACCCGGACTACAAGTACAGACCCCGGCGCAAACCCAAGAGTCTCCTGAAGAGGGACCGTTTCGTTTTCCCGCTGCCGTCTTTCCTCGGGGACGCAGCGGAGCACTTGAAGGGATTTGCCATGGACTCCTTCCTTGTCCCCGGGGATAAAGCCAGAGCTCTCCTCGCTCCCTCCTCCTCCTCCTCCTCTTCCTCGTCCTTCTCGCTGCTGGAGCCCGTGGCGCAGTTCAGCACCGGAGCTGTCCAGCGGATGGCGGAGATACCGCACGCTCTGGCCGCCGGCGCTCTGCCCTTCAGCGCGCACACGTTTGGATACCAGACTGGAGGGATTGGGGGTCTGGCTTGCCCCGGACAGCACACCCACACCCACACCCACCCGTCCCCCTCCAGTCCGGGATACGTGGTGCCGTGTAACTGCAGCGCCTGGTCTGCTGCCAGTTTACAGCCTCAGGTAGCCTATATTGTCTTCCCTGGAGGGATGGCCAAGAGCGGCATGGACTCGTACACTTCACCCAGCTCCAGTGTGTGACAGAGCGGACACACTTGAAGATGGAACGAGAAAAGTTTGCGCACAGGACTTCCCCATGTAACTCAAAAGGAAAAGGAAAAACTGGGCTACAATACATATTTTCATCCTATATCACAGCAAAACTGAGTATTATAGGCTAGTGTTTCCGCAGAAATTAAATACATTTCAAAATGCCATAAAATGCTGAGCACCAAAAACACACTACAAGTCTCTATATTACTCGTTATTCAATGTAAATGCAGATTAAGGACTTGGAGAACAAAGTGCATAAGCTATTTTGTTACTCTTTTGACAAAGACATACATTTAAAACAGTTAGAAATAGTATGCAAGAAGTGAATGCATAACTTTTCTATATAATTGATCAGTCAGATATACAGCTCTTACGGATATAAGACGGCAGAGGAAGCCTGCAAGAGCCAAAGTGTTTACTGACATTTTTATTTACATTTATTTTTAAATGGCATTAAGTCTAGTTTTTGCACTTCTGATTCACACATTCTTAATCTAGACAGTAGCACCTGTTTGCCCCCAGCCCCTCTCAGTATGTAGGCCTGGTTTTTATTTGGAAGTGGAAAAAATAAATGTTTCCATAAATTCTTGTCTTATAACTGGAGTTTTTTTCTTTTAAAATATTTGTGTAAACAATGTTTAAAAATGTAATATAAGCAGCCACATTAGTTTTGGATAAAAAGCCAGTTACTGTTCAGTGAATAATGTTGGTGTGATCATTTTATTAATATTATTATACTTTGTATTTGGGAGGATTCACATCAACTTTTTTAATATTTACTGACTGTCAATGTGGTAAATGTTTTTTTCTTAAATGTCATTTTATGTCAGATATCAGTTGTAATAATAACTGCGGAAAGTTTGTTTTCATGTTCCTGACTGCCTGAGCGCTCTTATTTAAACAAGCTAATCTCTTGATAAAGGGCACATCAGAGACTTACACAAAAAAACACATATAGATATAATGCAACAAAAAAACAACACAATTACATTCAATTTAAACAAAATTATATTTTCTAATCCCATCGTGTTTGGTAACTACTGTATGAGTTTTGTTGTGTGTTGTTCTGTGAGAGGGAGAGAGAGTAAGCCAGGCTCATGATAAGAGAAGAATAGAAAAGAACTTCTCTCCTCCCGTGCTGTTGACAGAGTGATAAGCTGAAAAATTGAATCATGGGAATCGTATGAGGTGCTGTTTGTTTCAACGTTAGTAAGAGGTAATGAGTCCTCTCACTGAAACCACTGGGTTTCAGTCTGGATGTATGACATTACCAAACATACAACATGACCACAGGGCTTTACTAGATAGCACACAGTAGAAATGCAACAGATGTCCTTGGCTGGACATGATCCAGGGACGCTGTAACTACAATGGTCAGCGGCCACCAGGACCCCCATTCAGAGGGCTTTTACTTGACACCATGGACAGCTCAGGAGGGGAGACAGTTCTTAAGATTAAATAGAAAGGCTTAAAGTCAGCACTACTCTTTCTGTAGTGTCCTTGAGCAAAACACCAAATCTTTATCAACCCAAAGGTGCTGAGCTGAGCTTGACCTCTGGCCTCTCTGTGGATGTGAGAAAAGGTTTTACATTTAACTGTATGAATGTTTCTGTCCAGGATCACGTCTTAATCAAGAATCTCTCTGTTTTATTTTCTTCCTGTGCTGGTCTTACTTGCTTTCTGGTAGTTCACTACATTAGACCTGATTGAGCGACACACTCATTTCTGACGAGTCTCTGTGTGTTTGCATGTCTGTCTGTGAGGTTGTCGATGAGGTAAATTACTGCATCATGTACCCACTGACCAACCGTTGGCGGTTAATCGAAAGCGGCAGTGGAATCAGTGATTCAGTTTCTCGTATTTACTTTTAAACAGTTAGTTCTCATTTAGGTGCCAGGTGCGCCTATCACCACTGTGTCCACACCTCTGAACACAACGGCCCAACCCATGCTGCTGTATCACCCACTGGCTGAAACTCAACCGTCTCCACCCAACGCCACCATCACTACAAAGTGCCACTTTTCCCATTTTCATTCTCTGCCCACACTCCACACACCTGCTCACCTTTTACATATCCAGCTATACTTCAAGCTTTAGGCTCTTTATCTATTTAAACTGGGCACAAACCATCCTGCACACACACGCACACTGTGCCTCTCAGGTACATTTCCTAACTTCTGAAGGAGCAAGCAACAATGGCGCCTTCAGTTCTCCAGAACGGTGGATTCATTTTAGGCTTGATGGGTGCAGCGGCCCTCATCGCAGCTACTGCCATGAACAAATGGAGTGTGAAGGACAGGCAGGGGGATGTGGTGACGTCTGTTTACACCTACAAGGGTCTGTGGCAGGACTGTGAGACGGCTTCCTCAGGATTCACCGAGTGTCGCCCGCTCTATGGTCTCCTGGGCTTCTCAGGTAGGAAAAATCTCTCTTATGTTTTAATGTGCAGAGCTTCTCCAGTGACTTACTCTTCACATCCATTCAATTAGTTTTAGTTCATTGCTGCTTTAATATTTTAACACGGCCAAACTGTGTCAAGAATTAGTCAACTTCACGGTCACGGCTGCAGCCTCATGAGTTTTTCTTTTGAGGAAATTAAAATTCTCCCATTTCTACTCTTAAAAGATTCATTGTTAGATGTTTGCTGAACTTTCTCTGATCACAGGAACTTTGATGCAGAAGATTAAGGAAGTTGTGACTAAACATGATTGTCAAGTACCAGGGTTAGAAAGACGTTCTCTCTCTGCTTGTCAAGATCCAAGATGGCCTAACAAGCTCTTCTCAAATGACGAGGCAGGTTTACTGGTTAAGGTGTAAGAGGTCAAATCGTGTCTCTCTCTGTCCTTTATAAATTTGAAAAATATTACTAAAAGGATGATGAGATTAGTGTTAATTAAAGAGATTAAAGCACTTTAATCAAAAGTTAAACTCATTAATGTGTTGAAGGATAAATAGAGAGTATTTCATGAAGGGAAGCCAAAAGCAAAAAGCCTCTCTTTGGTATGACTATCTAGTGCGGAGATTCTCCAACTGTGGGGCAAAGAGCCACTGCAGGTGGGACGTGGATGACCAAGGGAAGGGAATATGAAGTGGAAAAAAAGTTGAATGAATGTGACTTAAATAGGAAAAATATACAGTTACTGATGCTATTCTGGTGACTTTTATTTCCCCAAAAATTTAAAATCATTTTTACTCTCAGTTTCTATCGTCCTCATACAGACAAACTGTTGTTCTGGTGTCGAGCCCTCTCCTATCAATATTTGCATTAGCACCAGTGCATTCTGGTCACTATAATGGACAGCCGGGCCGAGACTTAGTCAACACAGTTATCAGAAACAGAACAAACAACAAGCAAAGGGCAGGTTCCCTACAGCTCACCTACTAGGAGAACACAGACCACTGAATTAGATTAAATACAACTGTTGATATGATCCTCTTTGGACGATTAAGAGGATTGAAGTCTTGCAACATGAGCTGAAAGGCTATTGTCAGACACATGATTTCACCAGTGATGCAGATTTTTATGCAGTCTAGGCTGATTAGATACAATGAACTGATGAGTACATTTATAAGTATCAGACTCAATAGAAAATGTCTCTGAGTATGTGTTTTCTGTCCATTAGGTGCCTTCCAGGCGGTGCGAGCCCTGATGATCGTGGGCGTGGTGCTGGGCGTCCTCGGGGCGGTGATATCAGTTTTCTCCCTGACCTGCCTCACAATGAACAGCATGGCAGAGTCCACCAAGGCCAAGATGAGCCTCACCGCTGGCATCATGTTCATGATCGCTGGTATGGTTAGAAATAGCAAAATATAGGAGCACATCTGACAGGAAGATCATTTGTGAGTTGGTGAAGCAAAGAAAAGTAAATAAAAAGTGTGTGTCTCTGCACCCTTCTCTCAGGTGTGTGTGGCATCGCAGGAGCTTCTATCTACGCCAGTCAGATTGTGGCCAGTTTCAGGATGTCCGCCTACAACAACTACAATGGAGGGATGGGGATGGGTGGAGGAATGGGAGGAGGAATGGGTGGAGGAATGGGAGGAGGAATGGGAGGAATGCCCACGTAGGATATAACTTTTATTATTATTTTGCTTGTGCATTCATATTCTCCATATTATTGCCATGCTGGACCTACGTTGTATCTTGTTTTGGCTGAATTGTGTGGTTTGTCCTTACAGATACACATTCGGCCCTGCTCTGTTTGTAGCCTGGATCGGAGGAGGTGTCCTGCTTATCGGAGGCATCCTGAAGTCACTGGCTTTCAGAGAAATGGTGAAAGATGAAAAACCGAGGTGAGTCCAAATGATGATTTAAAAAGCTCTACATGTCTTAAAGTCTGAAGGCCCACATTTACTGGTGTCTGTTGATTTGTTTTGGACTGAAGAAGATACAGAAGATACACCATCATATAGAATTGCCTTAACTCCATGTGTTGCCTCTTGTTTTTCAGTTACCCAGGGGTTGTTTACAAACCTCAGACCCGCACCAAAACCGACCTGAGTGATCGCCATTCAGAGGGCGGCAAGAAAGAGCAGAATTATGTCTAACAACTTGTGTTTGCTAAGGCGTGTCCTTTTAACTCTTCACATGCAGCATGCTTTGTGGGATGTTTTTTTTTTTCAGTTGCCTTATATACGCATTCATTACTACTTCTTTACTATCTGATATTCAAGTCAATAATAGTCTCATCCTGACAGCAGCATTTAGTTTCATATGTACATCTCAGTGGTTACTAGATATTTATAAATGCTCAGATGCTGTATGTAATTGAATCTTTTTTTACTTGAGTTTTGTTAAATCATTTTATTTTTATGTTAATAAAATTGTGATTAATGAAATGTGGGTTCCAAGTGGTTTGAATTACTTTTAACAATATAAATTGTATATGAGAACATACCTCATTATTAACATGTATATATATATAGATATAGATATAGATAAATAGAATTAAAGACATTTCAAAGGAAGATCCATTTATATAGTAATGCCCTTGGTTGAAGTCCAGCTACTGTATCTTTAGCCAATGTCTGTTATGTTTATCTACTTAAATATATTTATTTTACTCAGAAAGAAACTTCAACATGCAAAGTAAAATCAAAAGTTACACTATCTCCCAGTGTTGATCCAGTCTGGTGGTTGCATGAAAAAAACAGAAAAGAAGCCAGAGATGGTAAATCCAGGCCACTGTGTCCCTTGAGGTGATATAGAGTATTTTTGCAATGTAATTTTGCATCTAGAACTTTCCTGCTGCAAAAAGGGAAGAATTTAGTTCCTCACCCCTTTCAGAGAATCCCTGATAAAGAAATGGACCACACCTACTATCCAAAGGTAAGTGTAATAAGGTAAGGAGAACTTTAAAGAATGTTTCTTCAATTTTAAAGGGAACACAGAGTTTAAGAAAACAGGGTCAATATTTCTTACAGGTATTGATATTGGTGTAATACACCACAGAGATATATGTTAGGGCTAGTTTTGGCAATACGGTTTGAAATTTAAAGCTACAATACAAATTTGAACAAACCACTTACTGTGTTTTTCCCTTTGTCAACTTGCAGTCAAGGACCTGTCACAGTACTGAGCTGCAATTTCTTTACAAACCACTAGATGTCAGCAAAGTCATCTCTTTGGTTTTAAATCAGTCTGAGGGGATGCACTTACAGTACAAACCTTCATATGCACTTGAAAAAAAAAAAGATGATTGTGTAATCATACATTTATATTTTCCATTAGAAAAAAAAAAAACTATCGACAGAAAAACCATCAGAGACTTTGTTTATTGTTGCATATTTAAACAGTCACCTCACTCGCTCAAAAACAAGCATCCAAAATAAATCCAGTTTCTCTTCAAAGCAGAAGATGCCGAAAACCACAAACATACATCAGACCTCACATCCCAACACTGGTTTACTGTGAGGTCTTCACCAACGTGTGCCGCAGCAAAGACGACTGCATTTGGAGAGCAACTAGGATTCATTCTCACCACTAATCCCATCAGTCACAATGTTGAGCGTTATAAAAAAAAAAAACAATTATACAAGAATATCGGACAAAGGGTGGACAACAAAACAGGTCATGATGTGCATTGTTTTTAAAACCTAAGGACCCACTTTGAACCATGATCAATCTGTAATGGTGATCCTTACTTAAGATGTGCTGCCCGGCTGGGCTCCGTGAAGGTCTTTTCACACCCTCACATAGTCTTACAAGTTATTTGGTAAAATCCAGACAAGAAATTCATGACTTTCAGATACAAAAACAGTCATATAGAGCAGTGATTTAACAACCATCTATCAAGGCCAAGTTGTGTACAAATTGGTATATAACTAAACAGTTAGTTCACACAAAATACAAAAAATGAGTTCTCACTTTCCCGTACTAGTCTCTAACCATGTAGATAGTTTGTTTTAATCTGCTGAAGTTTGAAAAAGATCTGACTCTTGAGATTTCGGCCACAACCTAAATACAATGTTTGTGGTGGTCAAAACACTGGAAACAATTTGATTTACAGCTACAGATCTTCCCAAAAAGTGTCTGTTGATCAGTTTCCATTGGTACTATTTCTTCAGTAAGAGGAGAAATAGTCCCAGTGAGTTAGCTGGTTAATTTACAGTAAAAAGTCATTTTTCAGCGCATTGATCACCACAAACAAAACTGCACTGAAGGGGTGATGCCGAAATCAGAGACAGATATCTCAAAACCTTGGCACTAGAACAGAAAATATCTGCATGGCTAGATCCCACTAGAGCTATTGTATTTTGGGTGAACCTACCCTTTAACTAAAGACTAAAAACAAAAAACGTTGGATTCTCGTGTCTATATCCGGTCTAATTTCTCGCTCAGGAACTCCTCCACGCTGTCTGTGTTCCACTTGAGGATGCTGAGTTCTTCAGCGATGTTCCCGTTATCGTCCAAAAGCTTTAGTACAGGATCTGAGCCTCTCACATACTGCAGTGTGGGAGGGGGTGAGTGGGAACAAGAAAAAGAGGAGGAGTGTTAGGATGGCAGGTTTGCCCTCAATACAAATGAAAAAAAACATTCAGAGAAATGTTTGTGAGTGAACTGATTTATGTTTTTTCCATATGAAGCTTAATGTGTCTAATTATGAAATAATAGCATTCATCATGCTGCTACATCGTCAATACAATTCATCACCCCTACCTTGATCTGAAGACCCTTGAACAGCTTCGGCTTTTCACTCCTGACAAAAGCTGAGGAGATAAAACACCAGTAAGACAAATGTTGGGCAATGAATCAGTAAATTAGCATTTCTATTTTTGTACTGAGGTCTGTAATTAGTGACAACTGCAGAGCCTCCAGAGAATGCAGCGTTAACAACGGCGGAGACAGTTGAGAAGACGGGATGGCTACAGCTGAAGTAAACAAACGACAGCCATATGGCACAGACGAGGCCTCCAGAAGCCTACCCCCATACTGAGGCGAGCTGCAGGATCTCCATCACTGTAACCTGACACTGAATTAACCAAACGTTGCACTGAGCAGAGATGGGAGGTCTACTCCCAACACACAGAGGATAGGAAAACTTCAAAAGCTCGTTTGAAAGTCGGCCCTCCGGCATTTTAGACCACCTACTGCTAAAAGGGATTTAAAAGGATATATTTCACACCCGTGATCGATTAGGACACAGAATCACAGAGAGCACAAGCTGAGTTTCAGGAAAGAATTGCAGCTGTATTTCAAAACAAGATGATAAATATGAGAGTATAATCACGTCCCGATAGAGAACTCACCTTGGACTTGGGGGAACCTCCCCAATTTTCATCCACACACCTCGAGGATGGCCCCAGCATAAAGCTGTGTGCAGAGAAACGCAACGTTAGGTAAGGAGTAAGGATAAGGAGTTTATTCCCCCCCCCCACACACACACACACCTCAACGCCCGCACACAGAGACAGAATGGGTCGTGGCCTGCTGGTGGTAAGATGCCGGGCCTGAGTAATTTGATTCAGGCAGACTGATTCATAAACGTGTCCAGGCGACTCCTTGGGGGTCATTAAACTGTGAGCCTGTGCATATGGAGCAGGGCTGATGGATGGCGGTTTGTGCGGGGCTCACTTGTAATCAAACTTCCAACACCAATATACAATAAGTTAGAGGAAATTGGAGTGTCACAGCAGTATTTCAAGACCATGCTCTGCTCGCCATTTCAAGGAGGAGAGTGGGAAATGGCCTGGTTGGCTGGTTCACACTGCAAATCAAATTACGCATGCAAAGCTAAGATCCTATCCTCTTCCTCTTTTCCCCTGTCTTCTGTAAACAATTCAGCACTGCTGAAATTAAATTTCCGTGCTTTTCATTTGACCACACAGATCAGAGACAAGTCACGGCTTTGCTGAGAACAGGAAACTAGGAAACAAATGAAAGGCCACTCTAACTGGACTCACTGGAGCATTTTAACATGTCTGTGTTCTGTGAGTTGTGGCAATGCTCCTAATTAACCCTGTTTATCAAGGATTCAAAACCAAAAGCAGGCACGCAAAGTATTACCCTATCGACTCCATCTTTGTATCCTCATTATTTTACTTTTAAGCACTCAAACAATCAGAGGAGAGAGCAGCTATGTTCAGTACAGGCAAGAAAAATCAAACAAACAGTGATATTTATAACTAATGTAGGAGTGTCAATAAAATAATTACTAAAGATAAATGTGATAAAAGGCTCTGATGAAATATAATCAACAGGTTACATCCTTATTTTTGGTGCAAGATTAAAGGATAAGGCAGGCAGGGAATATTACA
>NW_023339796.1:16676007-16679833 GCF_004916995.1 Morone saxatilis | reverse complement strand
ACAGGTCACAAATGTTAAGAGTTTCATTTTCATTGGATTTGCTGACACCAAGGAAAACACAGAATATCGCCAAACTTATTCTGTAAAGCATAAAGGCGTCTCTTGTTTTTCTTCTCTTCCACTGTACTGGCCTGAGAGACTCCCAGGAAGCTTTTTTCCTGCTCTACAGAGACACGCTGTATGGTGGCACCCAGGGGAGTTACGGTGCTGATATGTGCGGGTTGCTCTGCAGGGAAGCACGCATTTGAAAATGAATAACTGAAATGCCCTCCATGCTCATTGAATCATACTAATCGACTAGGCTGCGCAATAAGCCATTTCTCAGAGGGTTTAATGACACGGCACTGATGTCAATTGCAAGACTGAAAGAATTCTTAAGGCAGATAATTGTTGCTGTCTGAGGAGAAAATGTGCTTAGTGACACTGTCGTTTCTACTGGTACCCTCAGAGTGCAGCTGGAGACAGCCAATTGCTCTTCTAAGTGACATTTTCACTCAAATAGTGAGGAGGAAGAGGAGTAATCTTTCCTCTAAGCGTCTGTCTGAAACAGAGTTATCATCAAGAGGTGTAATGAGGTGTGCACTACCCTTTTCCAAGGTGCTGTTGCTAGGATACCACACACGCTCAGGGGGCTTTGCTTAATCAAAGAGAAATTACACTGTTTTTCCACCATCACTTGACTCTGTGTTTATCCGTCAGAGCCCAGCAGGGACTCCTTTTGAATTTGCAGTAATCACCGGAGCGGCGAGCGCACAGTAACACTTCCTCGCTGGTTACAGAGATGTTGTTACTGCAAAACATGACACTTGGACCCCATGGGGAGTGTCAAAGTGGGGTTAAGGAGCCTCGACTCTGAAGATCAGAAAGAGAGATTGAGACAGACAGTGACAGAGATGGTGTGTGGCAGCTCAGATCTGATGCACAGCTGCAAAGAGTGTCAACAGACCCAGTGACAAGGAGGCTAAAACGAGGTTGTTTTTAGTGGCAGTTCAAATACTGGGAGATGTTATCCTGTCAATAAATGACACATTCTGACACGGAGGTCCTCTGAGTGCTACTACTATCCACTGAGGAGCCTGTCTTCTGTGAAGCTCAGGAAATGACTAGAGACAGCCGACTGATCAGCTCAAGACCACACAATAAACTATCTGTTGCACGTCATCAAATTTGTCAAGTCTTAGTCATACAGCACAAAACAGTGAGTCAATTATATCACTTTCTGCATGCGCCGTTTGTTAGCCCTGCTTCTGGTTACACTTCCTCTGTTCTCACTGAATCTCCTTTTATAAGGCCTTTGTAACAAGCCCCTGCTGTGACTGAATCTAGACAGGGAATGACTTCCTGTTTGCCAGTTCCGTGAGCTCTGTTGTTTTCTTTACCTTGCGTGCTTCTATCAGGGCCTCCTGCTGGCAGCACTGCCGGCAGTCGGGCTGGAGCTTGGTGAGGCTGAACTCCCCGAGCAGGTCACAGGAGCTGCACAGCAGGTTGCTGGAGAAGCCCAGCTCCCTGCAAGCCTCAGAAGACAGATCGGCGCTGTACGCCGACAGCTGGAGAGAGGAAGGATGGGATACGACAGGAAAAAGATAAGATTGATAAAGTGCTTATTCCTCATAGGCAGAAGTGTGAGGATAAAAGAGTATCGTGTTACTGATAAAAAGCCTGAAATTATGAATGGAGATTGTGGATAACTGTTTTTTAAAAAGGGCAATAAAATCCTGAAACAAACACTTTATTATTGAACTATGATGTGACATGTATGTGATACTGTGAATAACTCTAAAATATAATGACATGTTTAGAGTTTGTAGAACCAACATCATCAGTAACTCTAAGGTTTGGGTAAAAGTGCTTCCTGGAGTCAGTGTGAGTTTTTTTGAGGTGCTCTGTGTGTAATTTGAATTTCTCCTACGGGGGATTAATAAAGGTATATGTTATTTTATCTCATCTACAAATGCCTGTATTGTCACGGCATGGGCAAGTTAGACCTAACAACAAATTCAGACACATCAAAACCCAACTCCCCGAGGAAGGCTTAATGCTCAAGCGTATAATGCATATAATGTACAAAATGTGTGTTAAATTAATACAAAATCAAATATTATGACAGTCCAAATTTACTGAAGGCCTCAGTGACAGTAGTATTTAACTAGTGTGACCTACAGACAAAGAAAAAAGGGTTAATTTGATTTGGGATGTGGCAGAAAAACCAATTATTGGCAGCTATTAAGCTGTAGTGAACAAATGTTTGGCATTTTCACTGAATGACTGAACTTATTTATCAAAAATCTGACTCAATTACTTCTGCTGATTGAGCCAATCATAAATAAATAATTTCAGCATGATTTTTGAGGAACAGGAGATTTCAGTGTCTGGTAGGAATGTAAGTAAACAGGAAGGCTAATTAACATTAACAGGATGTTTCAGTCTGAGGTGTGTTCATCCTCTTAACAGCTAAACAACTCATGTAAACCTGCTGTAAAAAAAAAAAAAACGTCCTGCTTTTACTAGCTGGGTACTTTGATTTGTCAGCTTTTTCTCGACACGCAAGCTAATAAAGACTTTACCAGGTAGATTTAACATAATCTGTTTTCGCTTTCAGGCATCAGGAAACCAGTGCTCAGCCCTCATGTATCTGTGTGGAGGGAACTGTGTCACCCAGTGTTAAACACTCTCCGTCAATACGGTTCCCATATAACTCAATATTGTATTAATATTTTGACTAGTTTTAAGTGTTTGTGGTTCATTTCACTGAACAAGGAACCGATTTTAACGGGATAAGTCCATTTAAAACACCGGAAGTCTTGGCTTAACGTTGTATTTCTCTCTTCCTTCCTCTCTTCCTCACGCTTCGACACACCAATGGCTTTATAAATGGTAAAAAAATCAGCAGAGAAACAAACACAGAGCAGCTTCGTGGGTTTGTGGATAAGCCACGTCATGTTGACGCTGAGTAAAGGCGGATGCGGCTCACACACAACAGAAGATAACGTTACACAGCTGGTATCTTCTCCGGCCGTCTACGTTGAGTGTAATCCCTCAGAAAACACCTACAGCTGCTAGTTTGCAGCGTTAATGAACTCACCGTTTGTAAAAGCGAGAGCAGCCACAGGAGAAACACCTCTCCCGACATTTTGGATCCTGCTTTGTTAGCGACAGCTTCTCTGAGGACCCCTGTATTTACAGAAGGGCTGCCCCACTCCCGCCTGACCGTTAACCCTCATAACTGACTATTTATTTTCTTTTCTTTTTTTATGTTCAACGCTTCCTGACACAACGCCATTCATATGGGTTATATTAATATTCCTACAAATATGTGAAACACGAAGAAGAATTTAATTTAGTTGTATGTTTCTTTTTTCCAGTTTTGGCATATCCCAAGGTCGACTCCCACTTTCTTCCTCGCCGCTGCAATGAGGATGGTTTCACAACAACAGCGACATCTGCTGCTCGAGTTCAGCTCTGTCTGTGAAAACTGTCCAATCCGGGTTGAACAGACAGTGGTGGTCGACGAATAGAGAGCCTGTACTGTGTTGTGGACTGTTGATACATCCAATGGCCAGGGTGGTTCTAGTAATAGCCCGTCCGCGGTGCTGGTGAACACACCGATGGGACAGCACAGCGCTACATGGGGGACGCAGGCGACAGCGGCTGGTACCGACGCTGCTACATCCCGGAGGGACAAATCCGCACTCTGGAGCAATCTCTAGGGCTTTACGACGCTCCGATATCGGGAATTAACTCAGTGAAATAACCAAGCCGAGCATGAACACATCGCATTTTAGGTAACCAGAGGATTTGAACAGTGGGAGACACACACACACACACA
>NW_023339796.1:16663446-16675907 GCF_004916995.1 Morone saxatilis | reverse complement strand
AGCAAATCCTTACATTTGAGAAGCTGGAGCATGTTTGGTGATATCGATTAACTGATCATCAAAATATTAGTTATCAGATTAATTTTCTGTCAGTTGATTTAATTGATAAAAATGCTAATTTTGTTCAGCTCTAGTAAACTTCATTTGTAAGTAAACAGGACATGTAATATTGGAGCCGGTGGTTCTGCAGTCGGGCTGAACGGTGGGAAGGTCACTGGTGATGAATGTGCGGTATATTGATGTGCTCTTAGGACTAACAAGGAAAACTCATTGTTAGTGGTATTCTGCATGCTTGGGGACGCCACCCTGCTACAAATCCTCTCCCGCCCCTTGACCAAACTGACTGAATCGTGGCCGGCGCTGCGTTCAAATCTCATTGCTAGCTCCCATCAGGGGCTCCGTCCCAATAAAGATCTGGGACATTGCAGGATTATCTCTCTGGTGCCTCCACTGTGGGGATTTTTTTTTTAAGGAACAGCCGAGCGGCGCAGACAACCTGAGGGTGCAGCCGGCGTACCTCAGGGGCCCCACACACCACCTCTTGTACCATTTGACGAGAGTGGGAGCCTGGCACTGAACAGAGGCAGTCAGCAGGCAACGAGGCAGACATTTTGACATGTTCCAGCAGAAAAGGCACAGGTGTAGTTAATAACATTATGTTGCTGCCAATGCCATGAATTCCATTTAAGTGAGGCAGTTCTGGGGCCCTGTTATTGAAATGGCTTACAGGGACACTTAATGGGACGGAGGAATCATTAATGTTATTAGTAACACCTGTGTGCTCTTCCTGTTATGACGAGTCAAAATGTCTGCTGTGAAAGAGGTCTGTCACATTTTAACTGTTGCCTTTCCGAAAGTCTCTGCACACCCACACACACGGGTGTCATTCTCGATGATGTTGGGTCTATCTATGCTCGGAAATATGAGGTCATCCAATGCTGTGTATTGATAAGAATGACGAAGCTGCAACAAAACTAACTGGAGAGTCAGGAAGCTGTCAGTCAAACACCGTCTGTGCAGACCCACACAGTTAGAAGTGCTCTGATTTACCAACATAAGTGAAAACACCTTAATTAATAATAAACTGTTATAATAAATATATAATAAATAAAATAGATTGCAGGACAAAGAACACATTTGATGACATCCTTAAGGCATCTAGGAAATTGTGAGGGCAATTTCTCACTATTTTCTGCTGTTTTGTGGACTAAACGATTGATCGATCAGTCGAGAAAATAATTGGTAGTTTAAGCTAAAATGAAAATATAATTTGTTGCAGCCTAATTAAATTTACAGTGATATCAAAGATAAATGACCATGTTGGTGATCACAACTGTTAGATTCATTTTCAATTGATTCATTCAATTGATTGATGACGAATGGACTCTTCAAAATTAGACATTTTTGCTGGATAAATAACTTAAATGAGTAATCGATTATATCGACTGTCTAAACTATTAATCAACAAACAATTCAGCACTAGTCAGGACCTCAGATAGTTGATGGCATGCCATTTACTATACTGAGCTGCAATGATTAGGAAATTGGCAGGAATTTGATAGTTGAGTAATTGTTTTTGTCATTTTTCAAGCAAAAATGACAGTAAGTCGTTGACTTGTTGGAGCTTCTCAAATGTGAATGTGCTGCTTTTCTTTACGTTATTAAACTGATTATCTTTGGGTTTTGGACTGTCCTTCAGGCCAAACAAGGAATTCGAATATCTCAGCTATAATTTGGGTAATGCAGTTTTCACTATTTTCTTTCAGTGTCTAAACTAACAGCAAATTAAGCAACTGTGAAGCTAATTGTTCTAAGTTTAAAACCACCGATCCCGAGGCTTACCGGTAGGCGAGTAATAGATAGATGAGTCAGTGATGAGACTGTGTTGGGAAGTTTCCAGACCAGATTGTAAATAAAATAGTTAACAACCATCTTAATTGCATAAAGCATCCCAGCTGATTTTTCACATGTTGGAACAATCAGGATTCCTGGGGGTATAGATGGCTATATTGGCCTGTGGCATGCTTTACTGCTGCTGTAAAGGGCTATACTTTACACCCAGTGAAAATCCAAACTCTCCTGGGCTGCACACACACACACACACACACACACACACACTCCCGATGCTGAAACAGAACCTGAGAGGCCTTTCCCCTGACTGCCCACCACCACGAGAATCTGTTGACTTGGCAAAAAGCGTCCTGATGGATGACTGGACTGAGCAGACGTCTGTATACTGGAGCTCTGAATTATGTGCTGCATAGCCAAATAGTTGTGACTGAGGCTTTCACAGGCACGATGCTGACAGACAGCCGCAGGGCCGGTCACATTACCAGGTACGCCTGCTGCAGGTCCATCTGTGCAATCATAAAAGAGAGAGATCTCCATGAACGACTCTAATGTGACAAAAGAGAAGAAGTTCTGTATGTCAACTTCCTGTATCATGTTCTCACATGTTTCGCAGTTAACTTCATGTGGGTTGGAATGACCGGCGCCCTCTCCTCGCAGCGTGGGATCCTATTGCCTGACACGCGTTTGAATCACTTCCCCTATTAGCCACCTCCCGCAGGGCAGACAAGCTGTGGTTTGCTTCCAAGCTAATCGTCATCCCAAGGTTTCACTGAGAAGTCTCCTGCATTACAATCACGCCGTGATGCAGCTGTGTGTCCTGCTGTGGGCCTAATCCATTATTCTGACAGTATTTTTCTCTGGCTGCTCACCGCCATTGCTGCCGGCTGGGTCAACAGTAATGCAGGCTGACTGCGCAGAGAGGGATGGATGGAAAGAGAGTTTCTTTAATAAAGAGCCACAAACGGGGATTCAAGGCCACTCTCCCTGTCAGGGTTACCATTAGCTGCTTCGCAGTTCAGGCAACTTCAGATTCTCACCTTGAAGAGTTTCTGGCTACTTTATTCTGAGACTAAGTTTGAGACTGACATGTCTGCCTAAGGTTTCATTGACGTCAGACAGGAGATGAATGCCTGATTTAGATTCAATGGTGATTAGATAACCAGCCGAGAAAATTTGAGTTGGTTAAAAGTGAAGTCAGCCCAGATTAATTTTCTCAAGGCTGTACTTTTTAAATAGCACTTAAAAGGCTATAAACGAAGGATTTTCTGGAAAATTATTGTCCTGTCAAAGTAAAAGTATGTAAATTGTATCAGAATTAGGGCCGGTTGAATAATTTGTACTTGCCAAAACGATGATCATGTGGGCATCTGCATGACTTTTCTTGTGAAATGTATTAAAATAATAGAATTTCCTCCTTTAATCGTTTATATGTGCACATTCATTTGGCACTGATTGTTTTTTTTAAGTGCAAAGCTGACACAAACTCAAGACCGTAGGATGAGCCATCGTGTCCCTTCAGAATAAGCTCAGTAAAGAGTAAAAGAGGGATTGAAACAAAGAAGTGTAATGATTCCTGTCTTTTCTGTCTAAAGGCATGTTCATTACACAGTTGAGTGCATCATTATTTGTGTAACATCTGTCCTTGCTACCTGCTTTTATAGATTGAAGCCATGCTGCACTTATTTCCTCAGGGAGAATATTCATAAACATGAAGAAAACCTTTCATTTCATTGTAGGAATCCCAGCTTTTGAGCCACTTTTTGACCCTTTTTCATGCTTAAAAAATTAGTCAGTAACAAAACTTGTAGCCACAGGTGGGAGGTTAATTCTAGAGGGCAACTATGTGATATGGAGAGCTGCGTAAATAGAAACGTTGCTTATTAAACTGTCACCTCATGGCCCGCGTAACCAGAGCAAATGACCTCTTCACCTCGGTGCCCCACAGGCCATGCGAGGGCTGTATGTCACCTAGCTGGACAGATATTCAAATATTTTTTTTTTTCTCTCCCTCAGCATTGCTGCCTTTTATCCACTGGCCGTTATTCAGCCTGATTAAAGGAATTCAATTTCCATCTGTTGCGTGGTGATATTTAGTTCCAGACACAAGCGGCTCTGTGATGAGCTCTGAGAGAGAAGAGAGATGCTGTTGAATGCAGAAGAAGGACGGGGATGCATGCGCTCATTGTCAAAGTGTTTGCAGAGCCTGACGCAAGACTTTTAAGCATTCATTTGTCACCGCAGCTCCGTCGCCCCGAGGCTTGGGTTTGAATTTGACTTTGATTGTCATGCCAGGCACTCACTGCCTCGAGCCCACCCTCACGCTCTGCCACCAAGGGACCTGGGGATCTGGTCAGGAATTTGCTCTTGAAAGGACTTTGGTTTGGCATCGCTTGTCTGTCCTCATGTGCACACTGCATGGACTTTGATGAGACGACTTTATACCTCGGAGCTGGCCTGCCACTCACTCAGACCCCCTGCTGCACGTCTTTCACCTGGCACTGATAAGACCTAGAGCTGCATTTGCTTTTGAAATTTTTATTTTTATTGATGATCTAAACATCTATCTGGTTCCTTTCACTCCTACACATTTGTCAAGTGTGTGTCAACTGGTGTCTGTGACTCACTCAGAGGGCTGCAACACCAAACGGCAGCTTTCTTTTAAAGCTAATTGGTGACACATCGGTGGCACTAAGCTAGGCTGAGCCCCGTGTCTTTTCTACAACCGCAGGTGCAAACCTCAACCTCCAGCATTTCTTCCTCTTGTTGTTCGCTTATCCTGTCTGTGGACACGGTACTCAGATTCCCTTTGAACTCTCCCTGACACCCCACATCTCTGTTTTTAGCTTCCCTAAGGGGTATTAAGGGGTGCATGAGTCATTTGCTTTCACTCTGCACGTTGGCATCTGCTACCGTAAGCAGCCGGTAGTGTCTATCGCCTGGACCTGCCTTCTCAGTCACTCTCTGAAACTTGCCATTTGAGCGGCTAATGGAGAGGAGCCCACAGCGGAGATGGGCGTAGGTGTCGGGGATGGATTTGTTGTGGGAGGTGGGGAGGAAGAGTGCTAATGGTCATACTGGGCTTTTGCTGTATTGTTAGAAGCAGGCTTTGATTAGGGCAGAGGATTTATGGCCCCCAGCGCACACTTTATCTGACAGGGAATGTGTTCCTGCAAAGTGGCGCGCCGTTTGCAGCTGTAGCAGGATGACAGACAGGCTAATCGGGGTGTTATGGACGGTTTCACACCCTGGATGTAATTGGAGGCCATTCTAGAAGAACACCCTGCTCCAATACCACCCATCACTCCCCTCAGCTGGCCTCTCCCCAATGTTCCCTCCCCACCCCTACACACAGAAGCACTTTCTCCTCCTCCTCATCTGCCCTCCGTCTTCATTTCTTCCTGTGTCACTGTTGGGCAGAGGTGTCAGTTCATTCCACTCGAAGAAATGTGCTCCAAAGATCACATGGCACTAAAACCACTGCAGGCCAGATTATATTGACTGAACTCAGGAGGACAGCTCTGACTGACGGCAGATGAGATATTATTTAGTTGAAGTGATAAATCAGACGTGGGTCAGCAAACCGTCCTGCACAGAACATTGATCCTGAGTGCTGTGCTGATGTGACTTTTCCCTCAGTGCTCTCAGACATAATCGGGTTTTCATTCTTCACACTACATTTTAATGATTATAAAAGCTACATGATCAAATTTAGACTCTCCGAGGCTCACACTGTGCCATAGGTACTAAAAACCTGCAGGTTTCTGACACATGAGTTAACACCATTCAGCTCCTCCTCTGACAGGGAAAACAGCGAGCAGCTAATAAACCTCTGTCATGATTATAACTTATAATGACTCTCATCCAGCGCCTTCTGGATCAGTAGTTGTAAACAACTTCTTTATTTGCGTGCTGAGTCTCTTTTGTGATATTCAAATCCCTCTTGTGTTTTACTAACTCCATTGGATGAGCGCCTGAAAGGAGAATATCCGCTTCTGGCTTCGGAAATAAGGTGCTATCAAAGGAGGAGGAAGTGTGTGTGTGTGTGTGTGGGGGGGGGGGTTGAAATGAAAAAGATGATTTAATTTTCATTGCGACACAGAAATATTTAAAGCCCCGGCTTGTGAAAATCATAAGCCCCTGTGGAAAAAAAAGGGAACAAAGACGCCTGCAGCATTTTTACAACCAATTTCATCAGTGAACAGAGGGATAAAGGAGGAAGGAAGGTGGTCGAGCAGCGCTGCCCTTCTTTCTCAGCCCCTGGTTCAACTTGGCTCCTATTAGCTGTAAACTTGGCTCAAAGCTGCCTTTATCTTGTTTTTCTACAATATGTTTAACACCAGGCGTCCTCGGGGACCAACTGTTAACGGGGTGCTACTACAATTTCCACTCTCCACCTCTTTCCTCCCCGTCTGTGCCTCTTTTTCTCTCGGCTGTCTCCTTGCATGTGTCTCTTTCCCTCTCCTCGGTGTGCCAAATGGTGTGAGCAGCATTGCCAAATTGCCTGAAATTCAACTTTAAGTTCATTAGACAGAATACAAATAAGTACACAGCAAACAGCTGTGTCGTATCTGTGTGTGTGTGTGTGTGGCACCTTAATAATGAAGTATCTGGGTTGCTGAATATTCAGCTCCCACACTCAGACTGTCCCCTGCTGAGTGAGGATCAGTAGATGTATGTGTGTCTGCATCTCTTTTTCTATGGTATTCATGTTTTTATTTTTCTCAAACACAAGCACGCATCGGCTTTTGCTCAGTCAGTAATGCTTACAGACAAGGTGGATTGATTAAGTGTTTTATATTAGACTAGTGTTGGTATCTATTGTTCATCAGCGTATTATAGTGATCCTCTGATGGCAAACACAGCACAGCATCCTCACTGGATAAATGGCCTACAGATGCTAAATATAATGAGATGAAAGAAGAGACGCAGAGAAGTGAAGAGATGAAAGGCACACAGATAAGCCTGTAGAGATGAAGTGATAACAAGTTGAACTGGTCTTTGTGGCAGAGATGTTCTGTTTTAACACTGCTTTCACTCTGTACTGCACGTTTCTGTGTGGGACAGATTCTCTGCGGTGTTCACCTGTCCCTCCCACTCATCATTAAAGCTATGAATAGCTGTCGTCTGCTCTGTCTAATAGAGTGTGGAGTTTTCCCCGGACTCCCATACATGCATTATTAATAATCTGTTACAGGGCTGAGAGACGGAGGAGAGGCAAAGAGAACATCAGATATCTGGGTTGTAGCTTGCAACCAGATCTGCACTGTTACATAAATATTGTTGTTACATTGGTGATGTGGAAAGACTTCTGGTCAATCTTCACTTTTATGCCTCAGTTTTTCCTTACTTGAAAGTTTATTACAACACCAAAATCTTATGTTCAAAACATCTTATGGTACAGCTTGTATACACAGGGACACAAAATGTATTTTTCTTCTCGTTCGTACAGTTGGATGTGCAAAATGACGTATGTGCAGAGTTTGGCACTAGAAGGATATTTTTTTTTACATTCATCTGCTGAAAGTGGAAAGTTTCTCTGTGCTCACTGAAAATCACATTTTAAGGGACGGGGCCTACGAGCATGATTTGTGACATCACATATAGTTAGGAAGTCATACCTGGTCCAGTATTGTACAAGTGTCATGTAGAAACCTGAAGCCACCAGTACACATACACTCAAAATGTACTTTACAATGAAGTAGGAGACATCTTGTGTCCAACAGGAAAACTTCAGAAATGAACAACATTTTGCATTTTCATAGATTCTGTCATTTGAATGCGGGAAAAAACATAAGACACACGTTATTGTTCCAAGCAGACTATTTGTATATATGTCTTAATAGATGTCTGGAGGAGACCTTTAAAAACCCATTACATTTGCTCAGCTTTATGCAATGTGCCCCACGACATACAGAATCGCGTATAATCCCACCACCAGGGAGGAGGCACAACAATGTAGCTAACCCTCGGTCAATGTCATTTCTCTTTCAATATTATCAGGGGAGTCTGGAACATCCACAAGGTCTCCATCTTATCTTAACCTATGGACAAAGCCTCCTAACATGAAGTATGCCAAGTGTGAAGGACTCCAGAGTCCTCAAAGGTCAACTACCAAAGCATAAATTAAACATTCCTTTATGCCCGATAAATTTCTACCATAATGAGGATGTGCGGGCTCTGACTAAAAGTGAGTTATTTCAGTGTGAATCGGTATGCATTCAGATTTGTTAGGCTGTGGCTGAAACATTTCGTAGTGACGGACACATTCCCGCTGCGGTTTCTTTTCCTCTTAACACGCACATTTAATAGCAATTCTCTTGACCAGAGTTACTTGGATATTTTCTCCTTCCTTTGAAGCACAAATGCCTATGAAAATTTTGGCTAATTCCCAGTGCTTAGTCACTGACAATCTGTGCCAAGATGAGATCCGTTCCAATCGATCCCCCCACCACCCCCCACCCCTGTCTCCACAACCTGTCAGACCCGCCTTTACTTAACAAGACAGGGGAATGATGGGATCTGCCATCTGTGTAAATTGCTTCATAATCTCATCTGACTGGCTGTTTCTGATGAAGCAGACAGCACGTGGCGCCCTTCACTCTTTCTGTTTTCCCAGACATTATTGGCTCACCTGTCAGACAGCACTACAGACTTCGATCGCACAAAAGACATATTAGGGGAGAAAGTGGCAGGTTGAACCATGGCGATAATCATCTCCATCTATATACCGGATTGTTATCATTAGTGTATAGACATGGCTTGCATTTAGACTAGGAATTATAAATGGGCCACATGTGGCTGGAGCTTACGTGGTGTACCCTGGTGTTTAGTCACTTGTTTTTCATCTATAGTTCATGAACTCCGCAGAGCAAAAAACACCCCATCCTCAGCTGGGCCTGCACTTTTTGAAAGATAATTTCTGAAGTTCCTAGTGTTAACATCTTCCTCTTCAGTGACACTCAGTGGAGTAATTATGGTCTCAAGACCAATACCCCAAACCACTTAACCACTTTAAACTGTCTGCACATTGTTGTCTGTCAGTGCTGACAAGGGCGAGTTTTGTTCCTTCTCTGTATCTGAGGAATGCTTTGTTGGCATCCTCTGACAAATACATGCTTGTTTTCAACATGCCACTTGGTCAAGAAAAAGTAATTTCCAGACTTTTCAGGATTCATGACCTTTACGTGGATTGTTTTTGCTGAATTAAACGCCAGGGCACAGCAGCAGCATCTCTCCGGAGGATGGAGTGCCCCGCTCACGCACCACACGTTGTGGGTGGAAATCCGGCTCATGACCTTAACAGCACGCTTCTCCCCTTGTATTTTCCTCACCTTTCCTGCTCCCCTCCACACCTTCTAGTAAAAGCAGAACTACCGTGAAAGTCATAACAATGAAAAACTCTTCGGCCTGTATTTATTGAGCCTTGCAAAGCAGCAGTGCCAAGTCTAGGACAGGAAATATCACGTCACTGTGAAACCTCTTATTTATGAGAATCTGCAATGTAGCCAGACATTTTGATTTCACTACTTCACCTCACTGGGTGCATCTGTTGATTTGAATTTTAATAGTGAAGCCTTTCTGTTGCTTATATTGCAATCTGACTTTGATGCATTGTCCTGCGTCGTTTCTAGCATTCCCAATCAGCTTTTCCTTCCTTTTTATGCTAAATCTAGAGGACAGAACAAATAGAGACTCTCCAGATCTTCCTGTAGACAAAACATTTTTGTATGTCCTAAACACATTGCTCTCTGTCATTCATGTGTGACCCTGAAATGTGAGAATCCATCTTGCCAGGCTTCAATCTGTGCATTTGTGGCCTTACTACAGCAGTACGGGACCAATCAGCTTTTGTTTGAGGAAGTACTAGCACCTACGTGGTGGGTGCTAGGTGTGATGCAGTGAAAAGACATCGTTAAACAAAAGCAGTGTAAAAACAGCTGCCTGCTGTTGTGGGCTGTAAAACCAAAATAATGAGCTGAAAGAAGCTAAAATGCTATGTGGACCTGATGACAGAGTCAACTGATAATTCTCCAGATTTGTCACTTTGTAGAGGCCCCTTCCATATGACACAGAGTTGTCCGAAACGTTGTTAAAAGATATTCATCAGTGCAACTTTAATCAAATTACTACAGACTAATTTGAGATACTGAAAACCTGTGTTAAGGTGGTATTCCAGCATCGTGCTGGGTTATCTCTGGGTCTCAGGACATAATGAGGCTGCTGTCGGCTGTGTGTACTGTACCTAATGGAAACTTGAAGGTGACAGGATGCATACACAATGCACAGAGGACCAGAGGTGGGGGGGTCAATAGGAGCCCAACAGCAAACTATTACCTTTAGGCCCCCTAACAGTTTAATCCGGTCCTTCCCTGGCTGTTACAAAAAGTGATTTTTTTTGTTCGTCTGACCACATTTTTGTCGACGTCCATCTAACCCAGCCCTTGTCCTTGTCTCCCTTGCCTTTTCTTTGATCCCTCTATGCACCCCACCCTCTCCCCCAGCTGTACTGTGGAGGACAGACCAGTGAATGAGACCCTTCATTGGGCGTCAATGTCACACTTGTGTGTCAAAGCCAGAGGGAAAAAATGCCTCAGCTTCAGCAATTTCCCACTTTCAAAAAGCCCACCTCAACAATTGCACTTTATCTCAAATGTATTTCCATCTAATCTTTCTCTAAAACAAGTGTTAATGAGAAAATCTGTGAAATACTGCGCGCAGCATAAAAGTATTCATGTCTAGTTTAAAAGTAGTTTTCTGTTTCTGTGTGTGCAGTTATCTATGTCTCTGTTCCTGCTGTCATACTGAGCTTGTTTGAAAGCTCTGAAGGCGTTTTGAATGTACCAAACACCTTCACAATCACTTAATGAAAGCCCTCTCGTTTATCCGTCTCCTTTTTCAGTGCTCTGCAGCTGCCAGCAGCGTGGAAAAGCTGCACAGAAAAAAACAGATTCCTCTCACGCCATGTTTCATATTCCTTGTCATAACTTAAATAACAACACTAAAGCAGGTTCTGGCTCTGTTCAGTCAGGCCTGAATCTCCCCATCAGCCTGACTTTATTCCTGTTTCCTCTAGGTATTGAAATAATCCCCCGTTTCCTCTGCTAAACGGATCAGATGAATGAAATTAAAATAATTAGAAAATTGGAAGTGCACAGTTTATTCAAATGTTCGTGAGTGCTGCAGTGGTGACATAACTGTCCCCCCTAAACCTGGCACTGCGAAACAGCAGCGTGCATCCAAGCCTATACAGAGGGAAGAGGTAGAAACAGCACCAGCAGCAGCAGACTAACTCAATTTTTATACAGCAGCAACCGAGATCTCCTCCCTGTCATCCTTCATTGATTTTGCAATCCAGCGGCATCCAAGCAGAACCATACAAGCCGTACACCTCAGTCTGCCGCTGATAGCCAATCTCTATTACCCACCTAGCCCAAGGCTTCGGTTCGAGGGGCTAACCCTCTCAGGGGAAGCAGACAGAGTGAGAGAGCTCCGACTGGCGGATTGGAGCGATGATGGATTTATGAGCTGCTTGGAGAAAGGATCATCTTCTCTCCCCCACTTTTATTATCCCATCAGATCTGACGTGATAGCAATAATACACGACGGCCTGTCACATTTTGCAGATCTGGCAGAGAATATGAATGATGATTTCAAATGCTTGCGTCTAATCAGCCGCGAAATTGCTTCAGTAAATATGTTCAACTACCAGTGCTCTGTCTTCCTCCTGTCTCTCACTTTGAATGAAACTCAGAGTAATAGGCTTGTAGTTGTCACAATGTTTAAGACCCGTGTTGGCTTCACGGTTCATAATTAGTCTTTAATGCACAGAGACGGCTTGAGGGGAGGAAACTGACGGAAATGTGGAATGAAAGGGGGCCTGCTGTGTGGCCATAGTAATTCAGGCTTTTGTTCTCTAATTAAATGACCTCAGAAGGGAGCGCTGAGCTTAAGTTTGTGTGTGTGGCGCCCTCTGATATGGAGGTTTGTGCCAAGTGTATTCAGTCTCGCAATGAATAGGGCGTCTACTACAAAGCCTAAGAAGCCCTCTCCGTGCCCGCTTCGCCTCCTTGTTGGTTGTTGGAAATTTGCCACAAAACACCATGTCTTTTAACAAGTGGTTTCTGGGTCCCCTTGCATAGTTCAGGACGTTGTAGTTAGGGACACAGTAGCACCCGGTCTTTTCTCCCTCTCCCTCACCTCCTCTGAAAAAAGACTGGCAGCCTTCCCCGAGGCTTGAGCTACACAAAAGCGTACATTTGTGTGTTTATGCCATTGCTAAGCAAAAAGGGAAAAGCTTAAATGATGATGTATTTTCTCCTGTTGGGCCTTATTACGATGTCCGCAGTTAAAAAATATGGACAAGAACTCAGATAGTTTGTAGCAACAGAGGTTAAAGTATCAAGTCACTCAATTAAAACATATTTTCACTTACCTCTAATGGTATCTAGCTATGTAACTGTTGTCTTATTGGTCCATTTTACCTGAGTCTTCTGCTAGCACAGCGAAGGTGTATGAAATTGAATTTGTGGTGCTCACAGCATTAACACAAAACATTTGAAATGCTCTACAGCAAGATTTCTTTCAGAAACAATGTCCCTGTTACTGTGGAT
>NW_023339796.1:16661553-16663354 GCF_004916995.1 Morone saxatilis | reverse complement strand
CTGTGGATTATCCAGAGTTACAATGACAGTGTCTCTGGAAAAAAAATAAAAAACACACTGCTGTTGTTGTTGCTCACAGCAGTGAAAGTGACAAACAAAATTTCATTCACCTCCGTTGTACTGTGAGAGAGGAATCTTACAAAGATATTTCAAAACCTCATCAAACCACTAGAGGTAAGCAAGAAATGCAGTTTTTTTCACCATTTAAAACCTGTGAAAACTTATTCTCATTAGACATTAAATATTCATTCATTTTAGGGGCTAGTGCAACAGGCGCTACATACATATCATCACATTTTCAGTGAATATGGCTAAGATGCTAGTGAACAAGTGTCTATTTACACATCCAGCCGATACAGAGCAACATTAACATTCATTGTGTTGTGTTTATGGACACCTTGCAGGTGTCAGTTCATTATTCACTCTCTTTTAGCTCTGTTTTTGGTCTCTACCAACTACTGAGAAATATATCTGGCTCCACTATGTTTAGCTAACTTTGTCTGTCTGCTGTTTAGTGCAAGTGTGTGGTGCTGCTGCTAGAAACAACAGTGATGAGAGCCATTAGAGTGATCAAAAACATTAAAGGCTAGAAAACCAAAGCTGTGAGCTGAAAGACACTAAAAAGGCCCATAGAGCTGAAGGTAACTGCAGAGTCAGGGTACATTTTTTGTGGGGTTCTTTTACATTACACATACTCATTTGACCGTTTGATACAAGGTAAAAATATTGATTAAGAGCAGCTTTAAGATAAATGAGGAAGAAGACTCGACTCATTTGCTTCATCGTGACTAAGTGGGAGTGGTTTAATCGTATATGATTGACAGGGATATGTCAACATTAACAACTCCACAATTCATCAGATTTAGACTTCAATATTGCTAATTTTTCCTTAGAGCACAGATAAAAAAACAAATACAGAAATCTTACACATGAAATAAACACAACTGTTTTAACTTTGACGAAGGATCATTTTGTGTTCCTATAAGACCTCATTGCTCATAGAGAGAAGGCCTTTCAGTGGACTGCAGTAGACTCTTCTTTCGTCAGACACCTGGTACTATGTATCAGACTAAAAAGGCACCTAATATTTATGACTTGCATTGTCACGGGTTGCACTCTGACTCTATTTTTCGAATGTCACCATTTCTCTTTTCTTCTCCCTCGTCACTGTACACATAACAAAAATAATCCTAAAAGGACATTTGAGCCCAAGCTATAAAGTTCCAACATAGCAACTGTTATTGCTGTTGTTGTTGGCTTATGCGTGCTTTGGATGGGCGCGTGAATGAATGTCTCCATTACAGTTGTTCTGCATGCTGACAGCCTTCAGCCATTACAACCACCTGGCACGTCTCCACTCCATCAGCCCGGAGCACCAGTTGCGAGCGTGCGGAAGCGGCACGGCTCCGTACGTAACCAGATCCAGCTTTGATGAGTGGAACATTAACAGCTGCTCAGGAGGGTGTAAGAGAGGGGGCAGTGAGAGTATTTGTGTGTGTTTGTGCGTGTGTGTGTGTGCACACGTGTGTTCACACAGATGAAGGAGAGGGCGGCGGAATCACAGATGACATCTTAATTGGCCTCCGGTGCCAGATGCCAGGCTCTAAAGCCGGCCAGGCCAGTCCAGGCTGTAACAGTGTCTCAGCAGCCAGGCAGGGCTTTAGGCAGGGCTTCAGGAGCCCGCTGGCTCCACTGTGTGCTCCCACGGGTATTAGGTGCTCCAGTGTTGTGCTGCCACCCCTCCACACACACACACACACACACACATACACATACACATACACACATACACACATACACA
>NW_023339796.1:16651195-16661453 GCF_004916995.1 Morone saxatilis | reverse complement strand
GGTTAGGTTACACACACACACACACACACACACACACACACACACATACACATACACACATACACACATACACATACACATACACACAAACACCCTTCTTTTTCTCGCTCCATCCTTTCTGCAGAGCACTCTGAGGCATTGTCAACACCAGTCTATCTGAGGTGAATTCAGACGAAGAAAAGCCAGAGGGCAACAAAGGCCTGGGCGTCTTTGTGTTGAATCCATTCACACTGAGGCACCAGGGTCTGGCTTTTCTGCAGCTTCATGCAGTGTTTGGATTGAGATACCCCCCTTACCAACCTCTGCCCTCCTTATTTATAGTGTATTGATGTCCCGTAAACGTCCAGTTAGCTATCAAGTAACTGTAGCTTTACGGTCTAACAACCAACCTCTAACCCTTTGCCTGTCACCTCTTGCTCTTCACCTTTTCACCCTTGTTACATGATGCTTTTCTCAGATGAAGAGGTAACTAGGTCATTTCACATTATCTAGGGTCTGTCTGAAGCACGCAAAGATGTACATGGCCATATGACAGTACATTTATTTGATCTAAAACAGGAGCACACAGACACTTCACTCTGCGTTTAAATCAGTGAAAGTAAAGGTAGAGGACTGATATTAAAGTTGAATCTGATTAGCGAACAAGAGAGGTGGTACCATAGCGTGAAATAGGCTGCTCAAAAAATGATTAACTAATATTCCTGTTTGACATTATTCTTGATCCTTGGTGTGAAGCCAGAAAGGGGTTTCCGCTATCTGCTCTCCAAAAGACTTTTAAAATGAAATGGAAATCCATTTTTAATGAAGTTATGGTTAAGTCTCTCACACACACCTCTGACAAGGATGGAATCATAGTTTAAGGGGTATTTCATGTTAACTGGCTCAGCTTTAAATTTAAGTCGAAATTTGTAAATGTGAGCTGAGTGCTGTTTGAGTATAAGTTAGACATGTTAATCATTAAGCCAGTATATAAGCAAAGATCTAAGGATGTGGGAGTTGGCCATAGTAGTATTTTTACTTGGGAAACTGGGAAACCAATGTGACACCAAAGAGTTTAACTTTTTTCTTCCCTGCTCCCTGTCTATGCAATATTTATAGGTGTGTAATACTTTCATACTTTCTGTTTTATAGAGGAGGTTTCTATTCACGTATTCTCCACAGAGAGGGTAGAGGTCAGGTTCAGCTCCAGAGCAGCACTCCTGGAGCTGCTTGAAATTCGTATAATGAGTTACTCGCTGAAGGACATTTTCGCTTCAATATCCCAAAAACTAAAAATCCTTACCTGTATGTCCTGAACTCACCTGTATGTAACTTCTGTTGTGTCTCCCCCCCCCAGAACGAGCCATTGCTAGACACGAGGTACGAGAGATCGAGCAGCGGCACACGCAGGACGGTCTGCGGGAACGGGAATCATCGGTCTCGTTGCTGTCCAACAACGAAGATGACATTGTCATCATCTACAACCGCGTGCCCAAGACGGCCAGCACTTCCTTCACCAACATCGCCTACGACCTGTGCGGGAAAAACCACTACCACGTCCTGCACATCAACACCACCAAGAACAACCCGGTCATGTCCATACAGGACCAGGTCAGAGCTGACTCCAAGTTTAACATAAATTCCCCTTTTTTTTTATATAATTGGCCTGTTTGCAGAGGCCTGATTTGCAAAGGCCTGATTTCTTGTTATTGACTCTTGTGTGTACTAAAAAGAGCATCTCATCCATTATAATGATGATAAATATTTGTTTCAGGTGCGGTTTGTAAAGAATGTGACTGAGTGGAGGGAAATGAAACCAGCTTTCTACCACGGACACGTCTCCTTCCTGGACTTCACCAAGTAAATATGTCGTCTTGCAATTGTCTTATAATGACAACACTTATTCACAGTTATTCACCCTGCTGTGGCTTTGTGCAGGTGACTCCACCTTGTGGTCATTTACAGCTTTTCACTTTTTTTCATATTGTGCAGCGCAGTGATGTGAATGTAGCACAAAGTTACATTGCTGATGCTCACAAAAAGCTCCTAAATCTGTAAACTGTGTGTGTCTTTAAATTTAATCTTTGGTTCTAAATTCTATTGAATACTTGGATGCAATGACTGTCGTGTCTGTCAGGTTTGGGGTGAAGAGAAAGCCCATCTACATAAACGTGATCCGGGACCCCATTGAAAGGCTGGTGTCCTATTATTACTTTTTGCGTTTTGGGGACGACTACCGGCCCGGCTTGAGACGCAGGAAACAAGGAGACAAAAAGGTTAAAAACCATTAATAATACTCTCATTCTTTTGTTTAAAGGATACGGGCACAACTTTTCAGGTCTGTCTTAACACAATAGTCAGGTGCTCATATGAACATCACTCAATGAACAATCAATTCTCCTGTTCATACAGACCCTTAAACTATCCCTCTCAATTCACTTTAAATGGAAGTGAAGGGGGACAAGATCTACAGTCCTTGTTCTGTGCAAAAATATATTCAAAAGTATATCTGAAGGTAGTACAAGGCTTGGCCAAACAAGAATATGTCCTAAAAGTTACAGCACTTTTGGTCAGTGTATCTTAATGAGCTGTAATGGAGAAATAGCAACGCAAAAGATACTTGCTAAAAACATTGTATTCTCCCTATTTGACTAACTCAGTCTCATATTAGCTTCAGATAAACTTTGGAATACATTGTTACACGAAACAGTGACTAGGTTTTGTGCCTGGTCGCTTATATTAGAGGCACATGAAGATGAACAGGAGGATTGAGAACAGAAAGCAAAACCTATTGTAATGTGCATATAAAGGCACCTGACTATTTTTGTCAGACAGACTTAAATCTTTGATCCTTTAACCAATTTGACAAGTACATTTGTTTTCTTCACAAATGCTCATGCCATGTGTTTCAGACGTTTGATGAATGTGTATCAGCTGGCGGCTCAGACTGTGCCCCTGAGAAGCTCTGGCTCCAGATTCCCTTTTTCTGTGGTCACTACTCTGAATGCTGGTAAGTATTCAAACCCCTGATGCTGTACCCAGTATTTTATGGTTGATTGGTTGAGGGGATTAGTACCAAGTATTAAGAGACAGAATAACTGATTGTTGGTTTTGATCTTATCAACATTATCGTTTCCTCGTCTTCAGAGAGTTCAGGAGGGATGCTGTATCAGTGTTGTTTCATAATGCACCACTCTATAGTCCTTTTCTGTAGTTTCTGCTACACTGATCTTCTCAAGGTCTCTGATAGCTCTCTCAGCCTTGATCCGTTCTCACTAGATGATGATCTGTATCAATCTTTGTTTCTGCCCTCACTCATCCCTCTTACCCTCCTCAGTCTCTCCTTCTCTCTGCCCTCCATCTTTTTACCGTGTACCCCTCTGATGCAGGTTATTGACTAAAGGTCTGAGTTTAAAGGATTTACTTCACTATCAGTATATTAAAGTAGTGGAAAGCACCTTGGAAACCTTAAATAAATACTGAAGATAAAAGGTGAAGGTGCTGCCAGTCCTCTAATGCTGTGTTTAACAAGGCTTTGCCAGAAAGTTACTTTATAGGTTTAAACAATCTACTTCCTCCTTTATTATCTAATATCCTGCCTATGACAACACCTGCCACTGACTTAATTTTTTTCCATTCCTTCCCATCCTTTCTCTTCCATCCTCTGGTCCTCTTGTTGTTTCAACCCTCTCTGGACTCTGTTCACATCTCACTTAATCATTTTTCCTGACACTTTCTTTGTCCGTTCCAGCTCTCCTCTGCTGCTCCTCTGTCACTCTCTTCCTCCCCTCCCCCATTTCTTCTCTTTGCAACGATGTGATCATTTTACATCCAGTAAAACCGACCATACTAACACTAACCACATACAATGAACGTGATCTCTGCGCAGGAACGTGGGCAGCCAGTGGGCTCTGGAGCAGGCCAAATACAACCTGGTGAATGAATACATGTTGGTCGGAGTAACAGAAGAGCTGGAGGATTTCGTCATGATGCTGGAGGCCGCGTTGCCACGCTTCTTCAAAGGAGCCACCGAGCTGTACAAAACAGGTGCCATTTGCTGCTGCCTTTGTTTCCCTCATCAATATAATAATATTCTGAAAAGCAGCTTAATGGCTTACTCACATTGCAAAGCTAAAGTGTGTGTGTGTCTGTGCTGTGGTTGCATATTAGCCGTTTAAATTGCTCCTCTGAGAATTGAATTGTGATCAATATGCACTCTTGCCTCTCACTGATGTAGTTACAGATTAGTTACAATGAGTGCAGCCAGGATGAATAATGGGGAGTACAGAAGAATGAAATGTGACAGTGATGTAGATGAAAGTATGCTGTTCATCATTTTTAGCAGCAGATAAATCCAAGTACTCAAGTTAATCAGGTATATATTTAATGAATTTGAAGACTGAGCCTCTGTTTCAGAAGCCACGCAGTCTCGGTTATCACGTTTTTGCTGACTGGCAATGTCACTAGAAGCTTTAAGAGATCCGTTTGCCTTTCATTTAGCAAAAATTAAAGATAGGCCTAAAGAGAAATGTAGAATACATCAGACAGGATGGAAGCGCTGCCATATTTCCACAATAATTATTTCAGACAGTTACTTTCTTGTCTGTACGGTAAATATGAAGCTACAGCATCAGTGGCTTGGCTTAGCTTAGCTTAGCATAAAGGCTGTAAACAGGGAAACTGCTAGCCCGGCTCTGTCCAAAGGGAACTAAATCAGCCCCCTTTAAAGATAAGTAATTAACACGTTACATCTTGTTTGATTATTTTGTTTTGGATGGGGTCATGTATGCATGTCAGAATCCTGTTTTTTTTGGGGGGGTAACAATGATAGGCACATGTTACTGTAGTTAATGTCAATAAAACCTGATAATTTAAAGAAATAAAAGTTTTGCATATTGCGAAGAGTTTAGTTGTGACATGTGGAAAGAAATTAGTTGAAGTCCTATAAATGGTGCCACTGAATTTTTTGAAATGCAGTAACAAAAAAGGAACTATTACAATAAAAATAAAATCATAGTAATGCCTACATTAACATTAAACAAGATGACGTGTATATAAAAGCTTAATCACTGAGACTGTGTATCTGGACCCCTTTAATCCTGCTCTCCTCTCATCACAGGGAAGAAATCCCACCTGAGGAAGACCAGTGAGAAAAAGCCGCCCACGAAGGAGTCTATCGCCAAGCTGCAGCAGTCGGCCATCTGGAAGATGGAGAACGAGTTCTATGAGTTTGCACTGGAGCAGTTCCAGTTTGTCAGGGCACATGCTGTCAGAGAAAAGGATGGGGAACTCTACCTGCTGGCACAGAACTTCTTCTACGAGAAAATCTACCCCAAAAACTAAAGAGACACGTGTCCATAGAAGAGTGTGGAGAGGACACTCGGTAGGAGGCTCAGATGTGCAGCCTATGATGAAAAAAAAGAAGAAAAGTGAGACTAATAGACTACTGGTGACTGTGTGGCTGGTTTGTATGTGTGATTGAGAACATAATGTGGAGCTGCAGAATAATCAGACTGGTGACAGCTCTGTTATTCACATCAACGCCAGCCAACTGGACGAGGAGCTCACTTTTCGTCAGTAGATTGTGTTCCTAGCAGCCCCACCCCCCTTCCAGGCCTCCACTCCCTTTCACTTCCATTTCAAAGGTCGTCTGCGCCAAGGGCCTCCACCGACACATGTCCGGAGACAGCCTGTCCAACAGCTGGTCAGAGGTCGTCTCCTGATTGGTTTCGCTGTTCTCCAATCCAGACAAAACATTTTCATTGGCTCTGTACTGTTTGGTTGTGTTTGATTGTATTTTAACTCTTTACTATGGTTGTCTTTTTGTATGTAAGACGGTGACATTTTCCATGGTGAAACAACATGCCCATGCCTCACCACTACTACTAACTTAAAGAGATTTTAAGTGTAAGAAACTGACTACTGTGCTGTATTATTGGACTTGAATGAGAACTTTTGAGGTTTTTATGAAATAAAAATCCTGTGACCATGGACTATTTACTCGGACAAGTGCGTACGTTTTATACTGTACTTGATATGTTTTGTTGGAAGACTCGTAGATGTGCAGCTTTGCCTAGGGGCTTTTCGTCGGTTATGAACGAAGCATTTTACACATGATATTACTGAAGTGTGTAAGAACATGAAGGTGAAGATGCTGCTGCTGTAAATATTTACTACTTTTTCAGTCAGTTTCATTCAGAGACAGATTTGCTACAGTATAAAATCAACCCATTTATACTGTTAACGTCCTTTTAAAGTTGCAGTTTGTGCATTTTATCATGTTTGTACATTTCTTTCAACTCTTTCATTTTACTTTTTAGTCTGAATTACATTTTTTATCATTTTCTTTTCATTGTATAACCAGTATTGTATTGCCTAAAGGAAAATTTGACATTTTGGAATATATGTTTATTTGCTTTCTTGTCAAGAGTCAGATGAGGAAATTGCTACCACTCCTGATATCAGTCCCTTAAATATATATTAGCTCAGCCTTTAGACTGAAAATGGAGGGGAGGGGGCTGCTAACTTGTCGCTTTCCCCAACCTCACTGTGAACTGTGTGTTGACAGACATGTTAATTAATGACCTGTAGAAGGAGGAGGGTGGGTAAATTGTTACTTTTAGACAGAACCAGGCTATCTGTTTCCCGCTTGTGCGATCTTCCTGATCCTCATAGCGTAGCCCAGCCAGTCAGCCGGATCTATTTTTATTGAACGAGAGGAGAGGAGTATGGAATGCTCTCAGCAAACGAAGGCACACATTCCCAATTAAATCCTCAAAACGTACTCTTAAAATTATCTGCCCTGTCTTTTTTTTTTTTTTTTGCAGCTGTCCACATAAAATATGGTGGTGAGATTGGTAATAATTTGCTTGTGTAGTTTTCTTCTCTCGTTGGCTTTATTGCGGCTTTAATGGCCTTTTACTGGCCAATTAAAGATCTCCTCTCCCCTTCATAAATTTCTAACTAACAGTTAGAAAACTTTAAAGTGACATAATGTTGCCCCCTCAACTAATTCACCTCTGTCTTATCAAGAAGTTGTACTAATGTAAAGCAACAAATTGCTTCAGCAGGAAGAGCTGCACAGAATGTTTCTACTGGATCACAATTTCTTAAGTATTTATGAGTACCTACTCATTTTCATCTGGGGACATACTATATTTCACCTCTCAGTTTCTGTGTGCCTTCTTTACTCTCAGCTCTCCTTGTTGTGTTGCAGCTTTGTCAGATGGAACATAAAAACAACATGGCTGCCATGACTGTCTTCATCTTTTGATTGCCAAAAAATATATATACATAATATTTCCAAACACTACCGAAGATCTGTGTGCGTGTGTTCCTTAATTTAACAAACGTTAGTACATCGTCATCAACCGGTACAACGGGGCAGGGAGTGGTAGACATAGATAAAGCTGCTCCTCTGGAAATGAAAGCTGGATTATTTCAGGGCTGGTATCCTGCAGAGGGAGATAAAGAGCTGCCAGGTCTGTTCCTGCCTCTAATGTTGTGTGTGTGTATATGTGTGTGTGTGTTTATCCATTTTCACATCCTTTCCAATCCTCTTGGGGCATTTTTCAATATTTGATATTGTGATTGCAGTGAGTTTAATATGCATCTGGCATACAACTCAATTATATTTTTATAATATGTTATGAAAACACAGAAGACTGTCATATATATTGTGGCACTTGTCATGCAAACCAGAATGTAACTCTTGCTCTCTTGCTGCTGAAAAAAATGTATTGCGAGCACTAAAATAGGACCTTGGTTATGTGAGACGTGAGAGGAGTCACCAGAGGCCAGAGAAAGTTTATATGATTCAGTGTTGCCACTCAGTGTTATTTATCCCTGCTCTCAGATAATCCCTGAACAGTCATCAGCTATCTCCATTAATCTCAGATTGTTCTCTGGTTACTGCTTCCTGGTTTTGGCCCTCTGACCCAGATAAACATGGAGGGTGTCTACGTTGGAGCCTCCGTTACAGGCTGCTTTTTAAAGTTTGACAAGGAGCATTTAACAGTAGATTTAGGACTCAGCCTTCTGAGGCCTTTTATGAGGTAGTAAAAGGGGTTGCTGCTACTGAAAACTATATCTAAACACCCCAAACTGCACATCTTAACATCTTTAGTTAGCTTTTTAGTCTTTACCAGATTATTTATCCAAAATGTGGCTACCATTGTGTTACATGTGATGAAGTTTCACATGTGATGCCTGTGATGGTGCTGCTAATTCCCTCTGATCCCTGAGGGTTGGATGTCATGAACCAGTAAACCACCAAAGTTGTTGCCCTGCACAACCGACACCTGAGAAGACTTTCGGCCAGTGCAATATTTTACAGTGCATAAAAAACAGTAAAAGACGAGTCAAATTGAACTAATGCACACATTTTTAAAGTTGCCCACCTCTCAGAAACTTGTTTTGCTTTTTGTTATTTTTCTTGGAAGCTCGGCCTTCTCTGTGTAGAATGATGTATGTGCAGAGTTTGACACTAGGAGGTGGTTTTCACATTCATCTGCTGAAGGGGGGAAGTTTAACACTTGTACTTAAGAGCATTATTTTTTTAAATAATTTCTAGTTTGGAAACCAGTCGTGATCCAAAATGCAACCTGCACAAGTGTGGACACCTGGAACCTTCAGTATACGATGAGAAATGACAATATAAATACATAAAAACATGGAGTCGATGCAATTTTAATTATTTATAATAAGGTAATTTTTACTTTTTTGAGGGGAAAAACACAACAAACACAAATTATATTAAAAGCAAAGTATTTTATATCTAAAAAACATATCTGGAGGAGATCTTTAAGTAGGCCTATTTCTGTACAGTGCAGTACAGTGGAGAGCTTACAAGAAAGGAGGAGGGGAAGAAAGAGGGGTGGCAATATGCAACAGCCGGTGTTACACAATTCTGTAACCTTTCAGTTATATTTCTACTGTATTGTTTAGGCCACTACAGCACGAACACCATACACGTCGTCAGCTTTAGGTATTTTTTATCATATTTTACCAAAATATAATATGTGATTTGAAAACGTGCAGTGGCAACGTACGGCTGAAATCCCTAACAGATCACAGTGTAACTGCATATGCATTAGGATGATTTTTATAACCTTGTGGAACAATACCTAATACCACCCTGCACAATAAAATGTAGTGAACATCCCATAAATCAGAGCCTTATTATCATGTTTATTATGGGTAATAACACACCCACAGATCAGTATAGTGTTAATTTACTTCTAAAAAACCTGAATAACAGCAGGAGGAAGGTGGGACATCAAAGATATGTATGTTACTGATAAAGGCAGGTAACCTTAGATATTGATTAACCCACTGGTACAGAAACAGCATTACACAATACCATCTTCACTCTTGTGCAGGTTGGGGATATAGTGATCTATCACGTCCTGTCTGAAGCACCTGGCTGCAGTCAGTCACTGGAGAGAGCGTCACTGTGGAGACAGAAACAAAGACTGGACCTCTACAGGGAATTTAACAGGAGCACATCAGTCATACGTCTACCCAACAAGGCCTCTGCCATTTTTATTTTGTGCACAATGCTCAGTTTATGAATGAGGAACCGGCGTTGTTGTCCACACTAATAAATATCTGTGACACTACGCCATAAGCACAGAGTGCCCAGTCTCTGAGACATATGTCTTGTGGCGACTGTGTCACTGTAGGTTATGTAACGCAGAGGTAAGTCTTCTCACTGAGGCGTGACATGTAATGCACTGGCCCCAGCAGAGAAGAGCTCAGTGTTTGTCCTGTGGTTTCTTAGTCACAGCTCCTCCTGATCTATCTGGCTTGGCAATGTAGAAGTAAACTGAGACTCTTATTTAATATACAGTATAGCAGCTTTTTTCTTAAGTATGACCCTTATGGTGTGAATTATAGCTGATCAATATTAAATTGTTGATAGTCATGGGTCAAGTACAGTACTGGGGTACTTATATATAAAATATATATATAAATATTATATTTATTACCTCATTACAGCTCCTGACAGTTATCACATACGGAAGCCGAGAACGGCCATGGATTTTTTTTTATGCACTGTTATCTCGTGATAACGACTTATTAATTCGTTAAACGAATTAATTATTTCGTTATCTCGACATAACAAAGATCGTTTTCTCGTGATAACTAATTAATTAATAATGTGTTCGTCTTGACTGTGGTTTCATTCCACATCCACAAGCACAATAACACAAGGACAGAGTGTGGGAAAGGATCCATAAACCAGTCAGACACTCTGAGATGTTCCGGGATTAAAGGG
>NW_023339796.1:16643811-16651117 GCF_004916995.1 Morone saxatilis | reverse complement strand
AGGTACACTTACCTGTGCTCACATCTAGCTCTTGTTCGTCTTGACTTCAAAATAATGCGCGGCCACGAACGGCTTCCGTCACTTACAGCTACGGCCAGTGGCTACGGAAGCCGTTCGTGGCAGCGCATTAGTTTGAAGTCAAGACGAACATTATTAATTAATGAGTTATCACGATCTTTGTTATATATATATATGTTATCACGATATAACAGTGCATAAAAAAATCCATGGCCGTTCTCGGCTTCCGTAATCACACATATAAACATATTATCAACTCATATAATGTGTTGTTGGAGAATAAACCTGTAGAGGATAAAGTTATATCCACCTTGACCAACTATAATTATGGTGCCTACATGTGAATGCATCACAAATAAAAATACAGTATTTATAAATACAAACAGGATATTTTGAGTATTTTATGTTTGAGAGATCTAATTCAAGTATATTTTGCTGATAATATGTAATTATACTTTAGGCTTTAAAGTTTTTATTATTTTTGAGTATTTTTACATAAATGTATACTTTTACATAGTGATCCATCACTGCTGGAGCCATTCAGCACGACTACTTTTTTTAAATGTAGTCTTTTTATATTTTATAATATTCCTATTTTGTGATTCTTTATTGTACTTGTACACTTATGTACATTTTGTACTACATTCCCCTATGCTGCTGTGTTCATTTGAATTTCTATAAATAAAGGAACCTCTTATCTTATCTTACTTTTAATTTTGATACTGTATTTATGAGCAGTAAAATTATCAGAACTTCTCATAAAGGTATTTCTGTAATACGGACCCTCCATCGGTGCTAAAGGATTTCCTTTCTGCACATTTTGACATATCTTTTTTTTTTTTTTGTTGCCTCCATTTAAAATCAACCTGACCTGGAATAAATGTAAGTGTTTAGGATGAGTTCAGGGCACTAACAGGAGGTTCAGCCCGGCCTATATGAAGTGTTGTGGATCACGTGTGTGCTGACTGTCCGGGGTGAGAGCAGCCCAGCAGCCCAGCAGCAGCAGCAGCGCTACAGCTCCTCTGGGCGGACTCTTCCACTGTAACCACCATCTCTTCTCCAACTGCACTGGGACAGATTTATGCTACAGCTTTCTTATTTATGAGCACCAGTCCACCCCGCAGGACCCCTCTAGGACGGTGTGACCGCGTAAATGAAGCGTGAAGACGGCATGGGAAGCCCCGTGTACCCGAGATGAGCGATGATTTGGTCCAAATAACCACTTCTTTTTGTCGCCAGAGAGGGAAACTTAAAACAAGGCTTGTTTTTGGAGTTCCACCTCCCCTCCTCTCTCCCCGTAGGATTTGATTCAAAGGCGAAAACCAAGATGGCCGCCGATTCCGTGCAGGTAGGAAAAGTTGACAACTGTTGCGAAAAGTGCGCAAACTTGCTCCAGAGGTTCAATTACGAGTTAGCAAACAGTTTTATTTCGTTAAAGTTGAGTCGCTGTGAGTCGGTAGTGTTGTATTTAAGTGAAGGGGCCTCTGCCAGATCCTAAAGGGTTGTCTGGGAATTATCCATGGATTGAGGCCTGGGAAACAATTATCCAAAGTAACTTATCCTGAAAGTTTCAACCCGGTGGTTTTGTGCGGGAGCTGCCGTGGTAACCAGTGTAACGGCTATTAACGGGTATTAACGGTTAACGTTTTGCCGTTAGTGCTGCTGTAGTTCAGGTTAAATAATGTCAGTTGGACGTTAACGTACAGGTCTGGAGCCTAACGTCAAGTTAACCTGCATTCGCTTTCTGGAAAATAAACAGTGTCCGCCGTGTGTTGGTCACCGGTAAAGATACATTTTCCGGTTTTAATATGTGTATCCGTGATGGGAATAACGTAAACATTGTTTCTGACTCTTGCAAAGAGGAATCATAAAGACGTTAAGTTTTTTTTTTTTTTCAAACACGTTACAGACCGGATGAACTTTGTCACCAGCAAGTCATAAAATGTTTGTTCTAACATGCAAAAGAAGGTTTTTATGTTTAAAAAAAAAAAAACAAAAAAAAACAGAACAGAGTAATATAAGTGAATGTAAGCATTTAACTCATGTCTCTTTATCCTCTATGAACAGTGGTGACTCACTCACTAATGTGGTTTTACTGGAGTGACGTCAAATACATTTTTCTGACATCCATTCATCCCCTCATCCCCTCATCCATTCATCCACCACTTTATCTGATCAGTTTAGTGAGTGTGGTCAGGCATCGCTTTAGTAACATCCTCCAGATCCTGCCAGGTCTAGGGTCAGTGTAAGTACTCCCACACTGTTATTAATATACAGGGAGTGCTGCTAGAGAACAGGGTTACAGCAGATAACCAGGCTAACAGTTGTGAGACATATTAGATGATTTAATGGATTAAATGTTATTAGTTTTATTCCTGGGGCTGGTGCGGACTGAAACTGATCGCTGAGGCAACAGGGGATGTTGTCATGTCAGTTAGGGCTGCACGATTTGTGATGGCGGTGATCATTTTTGCACCACACGTTTATTATTTTTACCTATAATACTGTTAAAATCCTGTTTTTTTTGGGATCTGTGTCAAACAAACATATTTTCTTACATCTGGGGAATAAGATTTGCAGGCCAGGGCGTCTCTGCAGCACTACAGTACTTCATTATAAAGCTGTTTGTTACACATTTTACCTTTATTAAAACTGCAGCTAGATTTTGATATTTAGATTAATTATGAAGCCGTAATGTCAGCTACGCTTTTGCTGAACCAGTTCTATAGTAAAATAAGGTATTTTACTTTATGTTAACATTTGTTTTATTCACTCAGCACATACTCAAACACTTTATCAGATGACCCTGCCTGATGAACAATATTACTACTGTGGGTTTATGAAATTAAATTGTCACAGTAGCTCACATTGAGTCTGAAAACAGTCATTTGAAGGCAGGTGTAGGCTAGAACACCTGTTTCCTCTCCAGTATGAGGACATAAATGGAAAAAGATGTCCTCTCTTCACATTATTGGTATTTAGGTTTATAATAAAGCCAGTCACTAAGCCAGACTGGTTGATGTAAAGTTTAATTATCTTACCATCGGGGCTAAAAATGGTTGACATCATCATTAGTTACAGGAATACAGATATTGATGAATATAATGATTAAAACCACATTTATAATAATCAAATTTACCAGCACAGTTAACTGTGTTTCACTGTGAAGCCTCACAGTTTGTTCCTAACACACGTAAAGTGTCTGTAACACATTTTGTTTTTGTTTTTTATCACTATACTGTAAAACAATTCACAATTAATTATAAGATAAGATTTACTGAAGAGTTGATGAATGAGGATACAGAATTATTGCTCAGCACAGTACAATAACCAGAGCTGCCAACAACAATAAACTCACTACTCACAATATCCATTTAGGGAATAATCTATTCATTAATTTCTGTATAAGGACAAATATAAATGCAGAAGAACATTTACTGAATAGACTAATATTAGGTTTAACGTCTATAGTTTGAACTGGTCTTAGTTGTGTTTGTTTTCAGTGACATATAATGGATGATAATAACACAAGCCCGGGCCGGTGCTGTATTCCACAATGAGATGCGTCTATGTTTAGCCGTGGTGGACCAAACCAGCTGAACTTTAACACGTATGGCTGTGGCGTCTGACACTGAGTGGAACCAGATCGACTCAGCAGAGCAACAGGTGCTTCGGTGCAGTTTATTGCTCGTTCTCCCTTGTGAAATAGCAGCGTCAGTTTTCTGGACACACAATAAAATACACTGTCTGTCCGGCTCAGAAACGACCATTAACATGGACCTGAAGTGCAAGACGTTACCTGCAGTTTGACTCGGTGTGGGATATGTGTGAGGCTCGTGTGAAGGCTGCGTTTGTAGGATCTGTGTTTATTAGCCTGTGTTGCTATTTCTGGTCACAGCAGAGCACCGGGCTGCGGTCGACACTCTGCAGCCAGCTGTGGGGTGAGACGGCCGGGTGTCAGGTTGGAGGCTCAGATAGGCCTCGCGCAGAAATGGCAAGGGCTTGGCTTTTTAAGCGTGAGCCGGGATAGTGCCCTCAACTTTTCCATTGTCCTATTGTCTGAATGGAGCTCTTGTTGTTGGACCCGGAGCTCTCGGGCTTAAAGAGCAAGTTAACCTGCTCACACTCGAGGCTCAGACCTAATGTTTGCTTTTACCTCACAGTTTCCTTTCATGTCTCAGCCACTAAAAGAGCTCTTTAACAAGTTCAACATGTGTAGCTACCAGATGCTTCACCTTCTTAAGAATATTATAAACAGTTTTATTAAATACAGGTCCGAGAGTGCAGCGTCTGCCGGTCAGTTATTGCTTTAAATGTTGTTTTATTTTGTAGGAATGAGCAGCCTATCTAATAAATGAAGAAGCTTTTTTCATTTTCTGTAGCATTGAACAAAACGTGTAGCTGCAAAGGTTTTAGATACAGGCTTCTCATTTGCTGTGAGCCTTGAACATTTCACAGAGCAGCTAGCAGAGCCACGCTGACAAGAACAAGTTCCCTCCATCCATCAGAAACTGTATGCATTGTGCTGTGAGTGGAAACATTTGCTTACAGTTCCTGCTTCACTCGTCTTTGAACCTAATAAGTCTCGAGTCTTGGTGCGGCGGCGTTCTCCTGACAAGGCAATACAGTTATGCAGCAAGAAATGATAAGGGCCTTACAGGTAAAAGAGCAACTTAAGGAAGTATTGCACTTAGAGAAACAAGAGGTGAAACCAATCCTGCAAATGAGTGCCCGCTCTCTTTCTTTGGTCCTAGTTTCTTTGTTTGATCTCAAATTAAAACACAGGCCTTGTGGGTCTACTAGCTGATTTATTTCCACCTTATCTGATCGGCCTTTCATGGATTTCCTTGCATTGTTGTGCAGTAAAATAGGCCCTTTCGGGTGTCCTCGTGCCGTCCTCATACCAAGTTGGGCAAACACGGCTGCACTGCAAACAAGTTTTGTAGTGCAGAGAGCTGAAGAAGAGAGCTGCTCCACACACACACACACACCGGTCTTTCACTTCCAGGAGTTGTGACCTCCATTTTACCTATGAGTCATCAAGGAGCCTCTGGACCAGGATATGTGCAAACTATAGTTTCCTCTGAAGTGAGCACCTATAGAGGAGAGTGGGGAGGGTTGAGAGCATGGAAATCCCTTATCTTAACAAATATGATGTGTTTTCCCAACATAAATCAGTCAGAGTAGAAGAGTTCAGGGTTTCCAGGTAACCGTTCAGCTGCAGCTTGTCTCACGATCAATGGAGTTAGGAAATGACAGCCTGAATAATAAGCACTAAATATGACGGCCTTCTTCTGTGAAACTAGCATGAATAAACTAAACAATATATAGTAATATATAGTATGGTGCTTTACCGACTAGTGTCTTACAGTGACAGTGTCTTAACACTTGTATTTACTGTGTTCGAACCCTCTTACAGTTGTTGGGGTGTCAAGCTTGTCCTCCACCACACAAGTTGCTTTCCAGGGGGGAGGCCGCAGTTGACAGCCAGTGTTGTGTTTTTAACGTGGGTTAATTTTAGACGCAGTCCTCTCCCTGCAGTGAGATTAGGTCCCATTCTGGTCTGCTCTGACCTCACAGAGTTAGAAGCTAAGAGGGATTTGGCTGTCGCTGCTCAGACGGTTTATCTTCCCTGTTGATGTCAATGGTCTGTGTGAGGAAGAAAGCACTAAACAAGAGGGCTATAGAAATTTGGATACTAGTGGAGTCAATGAGTTTGGCTTTGGTCGGAGCCTCTGCCAGCCGCGGTGTAGTCGAACCTTCGTGGCTTTGAGGAGATCTTCCTGCTTGACGGCCGAACTTGTGGTCGGCGGAACATGCGTGGACTGGTTGCTTCAACTGATCTAGAAATGGAGTTGGCTGAAGCTGATGAAGTTATGGTAAGGCAGAAAGAGTAGTAAAGTTTTGTCTTATTGGTGCTTATTTTTATCATCTTCTCCTTTTAGGCAGTTTCAGCACCTTACTAAATTGAAACGAATTGCATTGAGCGATTCAAGTGTTTGGTTTGATTGCTTTCTTTTAAAGTCAAATGTAATAGTAAAGAAGAATGAAGAGTGAATGATGGGTTGAGACGCAGATCTCGTGGTAGTCACAGAGTGGGGATGTGCTGTTTTTCACATCTCATTATGTCCTGGTTTTATGAATGGAATAAGCCCATTTCCACTCGCTTTAACTCAGAGGCTTTCAGAGAGCGGTGAGTTCTGGTTTACCTTTACGTTTTACTTGTTCTGTTATCTGGAGTCGCATACAGAGTTTGATTTGAGTGAGTGCACTTGCAATAATAACATCAAGGGAGGCCACAGATGTTGAATAACCATGCATACGCATAACTAATGGAGCAATTATTAGTACCAAAGTACAGAGGCTTATATTTTGGTTTGTTTGAGCTGTGACTCAAGGGTTGAAATGAAATGTTGTCTTTTCAGAGTTGTAACCATGTAACACAGATAAAAGGTTACGCTGTCTGACTTCAAACTTAAAATCAGAAGATATTTTCAAACCAAAGATCTTCGATTGATCAACTGTGTAATAAAATGGAATAAACTGATTATTCACAGACGTATGCCGTGATCAACTAGTCACCATTGTATTCATGATGAACTTTAAAGCTGAAGCCCTTTTAGGAAGTGACTTCTAATCCCTCTTTAGTTAAGGTGATGACTTTAAGCATGCAGGTAAATAGTGACTGACAGCAGCAGTGAAAACACCATGAACAGAGGCCGCTCAAGTTCAAAACACAACACTACACTGCGTTCACCTTCACCTTACTCAGGCCGGGCAGCCAGCACTGAAACTGTGAACCTCATGTGGTCAGAAGATATGTTTTTACTTCAGATGCAGTCATTCTGTTTGAAATATGTTCATTCATTGTAGAAGTTGTAAATAGGACACTGATGATCACACATTTTGGTTATTATTATGAAAAACGTAGTGAAACCAGCTGTGACTAAGTTTGTATGTCCTCGGTTTTTATGGCTTCCTTGCTGCAGTCATAAGTTGGTAATGCAAGCGTTTATGAGGCAATAGCTTCAGCTGTTCTGAAACATTGAAAGTTGGTGCAGTGCTTTGTGTTCTGCCAGTTTATATTGATGGTCCTGTTGGTTAAACACTAAAAACATGCAAGAATGCACATGTCTTATTTGCTGACTGTTACTGACCTCTCCCTGTCCTCTCCTCCTCTTTCTCTGCTATCCCATTTCCCTCTTCCTTCTCCTCCTCCCTCACTGACCTCCTCTAAATTGCATTCTTCCTCTCATCTCCTCATTTTCCTCCTCCTCCCCCTCCTCCT
>NW_023339796.1:16640552-16643711 GCF_004916995.1 Morone saxatilis | reverse complement strand
GAGATCCGCAAGGAGCTGAAGATCAAAGAAGGTGCAGAGAACCTGCGAAAGGTAAAATCACTAAATTTGTATAAATTAGTTTCTTTTTAAAGGGGTACTTTGGCCATTTAGTCACTTCCATGAAGCTGAGTTACTCATAAGGAAAGTCCTCAAAAACACTACATCCTGCATTTCCCATAATGCAACTGATAGCATATTTTATTAGACCCTTTCTGCCAGATTGTAGTCTCCAAGGCAGAGCTGACAAAGACAAGTAGTAGGACTTCCCATGACTAGTAAAGTAATGTTTATGATTAAAATTGAAATCTTTGTTATGAGATTTATTCTGAAAAAAAATCTCAAGTCTCCTCCACTCTCCTCTCCTCAGGTCACCACAGACAAGAAGAGCCTGGCTTATGTTGACAACATGCTGAAAAAATCTAACAAGAAGGTTGAGGAGCTTCACCAGGAGCTGCAAGAGCTCAACGCCCACATTGTGGTCAAAGACCCCGAAGAACTGCTAGGTAACAGAAACACGACAGCAAAGTAGCCCCAGAGGATTTAATAAACATTAACATAAACTAACGCTATACTATACTCACCTTCGGTACAAATATCAAGTAAAACCTTATTTATATAGCACATTTCTTTATCTGGACACTATATGTGGATAGTGTCCAGATAAAACATTAGACATAAGTAAACACAATTAAAACACTCATAAAAAGTATGTGTAATGGGAGTTAAAAAACATTTTCGAAAGTTGTGCCATAAGTTTATCTTGGATTTTGTCCAGGCACAATGTGACAAAACTGCAATCGACTTCTCTTCCAAACACTATCGTTATCTCATTCATCAAATGCAAAGTATTGCTCAGTAAATCATTTTGGCAGTGATGTGTCAGAACAGCACCTATATGAACACACAGACACACAGAGCGCGCTCAGTGTTCGGAGGTGACTCACTCTCCAGAGGCTGACATTGTTGCATTCCACATTCCTCCGACAGCTACAATGAGCCGTCGATTGTTCCCCTCTGAGGCTGTTGAAAGCCTGCTCCTGTGCGTTTGGCGACAACAATGAAATTCGGACAGAGTTAACCACAACAGCGGTGATGCGTTCAGTATAGTTTTGTTACAGCGGTCGCCTTGTGCAGTATTTGTTGGTGGCGAGTGTCCGGGTGAATTCAGGAAGAGACGCAGTGGTATTTGTCTTGCCTGTTACCATCACATCCCCCTGGGTCAGTTGACATTAGGAAGTAGATGAGGAGGGATGTGTGCGTGTTGGGGGAGGGAAGGGAGGTTGTCTTGGTAAATGGTTATCTTAAGTGGGAACAAATTTAGCCTGACTCAGTGACTCTATCTGATGAACGAGGGCTTTCTTTTTAAGTGACGAGATGGTAGCGGAATGTCGCTGGCCATCGCAAAATGATGGAGAGGGGACTGAGGGTATCTCAGCTCTGCAGATTAGCTCTCGAATCCGCAAGAGACGGCACTTGTTTCCTGAATTAGTAGGAAGGAGTTGCTCTGCCTCTGTGAGCAGCCACAATGTGTTTTTGTTCCAGGAGAAAGTTGAGGGGGCTCTGGTTATTCTCCGCCACTCAGCTGAATCCAGAAATGGACCGACTCGCTCTCAGGGAAGGGGTCTGGACACAGCAGCAGCTCTGACACAGGGTCACCAGTCAGGTTCCTCTGTCACATATTGTCTCATTCATAAAGAGACTTGCCCGAAAATCAGCAGTTTCCTCCCTGACTACAAGTCCAGTCTGTTTTCCATGCAGTCATCGTATCACATCTCCAGTGACATGCCCCCACAGCAGTTTTAGGTCCAGTTCTCCAAATGGTGATGTAATTGTTTAGAAAGTATTGTTAGCAGGTTTCCCGTTGCCTTCTCGCCTTCTCATCAGATGCAGATGGGGTTAATCTGAGGGAGGGTTCCCCTTGTCAGCTGTCCAGCAGTGACATCAGCCCTAGAGCTATTCAGTAGCTCAATATCTTGTCCTCGGGCCCAGCGTGGGCTGAACCACGCTGAGAAGGAGGGAGGGGGGGCCTTGAATTCTTGGCTCAAACTGACTTTGACCAAACCGCGCCCCCCCACGCAGAGAGGAAAGCCCCGAACGTAAAGTGGATGACATACGCTGTACTTTTGCACGTGTGCCTTGGTCATTTTCACAAACGACTTTCTCATGACAGCAACTTAACGTGATCTTAATGTAGTCACTGTGACTCTTATTATGCAATGTGGATTTACTAAACACTAAAGTCGGTTTGGCCCCAAGCCCCTGTTAAATTGTCACCTTGCTCCTTTTTTTTTTTACAGGTCTGTGGTTTCTACAAGTGCCCACTCTGTTATTCCCATCTAGTCGTCCCTCTCTCACTGTCTGTGTGTGTCTGTATACAAGAGGGTTGCCCTGGGAAGGCTAACATCCTCCCCTGCTGCCCTTTAACAGAAACCTCAGCAGTGATGGTCTCTCAGCTTATTAAGGCTCATTAGATGAATCATTTAGACTTTTAGTTCAAAGAATCACATGCTTCCTTTTTGCTTATATCCCGCAGGTGTTCAAAGGAATCTGTTAGACACTGTTTTGATGAAACATTCAGAGTGAATGAATCACAGACCTGCCTGCTGGTTATTGTTATCTGTGTTTGGCAGCGTCTTCCAGAGTAACTGATTTTTCTAACTGCTGTTATTTTAAGTAATGTCGGGTTCACTTAGATGGACTCAGGACACCTTCAGGGAAATCAGTTTGTAATATCTTGGAGTATTTGTATGTTGTTTCATGGGACTTGAAAAAGAAGAGAAGAGAATTGAGTTAAAAGATTCCCAGTTATAAACATTACAGGCCACTGTTTTGTTGCATTGTTTCTGTGTGGCAACTCTAAGTGTAATCTTTACGGACCTTTCTAACAGGAGTTCCTCTATGACACCATACGCTCTGAAACTGAACTTGCAAGTCAAGTCAGGAGAAGTCAGGCAGGTTTTTTTGCCCACCTCACGTGTGTGTGTGTGTGTTTTGCACTGTGTTGCCGTGATCAGTCTGGGGAGGGGTTTCCACTGAACCTTCGAGTCCAGACATGACAAAAAAACACAACAAAACACTGAGCTCATCGCCCAGAACTGTGGTCCAGCTCAGGGGATAGAAGACGCTTATTTTCATTTTCACTTTGTGTGTGTGTGTGTG
>NW_023339796.1:16629928-16640440 GCF_004916995.1 Morone saxatilis | reverse complement strand
GTGTGTGTGTGTGAGAGAGAAAAGCTTTAATATATATGGGTCCATTAGCGCTGTGTGAACAAAAAGCAACATTTTAAAAATGTTAAGTGTTTACACAACATTTACATATGCAGTAATGTCACTGTAGTAGTTGTCTGCAAGTTCACACTTGTTCTTTTCAGTTGTTCAGCAGAGAGGCCGCAGGGTGCCTCTGTTGTTGAAGTTTGAAAGTGCTTCAGCAGAGAGCCAATGAGATAACAGAATTTGATTCCCTCTGTGTAGTTCCTGAATGTCAAAGCATTGTACCAAATCAAATCATACTAAACATTTGTGGGCTCTGAGTTCACTTTTTGATGCCTTGTAATTTTTTCGCATAATGGAGCAATAAAGTTGTGTAAAAGACACATTAGATTAACTAGATTGATCTGAAATTGTCAAGTCTTACTGTAGTTAACTATGTAGTTCTTTATGTGTCGAGAGAGTGAGTCAGTTGGAGTCACTTGTGCTAACAAACCTCATCAAATTATAAACAACAGACTTTTCTGGATACATTATGTGACTACTGAAGTTGCTACCTGACGTGTTTTTGTAAGCAAAGTTATAGGTCGTTTTACTGTACTGCAGGACTGTTTAGCTAACTTCAAAATGGCTGGCTGCCAAAAATAGCACATGTAAGCGGAGCTTCTATTTACAGTCAGTGTATATTTGTGACAAACTCCAGTAGCACATACAGAGTCGTATATCTGTGGTTGTTTCCAAAGGGCTATAAGGTTGTAACTTGTAACTGTACTTTTTTTTTTTTTGTCTTTACCCAGAATGCCCTTTGACCCCAGATACCCCCAACAGTGAGGCCAGAATGTGCACCAGCAGCAGCCGCCTGGCCGCCCTGAAAAGACAAAATGACATCGAGCTCAAAGTTAAACAGGGTGCCGAGAACATGATTCTGATGTACTCCAACGGGCCCTCCAAGGTAGGATTCAGCGGGAGAGGGGGAGGGTTCACCTGACATTCAGGTTTGTGCTGGTTCATGTTAAGCTGCCAAGTGCATAAAGTCAGGCACATCGGTTGTGCTGTATTTAATGGATAGTTCCAGTTTTATACAGACTGGGTTTCTCTCTTCTGTAGTTTGGGCCATCAATTAGGCAACAAATACAAGCAGTCAGACAATCATAGGTTTGAAACATTGAAATGTCAGCTGAGCTTATTTGCATTAAAAAAAATGAGGGTAAAAAGAGTTTTTTCCTCCCAAAAAAGATTGGTAGTTGATGGTATAGATTAGTGTTTAAAAACCTTTTTGGCTTGTGAGCACTTAAAACAAAGCTATGTCGACTAGTGACCCCTCGTCAATTAGATCTCCATGTGACCAGCTCAACAAAAATATCAAAGATTAAGAGAGTCTAAAAAACTACTTTCCTGTTCTGTTAATCATCTCCTGACCTGTTAGATTAGGTTGGGAACAACAGTTTTAGATCAAGTGTTGTCTTGTTCACAAACTGCTTAAATATACACTGGTTATACACTGGTTATACACTGGTACTACACTGTAGTGATCCCCATCATCAGATATACAGTCATCTCTGACATTCTGATAAATTGGAATTACATGACACATGATCTGGCTGTATTCAACAGCTTAAAGGTGAGCCTGCCTTACTTGAACTTTAGCTTGAATTTATTTCATTTGCCTCAGTCAGATTTGTTTTTTCTTACTTAATCTTACTTCTTCACTTACTGACTTTAAAGCTGGCTGTCTCTTGTCTTGCACATGTGGTCTTTCTGCAAAGCACCACAGAGAACAACCTGTACATCAGGTTGTAAAGAATTTCCAGTCTTATTATCATCAGTGCTCATTTTTTATTTTTAAAACTTAACACAAGAACCTGTTTTTAGAACGGTACAATGGTCATAACCGCATTAAACTGGAGTTAGTGGTCTCGTTCCCAGTTTGCAAACCAGTCTGCAGATGGTAGAATGATACATGTTTGCTTTTACAGCTTCACTGTAGGGGGGGAACATGAGAAGGCGCTGACACATACTGTGTGTCATATGCACCGCTGTTTGTTCACAAAGCTCTTACAGTCCTTGTGGCTCCTCTAATGCTCAGAGGGACAAAAACTATAATTTAGTTGGTAGGTGTGTGTAAGTCACCAGGACTAATAACAGCAGAGAGAACCGCTCATGCTCATCGTGGCTCCTGTGTCCGTCAGTAGTAATTGAAGCCACTTTGTAGTAGACTGTTCGTATAGTGTGAGGTTTCAGTAGTGTCATCTCTACTTTGCCGGTGATATACTTCTGCCTTCATGATATGTTTCTGTGCGTATGTCAGTTGTTATTTAATGTAGCATGGATTGATACTACTCTCATATCTGTACACTAAATATGAAGCTACAGCGTAAAGATTGGAGACACAGGGAAGCTGCTGGTCTGGCTCTGTCCAATGGTAACAGAATTGGCCTACCAGCACCTCACTAATTAACGTGTTATATCTTATATATGTTTGTTTGAGAAATTGGAAGGATAAAAACATCAAGTTGTTTTAGGAGTGTCATGTCCAAGAAATTGTCCCGCACATAAATATATAAAAGTTTGCCTTGACTTTATTAAAATTAAATAATTTGCCTTGAACTTATTGAGTTAATGGCATGTCTAAGTTTAAAGTAGGCCTGACATGGGTCCTTCAGTTTTACCCAACAAGATGCAAAAGTGTTCAAGTAAGTGTGGTTTTGAAACAAAGGGTCCTTGCAGAGCCTTAGTGTGTAACTTAAGTACAGTAGACAGGACTAAAAACTGCCACATGACCCCCACTGTCTGTCTGACAGGGGAGGTCACAGTGTTTTGTAAGCAATCTCCCCAAGGTCAGACGGACAGAGGCTCTTTCCAGTTGGAAATAGTCCTGTCCTGATGTCAGAGAGGAAATGCTTGCTGGACAGAGGTCTTTCCTGCGCGCGGCGCCATCGACAACCAGGATTTAAACGTCAGAGGAATTCTGGGTGGAGTTTGCTTACTCCACTCTGTCTGTGTGTGTGTGTGTGTGTGTGTGTTTGCACGCATTAGAGGGTCAGCAATTACAACACACAATGAGATTCCACCTTCTATTTTGATGAATAAGATTTTCCATGTGGTCACTCGTTCTTCAGCTCCAATTAAGGGCATGAACTGGCGTCCCTGCTGTTTGTGTTGGATTCTCACAACAACAAAACACAATAAGTGTGGAAAGATGGTGTGCGGTTGGGGTCTTCTGTAAAGTCCTGACATCCAGTTATTTTACTCGAAAGACAAAACATTAAAACCTCTGATTCAGACATTAATGTTTATTAATCTATATCAAAGTATGTTGATATAGCGGTATTTCCCCAGAAAAAGACAGTGATTGCTTCGTTTCTTATTTTGTTTATAGGATCGTAAGTTGCTAGCGACGGCCCAGCAGATGCTTCAGGACAGCAAGACGAAGATCGAGTTCATCAGGATGCAGATCCTTAAGGCCAGTCAGGCCAGCGAGCTGAGCTTCGAGAACAATGACGTGATGGGTGAGACTTGGCTTGCATTCAGTGATCGATTTTAGAATTAGTTAATGTGACACAAGTGACATACATAGTAAAATAAACAATTATGTCTAAATAAAAAAATCATGTCCTTCCTTGTCTCGCAGACAAGCCCATCATCAGCCCGTTGGACCTGCGGGTGGAGGAGCTTTGTCACCACGCCAAGATAGAGTCCGCTGTGGCCGAGGGAGCCAAGAATGTCATGAAACTCCTTGGATCGGGAAAAGTCACAGAAAAAAGAGCACATTTAGAGGTAGATGTTTGTGTTTGCATGTGTGTGACTTTATATCCATGTAAAATTCACATCTTCTATCCCATACGTATACAAAGATCACTTTTGATCTGATGCAGTTTTGTGGGCCTTAAATGAAACGGATCCCTGCACTGCTGTGCTCTACCAAAGTAAAATGGACCGTGTAATTGATGTTTCTCTCTCTTTCCATCCTTCTCCAACTCATTTTCACCTCCATTTCTTTTAATCCCACCCTCCTTTGCTTCCTCTGTACTTTCTTCCCTCCTTCCTCCCTCTCTCTCTCTCTCCAGGCCCAGGCTCGTTTTAATGAGTCCAGTCAAAAGCTCGACCTCCTGCGATATTCCTTGGAGCAACGCCTCAGTGAGTTACCTAAAAACCACCCTCGCAGCAGCAGCATCGTGGAAGAGTTGTCCCTGCTGTCCTCACCGGCCCTCAGTCCCAGATCCAGCATTATCTCCACACAGAACCAGTACAGCACCGTGACTAAGCCCGCCGCCCTTACAGGTAACTGGACACACGCAAATATGATTATTGATAGCACATTGATTATTAGAGATGATTTACACTCTGATATCCCAGCATCATTATATTTTTCTTAACCACCAAAGAATAAAAATTTAATTATTTAAGTATAGTTATTAGAACATGCTGTGTGTATTAGACTCTGCAGGTAGAGCAAACATTAGCAAACGCAAGCATAAAACGAGTTCACTGTCAAACCTGAATTAGACTAGTCTAACAGAAAACCAAAGCCTGGTCTAACTCTATAAACATCCTAATATCTTCTTCTGAAACAGGCCAATAGTAAATAAAGTATATTCAAATACATAGACCAGTTATAATGTGGAAAAATGGGATAACTGAACAACTTGGAACAAGACGGATTGTGTCATGTGTGCATCGTCCCACCTCACTTTCAGGCACGTTAGACGTCAGGCTCATGGGCTGTCAGGACCTTCTGGAAAATGTCCCCGGTCGTTCCAAAGCTGCATCTGTACCGCTGCCCGGCTGGAGCCCCAGCGAGACACGCTCCTCCTTCATTAGCCGAGCAAACCGAAACCGTGGTGTGAGCTCACGGAACTTGACCAAGAGCGAGGAGCTCTCCAGTAAGTAGACCTGACTTCATACACTGTCTACACTGGAAACAAATAAAGACTGATAAAAACACTGAAAACGAATTGTGCGATTACATTAGTTACTACAATAGTTTCCCTAAAGTTACCAATCAATCACAGCTGGACCATGATGCATCTGAAAAATTTCCCAACAAAATTACCTTGTCTGTAATACCAACCGAATTACAGTCCAAATCAGGGCATTGTTAGTTCATCAGTTCTTAACAAATACCGTGTGTGTTTCCTCAGATGAGATCAGTGCAGTTTTGAAGCTGGACAACACGGTAGTCGGCCAGACAAGCTGGAGGACGGTTAGCAACCAGGCCTGGGACCAGAAGTTTACATTGGAGCTGGACCGGGTAACACACACACACACACACACACACACACACACACGTTTGTGCCCTTGACCTACATCTGTGCTGTTGACTCAGTGCTGTGTTTGGACAACACAGTCGGTGTGTTTCACATCTGTTTGTTGTGTATGTGTGTGTGTTTGGTGGGTGTCTGGCTCTGTCCTGCAGTCTCGTGAGCTGGAGATCTCGGTGTATTGGCGTGATTGGCGTTCGCTCTGCGCTGTTAAGTTTCTGCGACTGGAGGACTTCCTTGACAACCAGCGTCATGGGATGTGTCTGTACCTAGAGCCACAGGGGATGCTGTTTGCTGAGGTATGCACACACACACACACACACAGACACACTGACAATTATTGAGTGTCACTGGACATTGAAACAGCTGGTGGTAGCTGTAATGGACAGCTATTAGAACATACAATAAGAGCCTGAAAACCGTTGAAATGTGCATGTACACACTGACTTCAATTTCTGTTTTCTCTGTCTCTTGTTTAGGTTACGTTTTTCAATCCTGTCATTGAGAGACGACCAAAGCTGCAAAGACAAAAGAAGATTTTCTCGAAGCAGCAAGGTAAGTCAACATTACCTCACACTTAAGTGCACCTTATAGCTCACCTGGTTGAGCTGGTGCCCCATGTACCAAGGCTACCCCCACCACAAAAAAATAAAATAAATTATAAACATTACCTCACACTTGTTCAATGTGTACTATTGTGATTCTCAGACAGGCATCATAGAAATATACATTTGTTAAAACAGGATAGTGTGTCTGATGTTCATTGAATGCTGTATTTATCTTTCTAGGTTGCTTAAGAAAAGGAGAGATTATTTTGTAATAATAGAAGTATTCCGTGTTATTTTTCGTGTCCTTGACAAACATCATCACCTCTTTGCTCTTCTTCCTCTCCTCTTCTTCTTGTCTCTTCTGCCTGTTTGTCATCAGGTAAGACCTTCCTGCGAGCCCCTCAGATGAACATCAACATTGCCACCTGGGGCCGCCTGGTGAGAAGAGCCATACCGACCGTCAGCACCAACTCCTTCAGCCCACAGGCGGCTGAGACTGGGCCCAGCAGCCTGCCTGGTTCACCCACACCCAGCAGGTACTCAAGCACACACACACTCATACATACATGGACGAAGGGTATCCAAATGTAGTTATTAACTCCTACTAAAACTATAAAAAGGACAAGGTGTTAAAAAACAGTGTACCTTTGTCCATACACAGTGATCCGCTGGTGACCAAGCTGGACTTCGACAAGGAGCCCACCCCAGGACCCAAACACTACCCAGCACCCGATGACATCCGAGAACCACTGGTGCAGCACAAGATTCCAGACAAGGAGGAAGTACAGGTATGGTGCTTTAGGAATCACTGGTATGGTCAATATGGCAGCAATGTTTTGATGTAATCAAAGATAGACAATAGAGCCACAGCTCAGCAGTTTGTGAGACTCGTGCATCAAGATAGCCACCGTGCTTTCTGTTTAAAACAAGAAAACATTTCTGTAAAGGCAAAGAGGGATTTTTTCCCTTCCCAATACCTGAACTTTGTGTATCAGCCAATACAGAGTACCAATCCAATACATGTTAAAAATGTAAAAAGATCAATAAATATATAGATATATATACAGACACACATACTCCCCCATACTGCTGTGGCTTGTGAGGAATTTTGGTATCAGTGGATAAAAAGCAGCAAAACATACAAAGAGCACACAAAATACAAAAAATGTATAGTCTGCAGCATTAAGGGTCAAATCCCCACATAAAGTCAGTCCATTCAAACATTTTATGACCATCTTGTATTAAAATGCTGTGTTGCTATAATTTGAAAAAAACAAAAAACTTAAAATAAGAGTGCACCTCACTGGTTGTAATCTGTGGTCATCAGTAGGGCTATACATTCCCATAAGAAACGCTTAGTGGAGTAATATTCCCAGGATTTTTCAACTGACCTATATAGTTTCATATCTCCATTATTGTTGTGTCCAGCAGATGAACACAGTTATGCAGATACAGTTGAGAGACTAAAGCATTTTTTTTTCTGATTATTATTAAAGCATAACAAATGTAACTATCATTTCCCAGTAGTAAATAATAATAATAATAATAATAATAATCTCCTCCTTTATTCACCTTTTCTCTTCCTGCCTTGTGTTCGCTCTCTGCAGGACGCACTCGCCTCGTTTGACTTCTTGAACAAGAGAAACAGCATAGCGGTGAAGCCAGACCTGGACAGAGTAGTGGAGCAGGAGATCCAGCATCCAGACCTGGAGCTCATCGCCATCCAGAAAGACACCGAGATAAGGTTAGGAGCAATGGGCCTGTCTGCTTTGTCTTACTTTTAAAGTGTCAAATACATGTCAAATGAAAGAGAGGTGAAGGGTTTTTATTTGAAAAGTACAGAAAGATTGTAAAAACCCACATTTCGCCTTTCACCATTTTTATTGTTGTAGTTATGGTTCTTGACATCTTTCAAGGTATGTACAGTTGTTATGTCCTGACATGCAAGCATTTAGTGGAGCTGAACTAGTAGCATGGGTGTAAACACTGCCCCCTGGCTTTGAATCTTCTTTTTGAGGTTAACAGGTCTGCTGCACTCTGGTTCTGTATGCAGGTCTCTCTACGTTGTATTCATCATGGATGCTAATGTAAACTCTGATCTTTTTCCAGGGAAGAAGAGCAGTTCCAATTCAGTCTCCAAGACTTTAAATGTGTGGCAGTCCTTGGACGTGGTCACTTTGGAAAGGTAGCTTTCATTTGATTGTCCAACATAGACAGAATAACAAATAATGCAGCTGCAGCTCTGTCATTTTTCACATTTGTCTATAGAAATGCCAGAAAGTAGTAAAAAAAATAGTTAATTATAATTTACCAGAGCTGAAGGTGACATCTTTAAATTAATAATTAATAAGCATTAAATCCTCACATTTCAGAAACTACAACTAGGAAACTGGCATTTGTGCTTGAAGTATTACTTTGTCAATGCTAAAAATAGTTTTCTTGATTGATATATTGACTTATAGCTCTAGTCCAACAGAACAAAGAAGGCAGGATGCTGAAATGTATTTTCCCTCAAGTGTCTCTTTCCTCTGCTTCCCTTCCTCAGGTATTGTTAGCAGAATACAAAAGCACAGGGGAGATGTTTGCTATCAAAGCTCTGAAGAAAGGAGACATTGTGGCTCGTGATGAGGTGGACAGGTAAACCTTTAATGTTTCCGCTCTCAGCAGTGTGCCAAAAATAGTGCAAGGCTGATGATTAGTTACAGGTGCTGATGTGGCATTCCTGTTCTTTGAGTGGACGAGTACAAATTGCTGTTGCCTGTAACTCCGTCTCCTCCTGTCTTTGCCAGTCTGATGTGTGAGAAGAGGATTTTTGAAACGGTCAACAGCGTCCGCCACCCGTTCTTGGTCAACCTGTTTGCGTGTTTCCAGACGCAGGAGCACGTTTGTTTTGTCATGGAGTACGCAGCGGGAGGCGACCTGATGATGCACATCCACGCTGACGTCTTCTCTGAGCCCAGGGCCATGTGAGTGACCAGAGCTTCAACTGTAAACTCTGTACACTCGCACTGTGAATTCATTTGTTGGGGGTCATGTCTCCGGTTTATATTTTCTTTATGGGAATTCTGACAGAACTGGCTTTTACATATTCTATAAAAAACTTCATTTCCTGTCTGAGTTCACTTCCTCGGTATGTAATACTGATATTTGTGAGAGTGAGCTCCTTAGGTGTATTCCTTTTCTGTTTTCTTCATGTTTTCATGTAACCATCTAATCTACTGTGTGTTTCCTGCCGTTGCAGATTTTATGCAGCCTGCGTCGTATTGGGATTACAGTTCTTACATGACCATAAGATTGTGTACAGGTAAGCAGTTTGAGTAATGTTAAGTCATTCAGTTCAGCCCCACCTCTGTTAGGAGTTTTCAAAAATCTTTTTCCTTTTTTTAATTTTCAGAGATTTGAAGCTGGATAACCTGCTCCTGGATACGGAGGGATATGTAAAGATTGCTGACTTTGGCCTTTGCAAAGAAGGTAAAATGTGAATCCACGTTATATCGAAGGCTTCATAGCTAAAGATTAAACAGATTGCAATAGGGTCACTAGATCAATATCATGTAGCTTCAAAATAAAACTACTGAATATCCTCAAACAAGAGTAAGGCAGGAGTGAGCTTGGTCATTAACACAGTCTCTGTCATGCTTTCAGGAATGGGTTTCAGGGACCGCACCAGCACATTTTGTGGCACACCAGAGTTCTTAGCTCCTGAGGTTTTGACTGAAACGTCGTACACTCGAGCTGTGGACTGGTGGGGGCTGGGCGTCCTTATCTTTGAGATGCTGGTTGGGGAGGTGAGTGCCCGTTCCCTCGAGATGTTCACAAACATTCAGTACTTGTAGATCATTCTTGCATAACGTTGTGCCATTTAATTCATGCTGAATGTCAGTGATTCATATTCAGCAGCTTTTTGGCTTTGTCTTCATCTTTCTCCTTTTGGCACGTCTCTTTTCAGTCGCCCTTCCCCGGTGACGATGAGGAGGAGGTGTTTGACAGCATTGTCAACGACGAAGTTCGCTACCCACGGTTCCTCTCGACCGAGGCCATCTCCATCATGAGAAGGGTGTGTAGCTAGACTGACAGCGAAGGGATCGGCCTTAAATGAGTGATTTTATAACTACTGAATAATCAGGCTGCCTGACAAACCCTCATTGTGTCTATACAGACTAGATTTCATCTAGTAATTGTCCACGTGTAATGTATCCATTTAATATTTTTCCTAGGGATGCTCGATATTGGCTTTTCTGCTGATATCCGATATTCCGATAGTGTCCAACTCTCAATTCTCGATACGATATCACCCGATACCGATATCACCGTGCAGCTTTTATACCGCAGAACTGTTAGGTAACAACATATCTCCTATTGTGGAATTAACACATTATGCCTATTTAATGTGATGCCCCACTGGTAGGGCGGCCATTTCCTTCACATCAAAAAGGAGCAGCACTTTGTGTACACGGACACGCAAGCAGATATTTGTTTGGTATGATCCGGTTTTAAATGTTAATGTTTTTCCCACCAGTTACATAAAGGTGCATACACATATCCACATAGCTTATAATAATAAATATACAAGATACGCTCATGCACACCTGCCCTTCCAATCTCAGATTACATAGGTCTAATAAACATCATACAGCAAACTGTTCTTAATGTTTTTATCTGGATAGATAAAGGGTAAAAACATCCAGCACCTTTCTGTTTCAGAT
>NW_023339796.1:16618321-16629903 GCF_004916995.1 Morone saxatilis | reverse complement strand
TAGTATCGGCGCCATCTGACATCCTGTTTATATTCTGATCTAACACATGAGCCTGCCTTCCCCAGTTCACTATCAATAAAAGTACACACTATCTTGACATGAATTTTATCAAGCGGACACTGGCAATCAAAAAATTAGGTTTCCTGTTTCTCGTATAAGAACGGTAGTTTGAAAAATGATACAATACATGTTATATTAATTTTCCACCAGATTAACATAAGGTGCATACAAACAGTCTGATTCACCATTATATTAGATCTAGCATAATAATATTAATATGATTACAAGAAAAACAGCTCCATGGAAATACAACATTTGAGCCCCTTCCAATTCAGATTCAGCAAAAAGTGCTCTAAAATGAAAGAACAAAATACAGAACCATCAGTTATACACTTTTCTCTATATTCTCTAATATCTGAATCCATCCATAAAGGGATAAAGAACATTGCATCGGAGCCCTCACATTATCTGGTCTTCCTATGTAATCAAGTCAGATAATTAGAGTCTATAGCTGATACATCAAGTAGTATATTAGAAAGCATACTATACCTTCAGAAATTTGCAGTGTCCATGTAACATACACGATGCTTAGCATCACTACAAATTTCTAGCTAGCATACAAATAATTATAATCACGTGTAATGAACAAAAAAAAGTAAATCTATTACGGGTTAATAAAAGCATATTAAACATACATCTCAGGCTGGAGCATATATTATGTTGAGTCTGGTAGGTATCAAAACCCACACACGAAGATTAAGTGCGCGAATACACATCATTGTAATATAAGAAAAATTAACATAGATTAGAAACTGTACACATCACGAACAACGAAACAGCTCTCACCCACTAAATTTACTTATTTTGCACACTTTTTTAGTCAATTATTACATCACTGACTTTTAAAACATACAGACTCAATTCGTGTCCTTACGTAAAATTTCGTGACTGCTTTGTGTTCTAAAGTCATTCCTCGATAAAGGACGGAAGAGAATTGCAGATTTCTCACATAGCCCAGACAGCGATCTTCTCAAAGGAGCGTGACATAAATATACGGACCACCCAACATACACCACGTTAGAAATTCATAATCATGTAACTGTAGAGCTACTTGCTTTCTCCCATTATTCAACAGGCCCACTGTTCTTGATACAATAACATAACAGAACGATCTTGCCAACTTTTCATTTGAGATTATAATATACTGAAAAGAGCGCTACAGCCTAATCACCTAGCTAAGCAATTTAGCCTTAATTGTTGAATTGTGCCTTGTAATTGATTAATTTGCATCCGTTGTCAATTATTAGCTTACATTAATAATACTTCCTAAGTACCCTAATTGATCTAGTATCAAATATCGTTACGGAACCAGCCATAAAGATAAAAATATTAAAAATAAGCTTATTTTTTTGTTTATTTATATAAAAAATCAAATATACACTTTTAAAGTGTATTTCTCTGTGTTAAGCCACGTTAAAAACAACCCAGTCTATTTTTTAGCATTTTAATTTTGCTTATCTCACGTCGACTCTCTAGAACGCGCCGGTAAAACCATCCCATGAATATACAGTTCATAGAGCAGATCAGAGAAAGCAGAAGCCATACAGAAACAACACCATCGTTCCTATAATAAAACCCGATACCGATAATTCCGATATTTACACTTTTTTAGTGCATAATATCGTAACCATCATCCTACACTTCTTACTTTCCTATTTTGGAATGTATCTCCTTTAGTCTTCACTTATTAAACCCGTGCAGGAGGAAGATTACCCAGTAACGCCGACTGGGCAGAGAAAAGGACGCGAGAGGTATTAAGAACAAATATATAAGCATCTCAAATTCAAGGTAAGCAATGAAAACACAATTTAACACTTTTTAACATGATCGACCCAGCTAGCTTAGTCTTAATGTATAAGTCAAGCTAAGCTTTATTTTTAACAGAAAGTTATTGAAGGTGGTCTCAACTCATTTCTCATCCGAGACATTCCTATAGTCACTGGAGCATTTCCAAATTGAATGACTATTCAATTTTAAAAACTCAAATAAAGGTACCCTCTGTCTGTTTCCTTTGGGCAGAACATGGATTGAACGTATTCTGGGCCAGAAGGTGAACGCCTTCGAAGCGATTATTCAGGACGCCAACTGACGTCATGCAACTTTGAATGAGAATTTAACCTCAGATGGCTCCGATCCTTAACCCCGCGAGGGAACCCAAGGAAGCGCTTGTAACTCCTTCAGATCTGAGCAGAAACATACCTTATTTAATCTCGTTGAGTTTGATCCTAACTTCGCTGACTGGTGTTAGCGTTCACCATGACCCCCCTGTCTACACAAACACACACAACACACACAAACACACACAACCACACACACACACACACAAACCAACACACACACACACTGTGAACCAACCAACACAGCAATGACTGTAGCTCACATCATTTTAAAACGTTCCTCTTCCTCGCCCAAAATGTTGAGGAGGAGCAGCAAGCATGGCTCCCCGAGCCTTCGGGCAAAAACTCTGTGCCATTGAGAAGAAAGTCCAGAAGCCTCCTGAGGACCCCCACTTATTTTTTAATCCACATGAAGAACATTTTTTTTTTTTTTAAGAAAAAGAAAAATGAAACTGTTGTTGGAGAGTGAAGGAGGAGGGATGCTTCGTCCTCCTGCACACATTGTCGTCGTCGTCGTGTCCATTGTCTGACCACTGAGAATGTTTTATATGAACTCTGAGAAGACGGCAACATCACAATCATGTTATTCAGTGTCACTGTCTTCAGTTTTTTTGATCTGTACAGATTATATTCAGTCCTGTATTTTATTGTTGTGTTTTTCTTTAAGTACAAGCCCTCGCCATAGCTTAAGGACGTTTTATCTCGTTGTAAAGTTTGACATTTCCGCCACAATCATGTCTGAAACTGGTGTTCGGTGAATCAGAAGTGCTCAAAGCATTGATCACCGAACGGTCAACTACAGCAAACATCTTGACTACTACTGCTGCTTCTTGACTTGAAATACAAGTAAGAGTCTTCACACTACATTAATTTTTGTCTAGGGGCCCAGTTTTTGAACACAACCTGTTTTTCAACCTCACTTTGCTTACCTGAAGCTTTCATGTCTGCGTACAATAACAGTATAAAATAGCAGTCCATGCAGTGCTACGTGCTGCTTAAGCTGTTAGATTAATAACCACAACTCAGTTTTATTTGTTAATGAGTTGATAATTAAAAATCCCCTTTGCCAGAAGAAATAATGCAAAATATTTAATTATTTTTTTTGTCTGATGCCCTCTAGTGGCTGTATAGCTCGAGGTTGATATTCAGCTGAACTCAGTTCTGAAGATCAAAGTGCTGCTTGGTGTTGCAGTATCTTTTGGAACAATAAAATCAAACCTTAACATTAAATGAATTATTTTTTTCAGAGCTGAGTTCAGTTGGACTACATTATTTTTGTGCTGTTTCATTCCTCAGTGAACAGCCGGTTGTGGTGGACCTGACAGCATTTTTCTTGTTACCTCAGTCAAAGTGAAAACACTAAAGTGAGTTGCACAGTTACAGCTACCAAAACCAAATTCATCCTGTCCCTCTTAAAGCAGCAGACAAACAACTCATGGTTGAACTAAATTCTGATTGACTGACTGACGGTGAATCCATTGACAGATGAAGCAAAGATGTGTTGTGCAAACTCTAAGTGAGGAGCTGTTTTTTGGGAACATACTAAACTCAAGTTATTTTAGGTCTCCAGCTAAATGCTCACCACACTTGTTGGGTGATCATTTAAAATTTTCAGTGGAACCAGCTGATAACTTTCTGTCAATTTGCATGTTATATATAAACTGACTCAAATGTTGGAGACCTGTTGATATGAATCACTACAGGGGAGGGCAGGGTATATTATATATACATACTGTATGTACACAATTAAGCTGAAAGCACTAATTTTATCAATAGTTTAATTATCTACGTTTCTTAATGATGAAAATAGATTGTACAAAGTTTGTTTTTTTTTTATTCTTCGCTTGTGCATGTTGTTTCCAGGACAGACAAAAACTATGGATGGTACACCAATACTCATGTCACATAACTGTTGCTGTTCAGCCCGGTGTAAAAAAGAAATTGCATTTCTGCAGTCGTTTGTTGCCCATCATGAATGCACAAATTAAACATTTGTAATAGTGGTTTTGCTCTTATTTTACCCCTGACATTGAACACACCCTAATAGTACACTGTTATTTTAAGTTGTACCTGCCTTTTGTTCTGAAGTTTTGAGTTTTCTTTCCTTTGAAGACGTTCAGTCTATAAACTATTACTGTAGTACAGTAGTATAGTAAAGGTATATTAAGAGTTTTTATGTAAACCAATGTTATTCAAACAATGAGATTAACCTGCTTTAATGAAAATCTTTTATTTTTTTTAAATTACTTGAAACAATTCAAACAAACTAACAAAATAGAACCTGGTCATTTTTCTACAAAAAAACAAAGTTTTATGTATACAGTATGAAACCAGCCTAAAATTGCAAGCATCAATCACATTTTCCCACTTGGACATATATACATGATACAGTATATACACTCAAATGAAATACTGTAAATACAGTCTGCAGAGCTGTTTATTTAAGCACTGGAATGTGTCCGTTTTATTCCTGTGAGAGTGCCTTAACAAAGGCTTGAAGTCTTAGGAGGGACAAGATAAACCTTCTAAATCCAACACAAATATGCTTTTAAAAAAAGAATACAATCCTGTAAGTACAGCAGAAAAATATCATCACTGTGGATGGAGCGTTGTCTTCACAGTTGTGGCAGCTTGTCGACGGGTGTGTCAAACTTGAAGTCTGGAGGGAAGAGTTCTGCAGCGCGTGGGTAGATGAGTCGGTATGACTGTCTGATCGTAACATCTGCAACACCGGCAATATCCCCGATTTCTGTGGAGGCATCAGAGACGAGGTTCAACTCTTGAATCGGAAAACTTGCTGCTTTTTCACAACAATAACTGGGAGACATTTTCTGCAGCTCAAAAACACAAAGTGGAAATAAAACACTCTAGTTTTTTGATCCAAACGTAGACAGAAAACATCACATCTGGAGCTAGAGGGATACATCTGTCCTGCTCAGGGACACTTCATCAGGGCGGAGGACAGAAGGGACATTTTTTATCAGACCAGTAAGACATGATGCCAATTCAGCTTTATCCCATTGCCCTTTTATTAGGCTGAACAACGGGTGTACAATTAACACCGTTACTTCCACTTTTACTTCCACTGATAAGACTTGTACTATGAACCGCACTACATTTATCTACTGACTTCAATTACTTTGTAGTTTATGGGTATTCAAACCAACAATAAAACGGACGTATTAAAGCTTCAACTATTTAACACTGATTTTACAGTTTATATACACATGTACTCAAATGAATTTTAAGAAGTTCACTTAAGTACATTAAAGTCATTAAAGGCACAATCTGTGACCCAAATGTAAAAAGAAAAAAAGAAAAGGGTAGCCTTACAATCTAAATTCAAAACAGGAATTACCCAGAAAAAGATGAACAGGTCTTTAAAACCAGAAAACTAAAGCCTTTTATCTGTTTTTACTAAATCTGTTTAAGGTTTGTTGCACACGAGAACTGTACTATACAGCCGGCTGAGTATCAAACAACATCTTTCTACCCAGTAGAGGTTTTCATGGTTCCACTCGGGTGCAGGGGTCTGAGACAGGCCTGTTCAAAATGCTATTTAATCTAATAAATGTCCCCAGGTCTGCGTGACAATATGTCAAGAAGCAGAGTGGATCCCAGTGTCCTCGCCATTACATCTGTAGTGTTTCACAGTCATCACGGGAGAAAATGTGTTTTTTGAGGCAGACGTAGAACGTGAACTGTGCTGAGAAAGAAATGACACATCTCTCTGTTCGTCACTGCTCAGTAACTGCTGCTGCCTGTGTTGTGTCCTCTTTCTGTTTGCGGGTCGACTGCATTTTGGATCAGGTCTGACTTGTCCACAGGTTGAATCTGGTGTCTTTTATTCTTAAATAAATATATGCACACTGGGTTTGTGTAGGTTTTCCAGAGGTTCATGTCAGACTGGGTGCAGCACTACCGGCCTATGAAGACCCCTACTGCCAGTATATAACCTGTGCAAATGAGTCCATAAACTAGTAAGAGTTGTTATTCCACTTCTGGTCTGAACACAACGTTTGGCTATCAACAGTATTACTACAGCATCATCACTCACCTTTCTGGGTCTTCTTCTCTGCGGAGGCCTGGGAGGCCATGTAGATGGCTGCCGCCGCCACTGAGATGGGGCTCCTGCCGGGCACCAGGTCGAGCTCCACGGCCTTCCTGGCGATGAAGGTGGCCGCCATCTGCACCTGTTTGGGCAAGCCCAGGTTGGAGCAGAAGCGGGACATGAAGTCTCCGGTGGTGATGAGGTCCACACTGGTCTCCAGCGCCTTCAGGATCAGCTTGAAGCACCGGCCGATCTCCTTCTTGGAGATCCGAGAGACGGCGCAGATCTCTGTGGAGGGAGAAGGAAAGGGAAGAAAGTTTTGAGAGACTGAGTGATGTGACGTCTATAAATAGGGTGTTGTCTTCTATGAAACCATAGGGACAACAATCTAATTGCCTTTAGTTAATGGTGGCAAATTACACACCACATATTAAATCCCATTGAGAAACACTTAAGGGATTCTGTGCGTGTAACCTGCACAAGGAAAAGGTGACAACACTTTCTTCCTGTACTGTGTGAGAATTAAGACATATGCCACTGAATGTTTTATCAGTCAAACAATAAAAATAATAACATTAACACATACTTTTTCATTTATATTCTATTCTTAAATACCAATGCCTCTCATGGCCAAGGGTTGAATATGTATTTTGAACAAATCCTTTTTTAAATTCTCTTAATTTAACATGATAAATAAAATAAAAAACAATTCTTAGACGCATCAGTCACTATGACAAATGAACAGATTTTTGTGTGTACCATTTATTAAGCAGTACCACCACTTGTTTGGATTTTGTGCCGTCAATCAAGCAGTGGTGACCTCAATAATGTGGCCGATGGCAGAAGGAAATACAGAGGTTCATTCTGACCTTTAAATGTTCTTGGTACACCTTCTTGTCTGCAGGCGATGTAGAGACAGGCTGAAGCGATGGCATCATTGGCCCGCCCCTTCAGGCTCTTCTGTTCATAAACCTGCTTGAATAAGTTGTTTGTTCTGTCCTGCAAAGCAAAAACAGTATTTACGCCAAGCTAATTATTTGCACTGCATTTGCATTAATGGTAACAATCTCCCCACAAACCCAAATAATGTTTATGAACCAAACCAGGTGGAGAGCTTATATACAATGTCAATGGTAGAGACTGATGCTGGTTCATCATCGTTGAGTACTTAGGATAGGGTGACTTCTCACTGAATCATATTTCTGATGTCTTTAAAACTTACTATGATGTTCCTCGGCAGGTTGATGCGATCTGCCATGGTGCTGATTTCTTTAAAGGCGTTGAGCATGGCCCGGTCGGAGCTGCTCATGGTTCGCCGGTTCTGGTACTTGGAGTTACCGAATTCATCAAAACTAGCTGCGCCTGTCCCCTGTGGTGGCAACAGTGAATGCTTATCAGTCAAATTATTGTTTCACGAGAACACTGAGGATGTGGTTTACAGTTATTGTGGTATTCTGATGCAGCAGACGTTACTAGATAGTCACAATGAAGTTTCACTGTATCGGGTAATATAAACAGAATGCTGCGTTCAATGCCATTCGTTGTTCAGAATACCATAACACGGACATCTGAACACATAAATTAAATATCTTTTGACATCTTTCCGACAATTTGAGCTGCGAATACCGGCATCTTGAAACAACTGCACTTTTGAGCAGAAGGCACACGACGAGGCTCCTTTCCAACAACGGGCTCAACCGTCTCTCACCTTGCTGATCATGGTGGTTAGGTCGCCTCCATTGAGCAGTGGGTTCTGGGCATCTCCCACTCTGGATGGATCTTTGAGGGCTTTCTCATTGGAGAACGTCCTCCACTCTGAGCCTACGTCGATTACACGGTCACCTGAGGAGAGAGGGGGTTGGATAAGAAATAAGATGTTTCAGAAACTAAACCTAAACCTGAAGAAGCAAAAAGGCGACGGGAGACAATATTTACACGTTCATTGTAACAGCCTTTAATTGGTACGCTTGATTCCCCAATATCCTCAAAAACAGAAATTACATTTTTAATTAAAAAAACCAACAGTCATCCTGTTTTTGTTTTTTGATGCGAGCTTTTCAAACGTGTGCGCTGATGGTGCTCTGAAAGCAGCTGCTTTTCCTTCCTTTATTGATAGAAACATGCGACATGTAATGCAAATACAAACACTAAATGTGATCAGTGTGTGATTTTGTTTGACGTTCTGTGAATCACCTGCACATACAAACCATAAGTGCACACAAAACGCACTCACTGTGTTCTTCTGTGTCTGTATTACATCCCTCTAGAATCATTAACCAGAAGATGGGGCCACATTCAGCACAATTTCCTTATGCAAATATATTTTCATGCGTCCAAGTCTCAAATCCTTTGAATACTGTCTCGTCTTCCTTCCTCTTATCCACGACACCTCTTACATTTTACTACTACAGCGTACTCTCAGTATAGTGTCTGAGCTATTGTCACACACCGTCTCCTCTTTCTCCTTTTCTTATTGGGAATTACGTAATAAAATATGATCCAAACAGTGACGAGGCAGGAATATTGTCAACACATTATATTTATCCAGTTATGACTGTTCTTGGGATCCTGTAGCAGCGTTGAGGATTAGATTTCTGATATTTTAATCCTGTTAGGCTTTTTTTTTTAACCACCCATCAGTCTTTCTAATATCTAGAGGCAAAGTGACATTCATCTCCTTAGAGGGCAGCCAAAGCTACGGGAGCAGGAACAGAGGGCATGTTTAGCTTGCATCAGAGAGCGGCTGGCGTCTCTCGTCTCCCATCTGACCTGGTCTGTGCTCAAGGGGCTCATTAGAGGAGAACACTGTGTTCCCTTACAGCTTTGTCTTACAGTCTGCATCACGTTAACAGGAGTTTTGCTTCATACACTTTGTATCTGTGCCTTTTGTGCCTAGACAACAAATGACGGACTGAATAAAACCCCACACTAGGCGGAAATTGCGCAAATAATTTGTTAATTATTTGTTCATAGCTTTTCCTTCATTCCTGCCGCGCCTGTTGCTCGTCGCGCTCTGCTCAATGTGAAAATTCAGCGTGAGGCTAGAAAGCATAGATGTCAAAACAACAACAAGTGCAGTAATGTGTTTTTGTGATCTGGCTGAATGAATCATAAACTGAGGCAGCACTTCTAGATCCGGATGATTAGACGCAGTTTGAATGGCATTATAGAGAAATGCATTTATAGTGGCTAACTGTGGAGACTGTGGCCTTGTTTAGCCTGTCAACTCAGCTGATGTCCATGTACACTGTATTTGTAAATATGGTGGCCTTAAAACCAAACAGGTTCAGGAAGACGCGTGCCGAGGAACCTTCGCCTGTAGAAATGAGTTTCTTCTTAGAAATTAACTGTCTGAAGAGATAAAGACACAGGAAACCAAAATGGAGAGGAAGCATGTGTTCTAACAATAAGAAGTGTGTGTGTGTGTGTTCACAGTGTACATACTGACCTACTACAAGGCCACATTCAGGGCAAATCATGTCCCCCGCTCTGTAGTCCTCCACCAGTATGGCGTCAGGGTGGTTGGGACACTGAACTCTTGGAAGGGCCAGAGCATCTCCGCTACAGAAACAGAACAACAGCGAAGTGATAAAACAGCTACAAAAAGGACAAAATGGGAAGAAAACAGAAACATACAAACTGTCTGAGATCACTCAGAGGAAACCACAAATGAGAGACAACAGCAAGGCTGATTTCCATTTCTTATACTCCGGGGAGGAAGATTCAAATACATTGTGTTACAGAGTCCAGATGTGTTTCACGTTTTCACTTCACTTTCCCTTTTGTTACGGAGACAAAATACCCGTCCTGGGGGAATATTCTTCCACATCAACTCCCACAAAGTGACGGCTTTCTGTTGTAACAGGCGTATTGATCCAAGCGGGCTGAAAGCACTGAACTGTCTGTGGTTGGTTTGAGCAGTGCCATAAAGGAAAACAATATCAAAACATTAATATGGATCAATATCATTAATAATCCATGATCACACACAGATGCTGTTTGCTGTTAAAGTCCATGTCCCCTTGTATGCTGTGTTTGTGTCCTCGAGGGACAATACATATCTGAACTGAACAAAGAAAACATCAAACAACAGGCTGCTGAGAAACATCAGCTAAAGATTATTATTACTGATGGACAATTGTTTTCTCGACTAAATATTTAGTGTTTGAAAAAACAAACAAAACTTGTGGAAAAATGCCAATAAAAGGTTTCTCAGAGGGTAAAGTGATGTCTTCAAACAAAACCCCACGAAAGATATTAAATCTACAATAATTATACACAACACAAAATCATCATATAAAAGCAGCTGGACTCAGAATATTCAATAAATAACCTAATCACCTGTCAAAATAACATATTGTGAATCCTGGACTAAACTGAACAAATCAAAAGGTCACGATGATGTGGCGAAAGCAACAGATCCACACACTGAACGTCAGAGACATTTCCTCTGGTTGCAACACAAACACCAGCGGACAGGGAAGAGGAGCACAGCACTCATAATGAAGTTCATTGAGAGGCTGATGTCGTGTAAAGACTGAACGCAGACTAACATGTGAATGTGTTTACATGCGACTGATCCGGCGCTGCTCACTAAGTTATCACGTTAGCTCAACTTCCAGCTTCAGGCTACAACAACTGCACCGAGGAGTGAACCGACAAAGAGACAAAGGGGGGGGAAGAAAAACGGCGGAAAAAAAACAAGTCTGCGATGCTTAGCGACGTTAACGTGATAGTGAAGTGGAGCCATTGAACGCCACAGCGGAGTGAGGCTGTAACGGCGACACTTCTGGTAACATCTCCCGAGCTAACGGAGCTAGCGGCGGTTACCTAGCACAACACAATACATCTAACGGCTCATCACGGGAGCGTTACCGTGGAGACAGCGCCGGCCGTTAGCGCCGGCCGTTAACTCGGTCGCTTTTTACAAAACCACACACGGAGAGATACACACAAAGAAGAAAGAGGTATTATAAGTTGCTACGCACCGGCTTGTCGACGCCATGTCTTTCTTCAGTCCGCCTGTGTGTCAAAGAAACAATTGAACGCAGCACCTCTATTTATAACTTCCCCTGGTCACGTGTCCGCTGGAGTACGGAGAGCCGATAGGCGCAAACTAGTCCAAATATCCTCCCGCTTTCTGAATCAGAGCGCCGTCAATTGTTAAATAAAAAACAGCACGGTTCTGATGTCTGTGATTGTACCCTATGATAACACGAGGTTCACATGGTATTAATATGGATTCATGGTGAATTGTTTTCTATGAAATCTGCATACAAGTCCTGGAGATCAGGCGACACCCGATACAAAGACCAACAGTTAAAGAAACAGTACAATACCAGTTTAAATACAGT
>NW_023339796.1:16586721-16618221 GCF_004916995.1 Morone saxatilis | reverse complement strand
ATACAGTGCCACACATGTACAATACCAGTTTAATAACAGCAACACAAATTGAATAGTGTCATTGGGAAAGTACTTTCGTGAAAATGTTTCATGTTAAGCTGCTGTTTACTTACTGATACTTACTTTAAACTAAACAGACTTTATTGGAATCATTCATATGAGGTGAACTCACTGGTCACTGTTTCTATTTTCTATGATTAGTATTAAATATATAATTATTTCCAGAAGACTTGAATTGACAGACTTGTAAGTGTCACCAGTCAAACCAGGATAGGTGATAAAATACATGGTATATGGTATCAAATACAAACCTGATATTTCACTAGTGAGATTAACTGTCATTAACAGTGTGATTGCCCTACATGGGAACACAAGCCTATTGTCGGCTAACCAGTAAAAACAAAATGACTTTTCTGACAAAATTATATAAATGAACGTTACACATCTCTAAACTGTACCGATTTATCGTACGAGCCTACTGATAAAAAAAGGCCTGTGACATTGCTGACTGTCTGCTGTGATTGTGCCAGCCTGTGTCTCTGACTCTGTACCAATCTGTGACTGCTCTCCTCTACATCACACTTCTCAGGCCCTTGAAGAATCCACACAGTGCCACAAAGAGTCATTGATTTGGTGGAAAGTGAAAAACAAATCTGTCTACAAATGAAATATACAATTTCTTACAGAACTCATTTGAAAACTGAAGTTAACTATGAATAATTATAATGCTCTTATCTCTCACTCAATGGCCGAACATATCCAATCACATAAACAGGCTTGGGGAGTAACAGATAACTTGCTTATGTAATCAGGATACAAAAAGGTACACTACAACTACAGCTGCATTAACAAAGACGTAATCACATTACAGTTACATTTAGTAACAATGGGGATTATCAATAGGATTACTATTTTAAAATAAAGAACGACATAGTGCCATGTACATATGCAGTGCACACACACATTACGTCACTTCACACATCTCAAAGCACCAGTCTGTTCTCAAGTGAAACCAATTGGTCTTAAAGTTGTTCAATTTAAAGGAGAAAAGGGAACAACGTCTCAGTATGGCGCAAGTTCTGCCTTCCATGTGTGAAAATGGTCTAGACTCTAGGCTATTGCCTGAATTTGTTTAATGAAGTTTTTGAACCTTCTTTCTATTTTCTTTTCATTTCATTGTTCTGTTGTCTCTGTAAAAGTCATCTCATTAATATTTCTTTAATTTTGTCTTTATTTGCATATTTGGTGTTGAGGTTGGATTACCTAGCAGAAAGTCAAATAACATTACTTTAGTATTGTGATACTTGTATTTATTACTGACTAAATGTTTTAACAAGTGATTAATTGTATCGGATTACATTCACATAAAGTAACCCTCCCAACCCTGCATATAAAATGAAAAGGCCACAAATGTATAGTGACATTATCTGGGCTCAGTAATCTAATCCAACATCTGGCAGCTCACAGTGATGTGTATGTCTGATTCTGACCTGGTAAAAAACAGCAAATTATAAGTAACTTGTAAATGTGTACTGCTACTGATTAGGGTGCAATGTGGAGAACATGTGTGCACCATGTGGAATTTAAAGTTTTTACTATGCTTTTGCAACTGATTCTTGTCTGAAAGGTGTCCTTGAGCATTCATATATCTTTAATGGTGAGACCAGTATGCAGGTATCAGAGCAGAAGAAAAAGTGGTGGCACGTGTTCTCAGTGTGTTTCTTTGTCTCAAGCACACATGCAAATACACACTGTGTACTAACTGCTTCAGGGGCTGTCTATTCTTTTTTTCTCATCTGCCACATCATAGGCAGGGTTGGGAGGGTTACTTTGTAAATGTAATTCGATACGGTTACTTATTACCTGTTGGTAGGAGTCAGTAACCTAATCTAAGAATCACATTATTAAAGAAAACGTAACTTGACTTTCTGTTACTTTTGGATCACCTGAACACCAAATATACAAAAAAAAGAAAAGAAATGTCAATAAGAAGTGAAGTGTATTCTATAAGACAACAGAACAATGTAACCTTTGAAACAAAATTTCTAGAAAAAAACAGATGTATTTTAAAATTATAATCCTAAATAATCCCCATTTATTACTAAATATAATTGTAATCTGATTACATCTTTTTTCTGTAACTGTAATGGATTACTTACCTTTTTTGTAACTCAGTTACATGTAATCCTTTACTTCCCTCCTTCTCATATCAAACCACATTATCATTCATTGCTGTTACTCTATATTTTAGTAATAACAAAGGATCAGCCCACGAGCAGACAGCCTGTGTGCAGACACCTGAAACAGTGTCTATAATGTCACACACACTCTTTTGTCTAACCACACTCAGGAATCCTTTATTGACTACATTCCCAGACTCCTAACCCTCCCCACTAAATGACCAACACTTACCCAAAACTAGTCCTGAATTTCCTACCCCAGTGTGTGTATGTGTAAGATAATTCACTGTTTACCGTGATTACAGGAAATTAATTACTATAGAAACAGGTTTGTTTGGGTTTGTTGTCCGTTTGTGGCTTTTGCAAAAAAAATTAAAGGACTGTTTATTTTTTGCTACTTCCACACAGAGAGCTGACATGTATGTGTATCTGATGCGCAGTCATACCAGTAGCTGATACTACCCAGTGTATTCTTTATAAATCAGAGAGGGAGGTCCACGCTGAATAATTTATACCTCTTTGAGCCAATTCTCAACACACCAAACTGGTTGCCAGGCTGGTCCTCAGCTGTTGGCCCCACTACCCCCCGCAGACAGGAAACCCCATACTGTCCAACCACTGTTCCTCAACCACCCTGTGTGACAACAAACCAAACTATTACAGCATATTTATACCTTTTTCCTTCCCCTTACCACACCAGCCATATGTCCACCACAGTCAGATAAACATCAGTGTCATTAGTAGTATATCTCAGGTTAAAGCCATTGTCCAAATTAATATCAGCACTAAAATCAAATAAAAACTTTATTACAAATAATGCCTTGACAACAAGTTGTGGAGGGAATCAGTGAAACCTGTATAAAGAGGATTCAAGTGACCCACGTCAGAAGGTTAAGTGAGTTCACAGGTGCTAATCCATTACTTTGTCATTCACTTTGTCTGGGATTCTTTCGGGGTCCATTATAAACTTAGCTATCACTCGACTGCCTCACTCAACTGCGAGCAAACATTTGGCTCTACTGCAAAGACAGCGCATCTGATACACCTCCAGCATTTTACCTGGTTTCTATAGAGAACACAGATCAAATGAAGCAGAAGTCTGCATGTGGTTATGTACGGTCACACACCACCTCCACATGTGATCTTGTACACTGGCAGACTATCACACTACAAATCCCAGTAGCTGCTTCTCTTTCTTTCTTTCTTTCTTTCTTGTTTTTTTTCTCTCCCTCTCAAAGTACAAGGGTAGCGTGAGTTAGAGCAGAGTGCCAGCAGCCAGCAGCTCAGGACCGGTTGAAACCTGTATGGGTTGCAACTGAGGAAACACTTCCTCCACCGGGTGCATCATCAACCAAATCCAGAAAGAGCTGGAACTGATGCATGAGTTCAGCACTCAGGGTCCTATTGACTGTTGAGTTTGTCAATACCAAAAATAGGCTATAGATAGATAGACAGATAGATAGATAGACAGACCAGAATAGACAGATAGACAGATAGATATGTTACAGTTTAGTCTAACTGTACCAGGTCAATGCAGCATGTAAAAACACGTGTCATGTGCACACAGATACATGTGAGCAGTTTTAATTAGTCAGCTGAGTTGTTTCAGCCAACATCATGAAGCACTTTGTGGTGCCTGAGATTGAAACAAAGAAGGGGAAACTGGTGCTGCGTTCATGCACCGTTAGGAAGATTATAGACGAGATAGCTCAGTTTTCAGTTGGTTGGCCTAACTAGCTCATTTTAAATAGGACTGACTTCAGGCTTTTGTCTGTAATACAGCTCATTTGTTCCACTTGATGAATATGTACTTTATTTATTATAGGCCAGACTTTATCATTCTCAAAGACATGATAAGCACTTGCTAAAACACTTTGTTTGCTACCTACTGTACAGACACTGTTGCAGCAGTTGCGTCTTTACAGCTATTTTAGGGGCCTCACAGATGTTTTACTGGTAGACAACGGTCTATATATATATTTACCACGTCGAAACCAACGTTTAAATCCAATATTTTCACAAATCCTCCGCCTTGTTCCTCTTTTTTTACGTGGTACTTAAGGTATTATTACTGCAGGTCGCGGTAATAACCGGAGCAGGTGGAAAATATTGGATATAAATGATACTTTTAACATTTAATGTTTCCGGGTACACACACACAGATTATCCCTGAAAGGTTTACGTGTGGTCACAACCGCAAACTTTCCAGCCCAGCCGTTGACTGCGTGTCACTCTGCCGTACTCCTTTTCCCCACACGCATTGAACGCAGCACGAGATAAACTGGCAGGCGGTGCCTTCAGGAAGTGGCTGTAATGTCATCCACCAATGAGAAGCGCTCGTAGCACCCACAACAGCGGTCTGTGCGGCTCCATATTGGATCTGCCTTTTCTTAGAAATACATTGCATTGGAGGTCTCTCTGCGCATACTGTCTAACGCTCAGCCCCCGGCAGCCGGCTCTGCTCCCCGGGCTCAGGTATGAGGGACGCAGCCGACACACCGCGCTGTCACCAACAAATGTTCCTGAGAGCTTTGTTTTACACACCGGCGTCATTCCCACTGCTTTTAACGGGGCCGAGAAATTAGGTTAGAGGCGCACCTGAGGAACGGAGTGAAAAGTGGCATGCAGGCTGAGAAAGAAATAATTGGATTGAGATAACGCCATACAGACAGTAAGTATATTTTACTTTACTATCTGACTATCTTTTAAATGTCTACTTTGTAAAAAAAAAAAAACGAGTCTCTCCGAAAAGCATATTAATAATCAATAACTTGATATATTATACTTTTTTTGCGCGCGGCCGAGGAGATAATAGGTTTCCAGATAAGAAAGTGGTTCCCTGGTGTGAATGTTTAACGCGCATGCTGCTTCTCAATTTCACATGTTTCAACAAGTCACCTGATCCGGTACACCAACAGATAACTTACTGCGCAAGAACTCCTCACGTGAGGGGGAGAAAAAGTAAAACGTTTCTTCATCCGACCATACAAAATGTCTTATTTCCTCTCGGTCGAATAGTCCGCCTTTTTTTTTTTTATGAAAATACTAAGTTTTGCTCACTACCGGGCTGCGACCCATTTCCTCTCTGACCCTCAGACCTCCCTGCAAGTTAGTTTTCTCTAAATTGTCTGGGAGCCATGTTTTAAACTTATAATTTACCTTAATTAACTTACACTTAACTTGCAGTACAGTGGCCACTATCACATGGTGAGGTCTGTTTTATCTGTACAGGGCAGCACGTCCCTCCACAGGTTTAACCTAGTTAGTATCAGAGGAGGGGGACTGTTCAGCGCCCTGTCCCTGCCTCCAGGGCCCGCCTGTGGCACCGGGCAGCGCCCTTTCCTGGGGGCCCCCACGCACTAAGCTATTTTCCTTTCTTTTTTTCCATGCCTTTTTGAGTTTGTCTGTTCCATCCTGTTTGCGCAGACTGTGGGAGGGTTGATAATTACAAACCACTCTGCCCCTATCAACTTTGTCACTGTTGCGGAACATAAACATCATGCACTGGTGCATGTCATCGTTGCCAAGATATAGTCATAGCATAGCTACAATATGTCATTAGCAACTTAACCTTATCTTTGACTTTGATTTAACATCCTTATAAGGCTCATAGGAATATGGAAATAACAATAAGCAACCTACAGATGTGACTGTGTGTGTGTGTGTGTGTGTGTGTGTGTGTTTGTTTGTGTCGGGGGTTTATAGAAAAGTACAGGTGTCACAAATAACTTTAACAATGACTCTGATGTGTTCAAGTGTCAGCAGTGAGTCATGACAGTGTGGCTTTGAGCCAGTATGAACAATACCAGGCCTCTGACCGTGAAGCTGAATGGAATTAAGCCATAATTAATTTGATTATTTACACCCAATTCCTGTATAATTACACAATACACTATTCACCCAGTGTTCTACTGTATAGTTGTAGAGGAGACATGACTTTCCACAAGAAGATATAACTTGGTATAACCCAGCCTCAGTAGTGCTATAGTCTGACAGATATTGTGCTGATACTTGACGCCGATACTTGACACTTAGGTCAATATTTGAGAATTTAAAAATATGATAATTGTTAAAGAACATGAGCAAATTTTTTAGGAATCTGGTAAATTTGGTTACGAGAGTTGAGACCAAATAATGACACTGATTGTTCACAGCTGAGCATTGACTATACTATATTCTATACAGCTATACATGCTGATACAACATATCTGTAATACACTTATATCAGCTGATAATAACGACCCTTGATTTATTGTTAAGGCTTTTAACATTCATGCTACACCAATACTTCACATGCATAACTCAGCCAATAGCAAAGCTGCTTTGACTTTGTTAATTTCTGAAGGGGTGGTCTTACTGTAAAGTCTAAAATGAAAAACAAAGACCTGACGTGGTCGTTCATGCTTCAGACATTAATGACTATTGTGTAGGAGCTGTGTGCTCATGCATCTTTTTTGCTTCACTGACGGCTGATGGTTTCATTGGTAAACTGAAACTTTACTGATCTGAAATAAAGTTTGATACACAGCCTGTTACTGCTGAAGATAACACCGAATTTCCCTCGGGATAAATAAAGTATCCATCTACCACGGTGTGTCCATTACATGTAAGGCTGTCACGCTCAAACCAGAGTCCAATTTCTGTGACAAAAAAGATATTATAATGATGAGGAAAATGTCTGAAAAAAGAAATTTGACACACAGGAACCAAAAAAAGGATAAAGTGAAAAATATATTAACTTCTTAGAAATGTTCCAACTCTACCTTGCTTACTTGCTAGAAATACCTTCTTTCTGGAGTGCAGTTCAGTGGCATTCAGGATGTCCTCTGCCTCAGTGCAAAGTACAGTATGAAATATTCAAAACATGTCACAGTACTGCTGCTTTTCAGTGCAGCTCGCAGGCCTTAAAGAAGCAACACATTATCAAGATGGACAAAACATAATTTATTTATTTATTCATTAATCTTTTAGAAACATTTCTTTCAGTTGTCATTGTTTGCACAAGAATCAAGAACCAGATGAAAGATGATACAAGCAATTCATGTGATACAGAAAGTGCCACATCTTCTAATTAAGAAAACACAGTATGAACTTAATTTAATTATATAATTAACACTTGAAACACACGAGTGCCAAACGTCTTAGTGAGTCAGAACAGTTGGTAGACTTACAATATGCCTACATCAAAGGGCTCTGCACTGTTCCAGTAACAACATGTTGTAATAAGTCTGGATTTAGCACAACCTTGGCTCTGGGCTTAAACATCATTAAAACATTACTGAATGAAACTAGACTGACAAGTGAGCGGAAGTGAGATTTGAATTTAGCACACCAGGATAAAGTGATGGAGCACCTTAACACCCAGCAGTGCCTTCACATTACATATTCACACCTTGAACAGCTGGGGCGTAAATGTGTTACTCCAGCAGCTTTAGCAGGGTCCACGACACGGCTCTCTACTTTTGGCAGTGTGCTATGGATTTGACCCAGAAAGCTTTAACTTCCTGGTGTAGGGTTGTGCTCTAGAAGTACAAACTCCTGTTGAATGTTATTTTTAAAGTATTACTCAAGGGCACCATGTAAAAGCAGTTTTAAAGGACAGTTTAAATTCAGACTGATTAGAAGTCTAGTGTGTAACATTTTCTATTGGATGAAATATAATATAATATCCATAGTTATGTTTTCATTAGTCTATTAACATTTTTACACTAAATACTACACACTGGACCAAGACATGTATTCAAATAATCTGCTTGGAACAATAATTTGTGTCAGATATGTTTTAAAAAAAAAGTATAATTTCCACATTAAAAACTATAAAAAGGCATCTACTCCTTCAACCTCATTAAAAATTAAAGAATCTCCTACTTCATTGTAAGTGCACTAACGGCTTCAAGTTTCTGCATCACACTTGTATAAGTTGCATACTGGACCAGACTGACTTTCAGACTACTCTATTTTTTCCTTTGTCATACATAATAAGTAATTCTAAAACAACATGAGTAGATTAACCGACTCTCCTCTCTTGTTGCAGTGATGTTCACACTCACTGAGGTTGCGTCCTTGAACGACATCCAGCCGACGTACCGCATCCTAAAGCCATGGTGGGATGTCTTCATGGACTACCTGGGGCTGGTCATGCTCATGCTGGCCATATTCGCCATGACCATGCAGATCACCAAGGACCAGGTGGCCTGTCTTCCGTGTCTGGAGGAGACGGAGGAGAGCTCAGGAGCCAAAACTAACTCGTTCCCCCAGCAGACCACACAGGCAGCTGCCTCATCAGCAGCCACCGAGACCCCCGTCGTATCCTCCACCCCCCTAGTCACTAAGGACTTACCGGACGAAGCTGTCCATGAGATACACGTCACACACCAACACACATCTGTGGCAGAGAAATATGCCAATCAACCTCAACCAACAGGGGTAAAAACCAACCTGGACTATCAACAATATATCTTCATCAACCAAATATGTTACCATGTTGCCTTGCCCTGGTATTCCAAGTACTTTCCATACCTCACCCTCATCCACACCCTTGTTCTCATGGTCAGTAGCAATTTCTGGTTCAAATACCCCAAAACGAGCTCAAAGATTGAGCATTTTGTTTCTATTCTGGGTAGATGTTTTGAGTCTCCCTGGACGACAAAGGCTTTATCTGAAACGGCTTGTGAGGACTCGGAGGAGAACAAACAGAGGTTGACCGGCACCTCCTCAGCACCAAAGCAGGTGTCTTTAGAGGGCAAGGATGATGGCACAAATGTCAACTCATCCACACCCATGCTCGGGGTGAAGTTCTCTGCGGATAAGCCCATCGCAGAGGTGCCAAGTAGTATGACAATCCTGGACAAAAAAGACGGGGAGCAGGCTAAAGCCCTGTTTGAGAAAGTAAGAAAATTCCGAGCTCATGTGGAGGACAGTGACTTCATCTATAAGCTTTATGTAGCACAGACGATTGTCAAAACGGTCAAGTTTATTTTGATATTATCCTACACTTCAACCTTTTTTGCTAAAATTGATTTTAAGCATAATTGCGAACCTGATATTAAACAGCTCACGGGGTACAAAAAGTTCTTCTGCACGCACAACATGGCCTTCATGCTAAACAAGCTGCTCATTAGCTACATGACTTTGATTTTGATCTACGGGATGACTTGCGTGTACTCTCTCTTCTGGGTGTTTCGACGACCCCTGAAAGAGTACTCATTCGAGAAGGTCCGGGAAGAGAGCAGCTTTAGTGACATTCCTGATGTCAAAAATGACTTTGCATTCCTCTTACACATGGTTGACCAATACGACCAACTCTACTCCAAGCGCTTTGGTGTCTTCTTGTCCGAGGTCAGTGAAAACAAGCTGAGGGAGATCAGTCTCAACCACGAGTGGACCTTTGAAAAACTAAGGCAGCTGGTGACCCGTAATGCTCAGGACCAGCAAGAGCTTCACCTTTTCATGCTCTCTGGTCTCCCGAATGCAGTGTTTGACCTCACGGATTTGGAAGTGCTGAAACTGGAGCTGATTCCCGAAGTGAGGTTCTCTGCAAAGGTCTCCCAAATGACCAGCCTGCAGGAGCTGCATCTCTGCCACTGTCCGGCCAAAGTAGAGCAGACAGGCTTTGCTTTCCTGCGGGACCATCTCCGCTGCCTTCATGTCAAGTTCACTGACGTCGCCGAGATCCCAACGTGGGTGTATTTGCTGAGGAGTTTGAGGGAGCTTAACTTAATCGGCAACTTGAGCTCAGAAAATAACAAAATGATCGGTCTAGAGTCCATGCGAGATTTGAGGCATTTAAAGACGTTATGCTTGAAGAGCAACCTTACAAAAATGCCCACCAACATCACAGAGCTATCGCCACATTTGATTAAGTTAGTGGTGCACAATGATGGTACAAAACTTATGGTACTAAATAGTCTGAAAAAAATGACAAATCTTATTGAACTGGAGCTGCACAGTTGCGAACTGGAGAGGATTCCCCACGCCATTTTCAGCTTGACCAACTTACAGGAACTTGACCTGAAATCTAACAACATCCGAACCATAGAGGAGATCATCAGCTTCCAGCACCTCAAGAGGCTGACGTGCCTAAAACTGTGGCACAACAAAATTATCACCATACCATCTTCCATCGGCCAGGTCAAGTCTCTGGAGTCTCTCCACCTCTCTCACAATAAACTTGAGACCCTGCCTCCAGCCTTGTTCACACTGCCTAAACTGAGGTACTTGGACGTGGGCCACAACTCCATCACAGTGCTCCCTCCAGATGTGGGTCTCCTGCACAACCTCCAGCACTTAGCCATCAACTCTAACAAGCTGGAGGTGCTGCCCAAGCCTCTCTTCAGATGCACCAAGCTCAAGGTACTGTGTCTGGGCAACAATGCGCTCACCACGATGCCAGAGGCTCTGGGTCAACTGGTCCAGCTCACTCAGCTGGAGCTGAAAGGAAACTGCCTGGACAGACTGCCCGCCCAGCTAGGAAACTGCCGCCTGCTGCGCAAGAACGGCCTGGTGGTAGAAGACCATCTCTTTGATGCACTGCCTGTGGAAGTTAAGGAGAGCATAAGCCAAGAGAACAACGCGCCCTTTACGAGTGGCTTATAGCACAAAAACCACAACTCAGATAGGCTGACACCTCTGGTGGTTCGTAACAAGCCTGTGTAATGGATGTAAGAGTAGACTTTTTATTGTAATATCCACAAAAAATGAATGCATTTTCTTGATTATTTTAATGGGCTGTCTTAGCTGCTTATGTAACTATACATGGTACAGATTGCTTTTCTTGTTGCTGAGTATGTATACAATTCAGCAACGTTTTGGGATTTAGCTTTTTCACAGCTTTGAGTAATAAAACATTAGAAATTTAGCTTCTCTATGTTATACTCTATAGACCAAAACAATTTCCTTCAATGACACAGTATGTAGTTTTGTCATTACTGTTTTTAGGTACTCAGGTATAATTGTAACCATGGGGAACAATCTTTTTGCCTTAACTGCTGCTATTTTTTTACAGTGAGGGCTTTCACGAACAAAAGGCCAAAAATGAATATTTCACGTTTTCACGTAAGTTTTTCATACAGACACTGTCCAGAGAGCAATTTGTATGTGTTATGGAAGAGGACACATTGCAGCTCTTCTTTCTTGGTAGTTTTTAACTTTTGTTGAAATTATTTAACCTTTATTTTCCTTGATGTCTTGTAGCCGACAGAATGAGTTTAGAGTTGTACAACTCAGGTGGAGACTAAGCACCAGAAATGAACCTTTACCTTACTGTTGTAGAGATTGTATACTAAGGCCTATAGTAATTCATTTGCACATGCACAAACTTAATGATTTAAAGATTGGTGAATATCCTTTGTGATAACAAGTCATAAGAACAACGTGAGCCGATAAAAGGGAAAACTATTGACTTATCTTTTTTTAATCATGCTTTAAAATTTGAAATGTGTAATAAATCTGGTCACAGGTAGGACTGATTATTCTACATGTCAGAACTGTGTAATGACGACAAACATGTCTGCCTTCATTCTTCTCAATGTATTCCCATGTAGGCCTATATATTATATATATATATATATATGTGTCGTGTGTGTGTATGTGTGCTCTTCAGAGCTGCTGTAACATCTCGGTGATCCTACGCTCAAAGTTCACAGCTTTATGGCACAATAAAACAAGGTTTTAGATGAATGTCTAATCATTATTCATCTACTTCTTGTACTCCACTGAACACTGTTGCTCTCAGGGTGCTCTAAATGAAATAGACACAAATTACTCTATTTTTAATGTTAAACTGAGTAGGCAGATTTCTTACATTTAAACTATATAGTTTTACATTAATTTTGGGCAGTGTAGACTTAATTTTTTAATTTTATAAGATTTGAATCATGCCCCCAGCTGGAAGCAGAAGAAATGTCACGCCCCTCCACCTACACAGAAATGTATTTTTATCAACTGTAACAAAAGGAGCAATCTTAAATCTTTTTATTGAAGTAACATTATCAAGAACAGGAACTGAATGTTTCTCACTAGTTACACTTCATTTCTCAGAGATTTTACACATGAGAGACATGAGCTCTCCTGTTCAATAGCTTTTCTCTCACGAATCTTGAGCAGACATCACAACACTTCAGATTCACAGGCCGTATTTACAGCACACATTTGGAGTCATCAAAGCAGGAAACACACAGGTGGAGCTCATAACATTAACGATGCCTCTGTCATAGCAGTTATTACAATTAAGCAATTAATTATCTTATTGGTTACACTTGTGTTTGATAAGTAACCAATGAGGGTGGATGATTTTAGACACACATCACCATCAGACTAACAGGGTGGCTTCTTTCCTGAGACAGACTCCTTAATTCATCCTCCACACTCTCTGTGTCTATATACATTATGTTCATTGTACAACCCTGTGTTGTGGAATGAATGAACCTTGAAATTGTCTCTCATGAAAAAAGGAACTTTTCCACAAGTTTGTTTCCTGTCTACATAAGAGTTTTAATTCATGTCCCCTTCTGCGGCTCTCTACAAAGACTCCTGAACCAAGAACCCTTTGTCTATGTTATCAAGAGACAGATTCACACAGAGTGGGATGATCCCAAACATTTACAAGTTGTACAACCTGAAGACAATCAGTCCACATAATGTTTCCAGATCACTGATAGTAAAGAAGACGTCGTCTTTGTCTTGACATTTTTTGTGGTTTATGAGACTTAACCCACATAATCCATAATCTTTTTTACCAGATGTCTAATGTTAATATGATAAAGATGGATGTCTTCTGTTCATCCATCCATATGATCCTACAGAAGATATTTCTGCCAACATTTTAATTCCCATCAGGCCATTGAGTTTTCCAGGACATGGGTAGGCTTTTACAGGGAACATGATGTAGACCAGTAACATTGTTATTGAGCCAGTGAGTCCTGTTGAGGGTTGAACAATCGGTTCACTGTGTAGATCTTGACCGTCTCATAGAGGTCATATGTGTTATGCATGTATGTGACCTTCTGTTCAGCAGTCTAATTGATGGCCTTGCAGTAACTTCGCTTTTCTGAGAATTTCCATCATGATGTAAATGTCCTTGAGATATCCTATCCTGGTTTTAAAGGCGTCAGCACAAACTGTCTGTTTACATTCCTTCACTTTATTTAGACGAATTCACCTTTACATAAGGACTATTGTTTTTTCACTGATTTCAACAGAAGGGTGCACATGTTGCCCACTGTGAAGTCACTATACACCGTACTATAGTATAACTGAGCATGTGTGACACTATATTATTTACTAAGTTTAGTGTCAGCAAAATCAGGATTAATGTAACTTTTCTGTTACACTTGGGCAGATTAACCCACTAGGGTGGTGCTGTGCAGGCTTAACATTTTCACACAGGTTGGCAATTTAGGTAATAAAGCAGGACCCTTTGCAATTACTACATTTAACAAACCAGCCTTCATCTGGGTAAATCTCATGGTTTATATGGGTCAACTGGTTTGCTACACACTACTAAGGGTCCTGCTGTATTACATAAACTTAAGGCTCTCAGTGTCAGTGTCGAAGAAATGCATAGTGCATGTTCAGTATAGAAAAACTGCAAACAGTGCACAAAGGAAGAATCAGGTAAATTGGGTTTATTATAGGCCCAGCAGCTAATTGTGCCCCATTGACAGGTTCATCCAACCCTGCCTGTAGTATGCAGCTATTAATTTAACTCTGACACTTCAGTTACTAACTACAAAAGCATATCCAATGTGAATAAATCCATCTGACACCCCTATCAATGGCATTTAATTGACACTTGGAAACCTCTGTCCATTCAGGTGGATTATCCAGAGTACAGAAGCAGCATCCATCATGTGTAGCAGTGTGCTGCCCTCTGTCGGGGGGCTGTCAGTATCTGTGAACCAGCTCTGTGTCGGTGAACCAGCTTCACTCCTCACACAGGCTACCTCCCCTGCTCTGTAAAACAACCAAACAATGAACCGACAGAATAATGTTCCGTTCAGCCCTCCAGCGGCCCTCCGAGGAGCAGCCGCCGGGTTCAGACCCCCGCAGCCCGGCAGGTACCGTCCGCTCAGAGCCGGTGTGGTCTCTGCATGAAGCTAATGTCTGTTCAACGATTATTTATGTGAGAAAGTTTCAACAACGTCGAGAAAAGTGGCTGTCGGAAAGGTTTCTGACACTGTTTTAATGTTGGTTTATGTCATTAGACTGACCGCTAACTCAAACATTATTAGTAATGAACTGTGCAGCTATGTAACGTTAGCTGTGTATACTAGCTACAGCTAGTAGCAGAAATAGCTAAGTTTGGTTGCTTGATTTGTGAGCATTGGTAAAACACTTTGCCCTGCTACTTCCATGCTCATCACATAGTGTTGTATTTACTTGCTTTGTCGCATTGCGCCCATTTTTTGTTTTTGTGATAAACAGAATACCTGAAGACTTCAGAGAAGCTATGAAACACATCTCAGTGAAACCAGCAGACAACTCAAACATCAGGTCATCTGACATATCTGCTAAGACCCCGCCGGGCCGCAGAGGTGAACACATTGAAGCACACAACATTCCCACATACTGCCATACCAGTGGTTTGATATCTTTTACTTCAAATTACTTAAACATCACCACAAATGCTGCTGCATTTTGTTTACTGTGGAAGGCATTCCCTGATTTTATTCATTTCTGTATGATGTGAAAGCCTTTTTGCAAGTCAAGTTTATTCAAAGTGCTGTAAAGATTAAAGTACACAGCAAAATTACACCAAAATGGTAGTAATAGGCACATTAACAAGAGTATTAATAGAGCGACCAAAGGCTACTGAAAGCATGCACCCCTTGAGGTTTGTCAGTAGGAGAGCAGCATTTGGGTTTCCAAAGCTTTGGAGCTGTCAACACAAAGGCACAATTTCCTGTACCCACTATCCTCCATTGTGGAGCTGTTTAAAACAATAAGAAGAACCTTAAAATCAATCAGTTGCAGACAGTAATTCAAAGCAAGTCTGTTATTTCTTTTCCATATTTTTGTTATTAGAGACTTAACAGGAAGAGAGAGATGGGAGTGACATGCAAAGAATTTCCCCATCTGGACTCAAACCAGGGACATTGGAGTTCATGGTTTGCACCACTAGATTGCCCAGTGTGTATTCTCTTTTGTCAAAGTGACATTATTGTTTGAGTGCAGTCTTTACCAAATACACTAAAACTGCATTAACATGCATCAACGGTGCAGATTTCATCTTCATAACTGAGGTGAGTTTCATGAGTCTGCTGACTTTAATACTATACAGAAATCAATGGAAACCATCTCTGCTGTTGTCTCTGGGTCCCTTTATTGGGTCATAATGGTGGATTATTGTGTTGATTATTGTCTTAGTCAACAGAAATCAACCAAACACAACTTGGTTCAGGTCATTGTTAATAGATGTAACTGTAGATTACAGATCTGAATGCGTCCCGTATTTCCATATAAATGGTCTTCGTTGTTATTCTGTTAACCTTTGTAATATACAGTGCACTCTTCTGCTCCTAAATGGAGGTCTTCATTCAAACCAGTAGGAGATCAAGATGACAACTCTCAGGACAGGAGCACCAGCAGTCCAGAAAGGTAATCCCATAGTCAAGATCCAGGATGTCCCTCTTTAACTTTGTCTTGTGGTGACTTATTATGTTGAAATATAGGCCGTCTGAAGGTGACCTCATTATGTATAATTCCGGGTGGACCTTGTGAGGCAGTGAGTGATTAAACAAATAGACACATTTCACTAAATGTTAAAGCCTCTAATTAGTTTTATCTCATTCCAGAACAGTTCATGTAGCGTGCTAGCACATTTATAGTGTGTATCAACATTCAGTGGTTAATGGTATCATGTCCTAACAGATGACCTGTCTAATAGTAAACTGCATGTAACACACTAATCCCACTTCCGTTGCTCTCAGGGTCGAGCTTTATAATCCTTACGATCCTGCATCGTCAGACTCTGAGCACGAGATACCACAGCGCCAAGATCACAACCGTTCCCCACCCGATCAGGATAACAACCTAGAACGCCAGCGTTTGTCTCCAAGTAGGGGCTGCCACAACACAAGCCACTGGGACATACCCTACTCTGAGCCAGAGAGCCTACCCCTCAACAGGCATGACTTCAGCCATGAAACTAGACCCACTGAGAGTCGAGGTCTCAGTCCAGGTCATAGACTGCCTGATCGACGGGCTTATAGCCCAGACGCTGAATCACTTGACCCACCGGGTTATGGCTCCATGAGTAGACCTCTGGACCACAGGGTCTGCAGCCCTGACAGACTTATTCACGGCTCCTCCAACCAGCGGTTTTCTGCACCTTATGGAGGACAGAGGACCAACGGGGAGGAGAGGATAACCATCTCAGAATACAGGAGAGAGGTATCATCAATAAGACTGAAAGTATGACAGTTGTCATGTTTGTTTTTCTGAAGTTGTGTGCGTATATTCAAGCTTGAGTTGTAACTTTAAACAGGATACAGGATCTGTTTGTTGTACTTAGACTTTAATTAAACTGTCACTGTTTCCTTTGTATGTGCAGTGATGACATTGTGATACATGGTAACAATTGGAGCCATTTCTCTCCTCTGTAGATGACCACTACTGTTAGATTATCTCCTCCCAGGTTACAGCGGGACTATCAACATCAGTTGGGGTATGTGGAAAGGGGTAAGTTGGCTTTTTTTAATGAAGTAAATGAAGCAGCTTGCTGTTTTTGTCCCACTATTTCAAATAAATATGAAAAATAAATATAGGAAACATGATTGCATGGATACATTGGAAACATTTTAAATCGGCATCTTGACTATTTTTTGAGTGAGTAAAGCAGTACTTTTGTGTGTGTGTGTGTGTGTGTGTGTGTGTGTGTGTGTGTATGTTATAATAATTCTGTGTATAATGTCTTTCAGGACTTGATGAAATCACACCTTCCACAGACGTGACGAGAAACAGGAGCAAAAATATAATAATGGACAAGTAAGAACCAAGGATACGGATGTCTAATTGTTTAAAGATGCTGCATATTCATATAACATTCATTCATTTTGATAGCTGAGTAAAATTCAGGACCGTTGGTAGGTCTGCATTAATGTCTTTTTTTTTTTTTTTAGGAGCCCCATCACCTGTGACCTTTGTGATGTTGAGCTAGCCAATGGTCAGGAGCTGCAGGATCACTTGGAGAGCAAGACTCACTGGGACACCCTGGAGCACATCCAACAGGAGAATAATTACGACGATCTGGCTATAGCGTTTCTACAGGTAAGATAATACATAGTCTGGTTAAATACTGTACATCCTATTGACAGTTTCTGGGTTGAATCCCTTTTTTCAACCTTTAATAAATCATAGAAACAAATGTTGGCTCGTTGGTCTGTCTGGATGGTGACAGACATTTTCATTTTTATAGGAAGTCATGTTGTATAAAAGTCGTCAATTCAGCCGAGCCATAGAGGATAGTGTACTTCAAGGTAAATAATTTTAAATTGTCAACAACTGTAACAGACATCCACTGTCTTACTACAGTAATACAGTCTGACCTTTGTTTTGTCAGCTCTGCAGGAAAATGACCACATGACAAAGATTGAAATGTTCCACTGTGCAGCTTGCAACGTCTACTTATTCACATCTGCATCCTCAGTGCAGACTCACATTACCTCTCAGGAACACCTCTCCAACACAAAGGTAACACTGCTGTAGAGTAGTATAACATTAATCATTGGATTTTGGTAATTAGATCTCAGTTGTCAGTATTTGTAAATGTAACAACTGGCCCTAGATGGAATAAGCTCAAGTGTTGATGATGATTGAATGATTGATTTCCTGAAGGAGTTTGAAGTGCGGCAGAGACATACTTGCCTCAACAAAGCAGAAACCATGATGAAGGAGCTGAAACCTCAGTTTGAACACTTCCTGCAGGTATTTTGCAAGAGTGAACATTTCAAAAGTATTCAAACACATCTAATGGCATCATGGAAAACGTGTTTATAAGAACAGAAAGAAAAAACACAGGGAGGAACTTTATTAATAAACATTCCATTGAATGAATAATTTGGGCACCTTATTTGGTCCCCTCTAATATTTCAAGAATTACATAATTAACTTCTTCTCTTAGGTCGATATGAAACCGATTTTAGAGGGGAAAAATTCACTGATTACTGGTACGGTTTTCATATCGGCTCATATTGGAGGACATATACACCAATACAATACTGACATGTCTGCGACAGGCCATTATCAATATATTGGTCAGGCTCTAATCATTTGGCTCTGTTTACTAATGCAAATAAAAATCTATTCCAAATGGGGGAGGTGGGGTTTGTAGCCAATGGCCAGTCACATGCAGCATTAACACATCTTCTTAACGGATACTTCTTATATGTCACCAAGCGCGAGTGTAAGTACCAACAGATTTATAGTGTGAACGTGAAGAAGTAATTCACTACTGTCAACATTTTCAACACAAATTGTTTTGTTGTGTGGATAAGGAAAGCAAACATCAAACATTTGTGCTCGTGTCTCACGAGGAACAGACTTGTATGAAGTGAAACAGTAAAACAACATTATAACAGGTTAAAGTAACACGGTACATCTTAAGTAAGGTGAGATTGCATTTCTTCCCCTATTCTATGTGGTTATTGCATTGAATACAGGGGACAGCAAACAACTCTTTCCAAATCTACCAAAAATGTATTAAAGTAAAACATTTTGTATGGATTAACTCAATGAATGCATTTGTCTATCTTATTAGTAGCACTAGCAAATAGCAGCCTACAAGGCTACTAGTAATTACTGTAAATATTAATGGAGCTCTACAAGATCAACAACAATGCAGCTATAAGACTCCTCCTTTTCTTCCAGGGTGGCAGCCCATTTGAATGACGGAAATCATCAAAAGTCTCCAAAATACTGTTTACACTGAGATGGCGTTCGCTTCAGATGAAGAACTATGGACTTAAAACCACTCAAATCACAACTACACATAAATGCTGTGGCACCACTCGTACAGCATTTTGCTAACATACTGTTAATTTGCCTGAATTAATGGAGCCATCTTGAGTCAATATTGGTTTTCTTGTATCTTTGTTCATATATGGTTCATCATATCCCATTTTGTCCATATTAACATTAGCTACAGTACTCCCAGGTCATCAATCACTTTAAGAACATACAGTTTGTTTGTTTTTACATTTACAGATTCAGTGATTTGTGTGCAAAAATAATTGAAAAAGTCAACTTGTTTTCTTTGTTTTTTTATTTAGAACAACACAAATGTTTTAAGCATTGTATCTGTGATATAGTACATTTAAAATTAAATTATTTCAAAACAGTATATTTAAACATTAAATATAGGTGACATGTATGAAGGGCATTGTCAGCACTGGCTGTGCTTGTTAGGTTTTTTTTTTTTTCTTAACCACCTTCAGTTTTAATTTTGTATTTGTATTAGAAACACTGCTGAAATACTATAAAACACTTTCTATGCATAACAAGTTTCTGGACATTTTTCTTTTTGTTCTCGTATAGTCGCTCACTTTTCCACTTGTGATTCTTGGAGTTGTTTGTCGTGATCTTTCAGGTGCCGCCACTTTCATTCAAAATATTTATCTCACTAACTCTGGCCTGAAAACAGAGACTGTGGGCTTGGATTTGAACATGTTGCAATACAAAATAAACATGATTCTATGTATTTTGGAAATGTGAATATTGATACAGAAGAGAGGTGCTCCCAAATTTTGACAAAAACGGACTCAAACCATGAGAAATCTGAGGTAAAAGTTGTCTTCATTAGAAATGGATTCCACACTACATTACTGCATAAAACAAGAAAAAACAGTCTGTCCATTTTGAATTAGATTCCAAAACATGGACCATGTAAAAACAAAAAGGTAACAATACCAAAAATAATTAATTTTTTAATCCGTCCAAATGTCAAGCAATATTGTACTTTTGGCCAGTATTTCATTGACTAAAAAAAAGTGAAAGAACATCCAATGTACATACACATACAGTCTAGTGAAATCTAAAAAGGTCCCCATTGGCTTCATGAGGCAGCATGTGTGGCTGTCGGAGAGCTGTCTTGGTCAGTCTTGAGGGTCGTTGGCAGCGAGGTGACCTCTACCATGCCTAGCCCAGTGTGAGGGACACTAGTGTTCATAATGTGTCTCTGTAAATGTTTAATCCAGTCCTCCTGCACCGACAAGGGACCCTGGAAGACGAGGTCACAGAACCTGTGAAGAGAAGAGGAGACTGAATATTTGACACACTGGTTTTGAGCCATGCTATCATCATGTCTACAGATTGAAATGTGGGTCTGCCAGATTTTCCACCACTTTGACTGTAATTATTGGATGCCATCGAATTTTGTACAGACATTAATTTGAATTTTTACTTGGGTTTACGATTGAATATCTGGAAAACTAATGACACTTCCAACAGCTTCAGCTATACTTTGTTTAGTGCTAATTAGCAAATGTTAGCATGCTAACACTAAACTGAGATGCTGACGGTAGCATTTAGCACTGCTAAGTTCCGCCTCACAGAGCTGCTCGCATGTAGAGTCTTGGTCTTTGAGAGTAAGTACACATCAGATTTTGTTGGACAGCTTTTCCAAGAAACTAATTTTGGTGTGTGTGGGCATTAGTTCATCATGTTAGATCAGTCTAATAAGAAGACTGACAGACTAGGGTTTTTTGAGAACATGATAAATGCAGTTCATGAGCATGTGCTGTGTTCATACTGAAAACTGTTCCTTGTCCACTTGCTATAACAGTCTCTTTAGATTTAGTTGTTACAGAGTGCTGCAGGAATGAGTCCTAAAACCTAGAAACTTGAAGTTAGTGTTTTTGCAACCACCTTCAATTCAATATGATTTTTGAATGGGTTTTAAGTGGCTAAATTAGACTACAGAAGTTGTCGGTGACATTAAACATCAGCACACTGACTTATCTACTCACTAGTTTGCCTTTACAGCCTTGATGTGTTTATACTAGCGCTATTGCAAACTATTTTCAACTTGTAGTTTTTAATTACATGATTTAATTACAAGTTGGAAGTTTAGTGGTGGTGACATCATGCAGCTGTGGTGTAGTTTGTTTATATGGAAAAATCCCATTGGTTTTTGATTAACCTACAAAAAATACGTCATCGCTGCAGCACACTTGTTTCACCACTTTTGGACTACAAGAGACATTTGACAGAGGTCCATATCCAGATGCTCAGGGCAACAATCACTGCTAAAAGTCTGTTGAACAGCAGATGCAATATTATTCACCTTTTAAAAAGAGTATAATAAGCATATTATAAAAGAAATAAAAGCATTACCTGCAGGTGAGTCTGTACATTTCCTCTGGAGTTTGTGGTAAGGGCAGTGTTTTCTTCTTTGAGCCAGGCCTTGAGCGTTGCCTCCTTGCTTTACAGTCAAATGCTGGAAGACAGAAATGACTTTATTCATTTACAGAACTACCATTGAGATTGCAGCACAGTCTTGCTAATTTAACATTTTAAAATGGACAAAGCCTATGATAAGCTCTGGAAAGTTTGGATGTTGTTTAGTGATGTTCATTTTGTTAGTTCAGTGAACCAGTCAGTCTGGATGTCTGGACATCATTAGCCCTTGCTTCATTCAAACTCATGTTTTGGCCATGTGCCACTGAGGTGAACAATCTGGCTTTGGGTCTCATCTGCCTTAGCCATCCAGCGTGGCCAAGACACAAGGTCCAAGATATAAGTGTGATGATCTGTGCCTGCAGGAAAAGTAGGCTTTCTGCAATGAAGAGGTTGTTCCTCCCACAGATGCACCCACCCAGCTCCACAATTAAAATCTTTGCAATATCTCACTTGCTGATGCCCTTCTAGATCCTTACCTTGGGGAGGATACAAATAACCACTGGTATGCTAATTATAGCTATGATTTGGACGTCACAACCTCTTGTGGTATCCAGCCACACAGACAGTTTTGGCTTTATCTGCTAAGGTTTTGAGATATCAGTGTGAGATTTATGCTGCCATACCCACACAGTGGAGGTGAATGGATTTCAAAAACTGCTGTGAGCAGCAGAAGAAACAGTGAACGGGTTACTCAGGTACAATTAGGGAGGCAGAATTTACATCCTGCATGCCTGATCAGATCTACAGTTTGGATCATAAGATGGAGCAAATTAGGTAACGGTGGAAGAGGAATGTGATTTGTCCTAGAGTAACTAGGATATAATTTTTTTGACACATTACTGTTGAGCAGCACAAGTATACAATATCTGACAAAAAAGAACACACATTTCCCAGTCTAAGTATATCCTGAAGAGCAAGAAGTATCAACTAGTACTTGTAGCTAGTGCAGCAACAAGGTTGGGAACCTTTACTGGTTTCCCCACCTCCCAAATACTGCAAATTGTGTTCACTGAAATATGCAACAAAGCGAGAGAGACCACTACCGTCAGGTCTCTGTGGTAGTGAAAAATAACTCTTACTTCTGCACAACAAACTGGTAGTTTTAATTTGCTGAGCAATGGTTACCCCTTCATGCAGGCCCAAAGTGTTCATAAATAAATGTGATTTAATTAGCTAAAATTAATTAATCAATTAAACCACTGCTTGTAGGAGAATATATACCACAGACTGTGCTCTTGGAGTGGGTGTTTTCTTTTGTGCCTGACTTAAGCTGCTGCTGCTGATGGCACTTACTGGTTCCGTCAAGTAAGGCAGTCCTTTTTCGTTTTGCATATGCCCGGAGGTGATTAGACAAGCTAACTCCACTGTGGAAAGTTGCATTGCAATGGACGCATACCTTCCTATTGAATTCACCTTTCTCTGTAAAAAGACAAAGAATACAAAGACAAACAAATAAGTGAAAACAAAATATTGTGATGCTTATTTGTTAGTGGTCCTCAGGAGTTGTATAACTGGACCTAATAACAGGTCCTTACTTTCTTTTGTGTAGCAAGTTTATAATGCGCAACCTTTTCACTTTTTTAAAGGCAAATCACAGGATGCTGAATATGGTTTAGGATGTCCAATGATATTACATAATATATATAATTTAATTTCAGTTCATAGCAGTAAAGAAATAGTGCGCTACATCTCTGAACCAAATTCTATTAAATTGACAATACAGACAAAAGTCTACATTATAAATTAGGATAGCAAAAATACACAAAAATCTCACTACAGCCTCAGGTTATCATTTCATTTCATTCATTGTCACATTTCAGCAAACAAGCCTTCATCAGAAAATTCCCACTGTCAAAATCACAGAAATGTATTGGAACATGTTCTGTCTCTGTTTTATCTTACAAAGTCTATATGCTTTTATAGTTTAATTCTGCTCTTTGACACTGTTAATGCAATCAAGGTTATAAAATAAGACAAAAGAGTGTTAATCTTCTACATTATTATGTGCAACATGCTCCGTTGTTTTGGCTAAATAATCTAAAGGTAATCTGGCAATATCATTCTACGCCTTTATGCTGATGACACCTCTCTTCTACATCACATAAGATCTGATCTTTAGTGCTCAGAGATCTGCTTAAAAACAACACCTCTAGATGTTAATGTCTTAATGTGAAGTCACACACTTGCGCACACACACACACACACATACACACACACACCTGTCTGTGTAAAAACTGAATCATAGGAGACAGACCAATATTGGTTTATCACAGATAAGTTGAATATGTAACATGTTGACAATGCAAAAACACACACACACACACACGCCCACTATTAGTTGTGATTCAATTTAAATACACTTTGTGTGTGTATGTTATCATACCTACAAATTGCAGTATTTGTCAGACTCTACATAATCCTTGGTTTTCTCACAATGTTGTAAAACTTCTTTTAAAGTCCTATGCAAAAACTTAATTCTCATGTACTTCAGTAAGTTTCTGTTCAGATTTTTTGGATTATGGGATTCTTAGTAAATAGTAGTAAGCAGTAAGTAATCCAGTACAATTACTTATTGTCTAATGTAGACAGTAACCTAATACAAGTTTCACAATATTGAAGTAACATACCTTAAATACTTTCCATTACTTTCGGTTACCTACCAAATATGCAAGTACATTTTCACATCTGGAAGGCAAAACTTGCACTGTAGGTGTAATGCTGTTTCCTTTTCAGCTTTAAAGACAAAATAATGGTGAAATGTTCTCCCAAAGAAAGCCTTCTTCACTACAGGCCATGATAATAACATGGAAGATTAGCTATGGTTTCACTCAAGACAAGAATGGTGAAGTCTTGTAATGTGTGTACATTGCACATGTGCATGGTACTATATCGTTCTTAGATTTTAAAATGTATTTTAAGCCCATTTTTATTAAATGTTATTGTAATCCTATTATAAATGGGTTTTTTGTCTTTAACTGTAACAGATTACAATCAGCATTTTTTATATCCTGATTACGTAAAACTGTTACATCGGTTACATCCCAAGCCTGGCTATGAGTAAGTTACTCACCTGATATTGACTTTGGCAGTGAAGATGCAACTCTTGATCCTGAACTCTGCTCACTGTTTGAAGAAACTGCTAATGTGTTTCTTGACATCTGGGAGGACCCCTTTAGTCTGGCATCTTCCTGACACTTTCTCTTCTTCAGAATTCCTATCAAGGCAGTTGTGCCTGAGAGTGAATTTTTAACATCCAGCTTAGTCTCTGATTGCCTTTTTTCAGATTCCATTTCCGTTAAAGAAAACATGGGCATCAGTGGTCTGGCTTCAGTGCAAACGCTTGTAACAGAATTATTTTTTGGGATTCCAATGGGCGGTGGTGTGAAACAATCAACACTGGACAGCTTTGGTGAAGCACCATATTGGAAATGGTTCCTTCTCTTTCCCAGGATTTGAAGTGCCCGCTGGAACTCCTTCTTGTCACGCATCAACTCCCGCAGTAATAATAATGGGGATTTGTTCTTTGATGCAAAGCTTTTACCGAGCTTTTTGAGGTGGCCTCGTATGTGATTGGACTGCCCAGTCCTGTTATCAAATGAGTCCCCACATAATGGACAGGAGTGAATGCTTTTCACAGTCTCAGAGTCTGAATCCTGCTGCAATGCTGGAAAAAAACAAGACAAACAAACAACAAAATCAGAACCATGAACAATTCAAGCACAATATGATAAACCTGAACTTTGTCACATCAAAGTACAACGGAAATTACAGTTTAAACCCAGTTTAAAACTTGGGTTTTATTTTTGCAGGTCAATCCATTGGGCCACCAGTCACGATAACAATGAACTCACCAACATTATTCCTAGTATCTCAGCTGAGATCTGTCCAATGGGAATCATAAAGGTTGTTGTAAACAAGCTGTCCCAGGAGACTCAGTTTTAGTGATGACTTTAAGAGAATGCAGCAATAACTTGGTAAGTTCAATGTCCATTAATAACCGACAGAACTGATGGCCAGAGCCACAAGAATAAAAGCCATGTTGTTATAAGGGATAGTTTCCTTCAATAAAAGAACATGCAATGAGGGCGCAACTACCTTTTTTCAATCTCCGGAATGCCGATATCTTCCGTCGAATTCGTGGCCTCCTGTCTTGAAAAGCCACCTGTTCAGGAGGCACTACATGGCGTGCATTGTAACTTAGTCCAACCCTATGAAGATGCCCTCGGACATGATTGGACAATCCAACACCAGACTCAAAGACTGCAGGACAGTATGGACAGTTCTTGCGGTCCAATTCCAACTCTGACACATCTTCTGTGAAGGATTCCCTCAATGGTATTTGGTCGGAATCCAAGGTTTCTTGAAATACTTCTGTTTCTATGCATTCTTCTTTGATTTCAGGGTCGTTCTGTTCTTGCTCTTCAGTCTTTATTTTTTCAAACAGCCTTTTAGATGCCTGCAGAGCCCCCCTCATGGACATTCTTCTACTATAGGTATAAATTATGTTTTGTTTTTCTTTCTTGATACCATTGTCAAAAAGGTCAGCGTTGGCATCTGTATCATTAAACTGGAAAATGTCTTTTTCGTCATAGTCCGACATTTCTTCTTGGTTTATTTTCTTGGGACTTGGCAAAGGTTTTGGTAAGATGAAGCATGAGTCTTGGTCAGAGGTGTTCCGATATGGGGTGGACATCTTCCTCTTAGACGGGGACTTTTTGACTGCTGACTGATCCTCGCTCAACTTGGGTACACTGCTGCTAAGATCTGTTTTGGCTGCACTGGATGGAATCCCATGGCCATTTGGGGATAAAGCAGAATCTTCAACCTTGACAGTCAATGTTCCTGGCAACTGGTCAGAGCCATCTTTGTCAGTTTTGGAATCCTGAACAGATGTGCTGCAATTATTGCTTTCCTTCTTCTGTTCTGCAGTTTTCTTTCCATGTCTTTGTCGTGACAGAAGAACATTAATGGATTTGTCAAGTTTTGATTCCGTTAGTTGGGACTTGAGGCCTCTCTTAATCTTGCTATTTTTGAACAAGTCGGAAATGTCATTGGACTCACTAGGTGAACAAGCTCTTTTAGAAGAGATCTGATTTTTTATCAAGATTTTAGATGTAAACTCTGCATCTTCATGAGTTTTGTAAGTAGGTATGTGCTGCTCCTTAGATGGATGTGCATTTTCCTCAATTTGCTGTTCAGCTTGGTATTCCTCAAAGGTTTGTTGATGGCGCCGCAACAGGTGATTCTTAAAAACATTTTTGCTAAAAGCTCTATAAGAACAAATGTTACATGAGAAGATGTCAGGCTCATCATCCTGGATCTGCTTTGTAACAGTAATAACAGTGTGCTGCATAATGTTATGTCTCCTAAGGTCACTCTCAATCAGAGTCCTGAAGCTACATTTGTCACATCTATACTTTCTCTTGTCCTTCTCGTGTGTTTTCGCATGTTGAACAAAAGTGTTTGGGCAGTTTGTTCCAAATGGGCACTGAGGGCAGAAAAGCTTCGCGTTTTTATCCTCTTTCTTCTTATCATTTACGCCTTTAATCTCTTCAGTGAGTCTCTCTCGCTTTTCCTGGTGGATGGACATGTGCTCAATAAGTGAACGACTTTGTCTGAAAGACTGTCCACATTCTCGGGATATAACAGGCTTTGGCGAAATATTCGAAGGGTCAACATGAGACTTCATATGACGATGCAAATGATGCTCCTTCTTGAAAATGAGCTTACATTTTGAGCAAGGGAAACATGATGGCCTTTCGTCTGAATGTGAATTTATTGTAAGCCTCCTCTTTAATGGTGTAAGCCCGTGACTTATACTGTTCTCATGTGAATTTCTTGCAGGTGCATTGTAAAGATTGATGGCCTTTACTGTTCCATTGGGATACTTGGAAACCTTCACTGTTGGTGACGACTGTGACTTGGAGAACTTCCTTGACTTTCTGACTTTTCTGACAGGAATAGAGTCTTCTTGGCCTTCAGCATCAGACAATTCCTCAGATGACTTGTGGCTCAGATCAGGGTAAAGGTCTTCTGAGGGATCCACCATTACAACCATGTCCATTTTCCGTTTCCTTCTCCTTTGGCAGTTGGTAGAAGGGACTTCCTCTTTAGGCTCCTCACCAGGGGAATCACCATGGTTGTCCCACAGAAACTGCATAAATTCTTTGTGAGGGTCCCAATGAAGGTCACTAGCACCACTAAAATTATCTAGTGAGTTCTCAGGTGAGTCTGCGTCAAAACCCCAAATTCCTGCTGTGTCAATTTCCTGCACAGTTTTTAGTGGGGTGATGCTCTTTGCCTCCTCCTTCTCTGTGGAGATGCTGTTGAGTTCATGGGCTTGTGTAGCCTGATGCGAAGAGGGTCCATTTCCCAGGCCAACCGGAGACAACATATCTGTGTTTGACAGAACATCTAGGACACTGTTTTGTTTCAGAGAAGGCTTGCTGAACGAATCTGTGCAAGAGGCGGATTCTTGCGCCATTCTCACAGGCTCTTGCAGGAGTGTGAGGGCATTGATCTCAGGATCTGCATCTTTGTCATCTTCATCAACACCTGTCAGACATGACATTTCAGCTGCCATGACCTGAAAAGAAAATTAAAGCCTTCTTAGATATTCCTCTTTCACAAGTATTCAACTACAAAATCCATATTTAAAAAGGACTAGTGTGTAAGATTTAGTGGCATCTAGCAGTGTAGCTAGAAATTACACCCTCTCCCATCACCCTCCTATTCCAAGGACAAATTAATGTGGCTGCAAAACCCGTGAGAAACGCAAACGGCCCTGTCTAGAGCCACTGTCTGGTTTGTTCATTCTGGGCTACTATAGAAACATGGCGGTTCAGCATGGCGGCCTTTGTGGATTAGGACCTGCTCCCTCTTTATATAAAAACAGCTAATTATAAGGTAACAAATACTAAACTAAACTTATTTCAGGTTATTATACACTAAACATACCTATGAATACGGTATTCAATTTAAAAATAAATAAAAATAGATCCTCCTAAATGTTACACACTGGTCCATTAACACTGTTACATCATAAATACTACATTTAATTCAGATGACAACATCATGATTGTTTTGGCATGTCTGGCCGAGTGGGGTTATCCATAATACTGAAAAGTGGATTGAATTCTGGCATGTTAAATAAATTGATTAATCACATTTTTTTCTTTTCTTTTTGTGGGGGCTTTTCTTGCTTTTAATTGAAAGTGACAGCGGAAGAGTGGCAAGAAAGGGGGGAAAGAGAAAGGGGATGACATGCAGCAAAGGGCCACAGGGAAGGAATGCTGTAATGGGCACCACAAATGGTGCCGGGCAAGCAGGCAACGGAACTGAGCTCAGCAGCCTCCCAGTGAAAAGGCCCAGACCAAACAAAGCCTCCCAGACCAAGGAGGGCCAGTTTGATGACGGTAAATACAGTGCCAAGGTGATTTACAGCAGCTCTGACAAGGACTCTGACATAAGAATGTGTGCTGGGAAGCAAGGGAACTTTAAATTCAGAGATTTCTGAACAGAGTTTGGTGATCTTCGCTTGCAAGTGAGAACACAACATGTCAGGACTACATCCTCTCCTTATAACCGCTAGTTAAAACAGCCGAATCAGGATACAGCCTGACAAGAGGGAATACAGTACTGAGGTGATATGCTTCAAGCAGGACTCTGACTCCACACACAACAAAAACACATTGGGGTGAGGGGTCAAGCGGGTAATGGCCTCCGCACACCAACCACTGTCTGGTCCTTACTTGTTCTGTTTACTCCGAGGATTTTCACTTTAACTCTAACAAACCATTTTAATATCCTATTACCATTTTACGGACTTTATAAAGGCAATTTACTTTAAACATTTTTGGGTACTCAAAAAGGCCGGACTATGTGTAGTGAGACCTAACAGATAGACAGATCATGGAAAACTCAGCTCAATTCTGGCATGTAAGATCAACCACATCACTACACACACCAATCATCGCACACAACGACAAACACAAACACAAAAAGAAACGGTGCAATTTGACAGTTTACGGGGACACCAAACGACAATCTTTATCTGAAGACACATACTACAAGCTCAAACCTACACCACCACACACTTGCATAATCCAGCAAATCATAAAGCTCCTCAAGACAACACCACGACACCAAAATATTTTTGGTTTGTGAGCGAATCTACTACGTTCACGTACACTCAATTAATACATACGGCCTGGGAATATTTATGACTATAGTAGATATATTGCAATTATATTTTTAGGGTACCACCGTATTTTTATAGAATGATCCGTATATTATAGAACTGGCAAATACGAAGCATGGTAAGATTATTTTTGGTACCTGGCTCAAACATGGTTGGACCTCGCTCATTGCACGGGAGATTCTCGCTATGGCGGTACCTATTGTTCATTGGAACTAGAATGTCAATGGGATTACATTTGTTCGGAGATCGCTAAGGTTTCGGAACCTTTTGCATAGTACGTCATGTTCCGGCGCCAGTAACGCATTTAAGTATATCATCTTCCGCGACGCTTACTTTTATCTAGCCGCCATTTCTTCATAGTGCAGGAGAAACTCCTAAATGAAAACGATTGATTACCTTGCCCATCGTTGGGCAAGAACGGCGGTACCCGCGATTACTGAACGAATATTGTAAAGGAGCCCAGGTACATTTTAGCTAGCTCGCTACGATGCGTTTACATCGGTTCGTATGGATAAGTAAATGGCTACGAAAGACAACAATTTTCGCAACCAAATGTGTTGAAATGAAATTGCACGTGTCAGGCTTTCTGACAGGCCAACCCACATCATGCCGGAGCTGCCATGAAAGAAAGCAGTAACTGTTGAAAGATATCAGCGTTAGGGCGTTGGCCATCGAGCTATCCATAGTTGGACACCGTGTAACATGGCAAACAGCATCCTATACGCGGTCTAACACTGTGCATGTGGGCTCATGTTTGTCCTGTGGTGAGTGGATGTAAATGCAAATTGGTCACATCTCAAGTTAGCGAGCTAGTCTATGCTAGCTGGAGCATACGCTTGAAATTAGGTTCGCATAAAATTCGCCCGTTGAAGATATTGTTATGGTATTAAAAAGATGATAAACATAACGTATACAGGTAACGGAAGAGCTATATGCAGACGCGCCAAACGTAATTGAGAAGCTGTGTAGCAGTTACCAATATCAGTTAGTGAATTTTGGGTATCAACTCATTACATAACGTGTCTAATAGTAACATGAAGCGACTACATCAACACAAAAATCCAGAGTTGGTGGTAGTATGTTTTCCGTGAATAAACTGCTAGTAAATCTAACTGGTTCAAGCTTGAACCAACATAGTCGCTCCAGCTAACGTTAATGACTGATGTGATTATTGTGATATTGTAACCACGTTTTTATTAAACGATAAACTGACATGCTGTTAGACACAGTATATATAACCAATTCACACTGATTGCTTAATTAATACTGTTGAAAAGATTTCGTATGTTATCATCTTTAATTAAGTTTGCGATTTAGCGACAGCGACCAGCCTAGCATTACTCGCTAAACAATATATTACATCCACTCACCACAGACAAAATGAGCACTGCACAGACGAGTGTTTGCAGTTGGTGTCCAACGGTGTCCACCACCCTGCTCGCTCCCGAACAGCTGATGTGTGGCTGTAGAAAAGCCTGACACCGCTGCATTTCATTCAACCACATTGTAGTAACGCAAGTAACGCGCACTTTAACATTCTCAGTAACGGTAACAGCGTTGCAACGATGGGAAAAAGTATTTCATTAGATTACTCCGTTACTGAAAAAGTAACGCCGTTAATACTTAAATGCCGTTACTGCAACACTCTTGCAACAGACTTAGCGATCCCGCCGAATCAAGTACTCAACATGCGGCAGACAAGTTAGAATGTAAGTGACGGTCAGG
>NW_023339796.1:16561661-16586696 GCF_004916995.1 Morone saxatilis | reverse complement strand
GTCAGGTGATATTCATGAATAGATATAAAAAGGTTCATTCTAAAAAAGGTACAAAAGAAAATGTAACAATTCTTATTTTCAGGTGATTATACACTAATGAAAACATACTTATGAATATTATACTCCATGTCTGACCAAAGATCAATCTAAATGTATGTAAATAACACTGGACCTTTCAGAACAGCAAAATCGTCCATAAATTGTTTGTCCACAGGGTGTGATGAGCATTGCTGCCACTAGAGGCTGCCACTATGGCTTAAAAAGGTTAGTCAACTTTAAAATACAAATAAGCTAAAACGATTAGTCGATTAACAGAAAAATAATTTGCTATTTTTAACTATTTTGATATTTTTTTATGTATTGTTTTGCTGCTTTTCTTTGTCTTATGTGACATAAAACTGAAGATGTTTAGGGGCCTTTTTGACGGACAAAATCAGTCATTTGAAAACGTCACTTTGGGTTTAAGGAAATTTTATGTTCTCGTGTGTCTCTTGCGAAAGAATTGTGTACTCTCTGACATTTTATCAACCAAGAAATGAATTGAGAAGATAATAAGCAGACTAAATGAATAATGAAAAGAATCAGTCCTGAATGCAAATGTAAATCAGTTATAGTTAAAATAGTTTAAGCATCTGGTTAGGATGATAATTATTTGCAGCTTTTAGCATGTATTATCAAATGTCAAAAGCGTAACACAGTGACATTTGATTATAGAGTCCAATATTGAATATTATGTATGTTTTACGAGCTACAGTTTGCAATGGGTAGTTCTTGCTTGTAAGAATGTGCTTGTTTGCTGTGAAAAGTAAACATTTTAGTTACTTACAATGTCACCACAGTTAGCTTCCTGACTCAATCAGAATCCATTGACTACAAAGTAAATATAGCAAAATGTACTTGACACTTCGCTTAGATGATTAATTGTGGCCATTTATAACACTACAAGGTCGCCGGAGTGAGAGGTCTTGGATTTGAAGGGCAATAAAAGTGTCATATCTAGTAAATGCTCCTGGGGCAGAGCAAGGTGTTTATAATATCCACACAGTAGCACCAAAACTGCACAGAGATGGACCTCGCAAATGGCTTTTGATGAGCGGTTGTGGATTTTGTATAGAGCTAAAACTTTCAGCATAGTAGTTCAGTTATATGCCATCCCACTATAGTTGCGATGGGTTTCCAAAGGTACCCTACATACACATCAGATTGTATTATTTATACTATGTTCCGTTAAGGGTATCGTTGCTTTTCTTTGGCGTTTAATCACGCTGTGTTGTTGGATGCTGCTTGCAGGAGCTGCAGACCAATCCATTAAGGCTGTTCCATACCAAAACCTATTCCTAAACTAGAGCTAATGACAATCGTTCCTCGCTACTCACTATACAGATATCAATAAAATGATGAAAAACAAACAGACATTACCTCCGAGCGGTGCGGATGCAGACAGGACACAGTTTATACGCTGCATTGAATAATTTCTTACTTTCGTCTTCCATCTATTTCACAGTCGCCATTTTCCGTGGTGGACTGGTGTGGGACATATCATTTCCTTTGTAAGGGTAACCGTACATAAAAATGGCTAAACCGCAACAGAACAAAGACATTCTCCAATAATTACGTTTGATTATGTTACTATATAATAAAGCAACTGTAGTTAAACACTTACTCAAGTTATTGTCTCGTATAATTTCGTCACGTAATGTTACGAGTCGGCGCCATGTTCCCCCGAAAGATTTGCAATGGTTCATTCCAAATAGGAGGAATAAAAGACCTGAGTTAATGACCATCTCCTTTGGGTAGCAGATTTTATTTGTAGCTTGATGGCGGTTAATCACCGTATTAATTGATAACATCAATTTAAACTTCAGTTATTATTTGCTTTGTTGTTTTTTTTTTTTTAAATAGCACATTTGGTTTAGCTATTTAAAGTTGCCATAGACGCACAGACAAGAATTGAATGCCAAGAGAGATGTTACCACTGTGCCCCCATGGTTGTCTTCTCAGGTCTTTGTTGCTTTCGTAGCCGACGATTAGCCGCTTCAGCTATTGTTATTCCACCTCTCGTGTGTTTAAAAGAGGAAACACGTCGTGATTTTGACACATACTCTAAAAAATAAATAATAATAATCCCACAGTAAACCCCTGGCCTTCTAGTTTTGATGATAATAATATGTAACCCACAGGCTAATATTGTAGTCTGGCAGTAGAATTGTCCGTCTGGATGAAAACGTGTTAATAAAGTTGTTACAGTGCTGGTTGGGCCTCGTGCGAACATCACAACGAGGCGCTAACAGAAATATCAGATGTGGGGTCAAAGGTTAAACTGACTCAAACAAGTTTCATCACCTGTCTAACGGAGTAAATATATCGATTATCACAGGTGGGTTCACAACGGAACAGAAAACTACAGTTAACTTTATTAATGACAAAATGTGAACGTTGACGAAAAACTATCCCGGTAGCTAAAGCTAGCAACGCCAGGTAGCTTCACTGCTTCAACCCGAGCATTAATAATAATAATAATTAGTTAATCACTGGTTTATTATTCTACTATCACATACTTACTGCATCACTCAGAGAGCATTCAGTTCTTTTAAATCAGTGCACATTTTATTCAAAGGTAAATCAGCAGTGTATGCTAACTATATAAAAATATCCTGCTTGAGTTTGACATCATTTTCATCCAAGGATGTCATGAAAAACAAATCTTCACAAAAGCCATATATTGTAGTAGTTATCTGTTATGATCAGTTATAGTTCAATTGTAAATTTACATAGCTACAAATATATTTATTGGTTCATTTTTGCATCCACGTAAGAGTCTCTGGTTTGTTTTTTACTTTAAGCCGGATGTCCCCAGCCAAGATCTGTAGTGACCGATTGAGCTTGCTCGGGTTTGCATTCAAAAGTGTGAGTGCCTACATGATCTGATGAGATGTTGGATTCGGAGGACTTCACCATGTCCCTGGACAATCTGTTTTTTGAGAAACCCATTGTCCATAAAGTGTGAGTACCAAGAGAGGCCCCATAACATCCCTCTCTCTTGTTCTTCTCTTAGCTGAATGAATGTTTGTCCCCATGGATTGTATTTGACAGAAAGCCACTGCACCAGGAGGACGGTCCATGGCAGCTGGAAGTGCCTCCATCTCTGTCTCAGATTCCAGCCACTCAGGATATGCAAGAGGAAGCAGAGTCTCTCTCTACCCTATACAGTATGTTGTGCTCTGGATTAGGGTGAATTCCTTTTCACTTGACTTGAGTAAACTGCTTAGTATCTGGCCTATTGAAGCTCTACTAAATTTAACTGTATGACTCACTGACACGATAGCTTGAATAGGCTTGAAAGCGTTCTCAATTTTCTTTGACAAGAATCTGGGCCTTATGATATATTCTCATAGTCATTAGTATGACTGGAATCGTTAATCTGCTGCTGGAAATTATTTTCATCAGCAAGCAAAATAGACAACCTTGATTTTTAGATGCACCACTTACAGCTACTAGCAACTTGATTTGATGAAACTCTCCCTCTTTTTACTCACAGGTTTCTCCCAGCAACCCAAAACATTCATGCCTCCCTATAAAGGATCTGCTGGCCTCAAGGTCTTACCATCGAAAATCAGTCCTTATAGTTATAACAATGACGAGAAAGAGATTGAAACTCAGGGTGGCAGCGACAGCACCAGCAGATGTGGTGGCCTTTGGGGAGGTGAAGGTTTCAGGGATTACTCTCAGGGTGCCTGTCAGAGTGGCAGTGGTGGAGGTGAAACCCCACAGGACTCTGGTCATGTGGCCATCAGGCAGAGGTGTTTGTCTCTGGGGCGCAGCGAAAGCCCATCTCTACGAAGAAGGCAAGTGTCAGTTATTCAACAAGATAACATTTACATGAGTGTGTGCACAGAATTTAAGGCTATAAAAAGCAGGGCAACCAGATTTCTTTCTCTTCTGGAGGCAGATGCAGAATATAATTTAAAAAAAATCTAAAATGAGCAAGATTAGTGTTATTTACTATATAAAAGCCATATTTAAATTTTTTCTTGCCGAGAAATGTAAAATAGTGCTGATTCCCTCTTTAATCCCTCAAATTGCTGGAATCCACAACACACTTAGTTAAAATGGTGCTACAGTGGATCCTGAAAAGGCTTGATTTTTACATCCGCTGATAAGACCATGAAAAGATGCTAAACCATCCCCCATGTTAGCCTTGTTGCCAGAGGCCAAATGCCTGGCCTTCTTCAAATAAGCCTCCAAGCTTGCAGCAGCGACAGTAGTTTCCCCCGTCTCATTCTACCTTCGTCTGTTTTAAATTCTCTATTCTCTACATATCCTCTTCTGCGTCCCACAACAGCTTGTTCAAGGTTCAGGTGTTGAACAATGGAGGTGACTCGTCAAACACAGATGACCTCAGTCGCAGCGGCAGCCAGACAGCATCCAGACCTCAAACTTTTCTCAGTCAGGTTACCATGGCGACAGTGCCTCCTCCTCTTCAGCCGCCACGGGCGACAGTTAGCCAGCCAGCTCCTCCTTTCTCCCCAAAGCCCCCCTTCTCAACCCCCCCCCCTCTGGGCTCATCTGCAGCGAGCGGCCGACCCCCGCAGCAGGCGGCTCATGCAGAGATGCAGGACAAGGGCACAAAGAGAGCCTTCGTTCCGCCCATGACGCCTCAGCCGCTCCACATACAAGGTGCTGCACTGCACTGACACAGTCGCAGACAGGCGCTGTGCTCATAGTCTATGACTGATTTACCGAATAACACTCATATAGCTTCTGTAAAGTGTTGCAGCTAATGAGCATGCCCATGTCTAGCCTTGGCAGCAGCTGCCACAATGTGTTTGGGTGTGATGAGGTGAAATGAGGTGAGCTCCCCCCATTGACCGCTCCATTGTAATAAAACATGCTGGTCACTAGGTGGTGAATAGTAGACACTGTAGACAGTAACAGCAGAAACCTTTGTAATCACATGTAGTCTACAGTCTGCAGTTTTACTTTCTAGTCTCTACAAAATAAAATCCCTTGATTTATCCCCTACAGAAATGTTGGAACATTTCATATTAACATCAAGGTGGGAAAAAGCGTGAGAGTGTGACTGTAAATGAATGTGTGATATTTTGTTTTGATTGTGCACATTTTAGGGTCTTCTGGGTCTGGACTTTTGCGTCCAGTTTCTGAAATCCGTATCCTTTTTGTTATTGTGTAAGTGAACGTTTATACTGTGTTTAAACTGTGCTAGACTGCTTGGAAAGCAATTTCACAAGTGATGTGGTTTGATTTCCTGAACCATGCTAACACAGCATCTAAGTTCAGATCTGTCTTCAGCGAGTTCCCATTTTTCAACTACGTTCAGTCCAAAGCACTTGATGACGTAAGCATTATTTTAAGGTCTTTATAAACCTAATGCCGAGGATCATGAATAACATCATAGTTTTCATTGTCTTGTTGGAACCTGTTAGAAGTGAACTTGAACTGTGAGTCCTGGCAGTGCTTTTATGTTTGGTTTGTTCACAGGTTCTTTACACGGGTAAGAACTTTGTGGCATGTGCTCCTACTGGATCTGGTAAAACAGTGCTGTTTGAGCTGGCCATAATTCGTCTGCTAATGGAGACCTCAGAGCCCTGGAGAGATGTCAAAGCGGTCTATAGTGAGCATAATATTGTGTTGACCCTATTAATATATCAATAAAGCTCCAGTCTGAGTAGAGTAATTCCTTACTTTCAGAAAATATATGGCATAAAATCTAGAAAGTAAAACTAATATTGAGTGTATGAGCTGATCAGGAGGAAGAAATCTTATACCTTATGAAATACTATAATTTAAAATCAGTGAAGTGTTTCAACACTATAAACCTGACTGTAATCTTACACTGACTGGGGCTTTAAACATGTCTTGATTTTTGATTCAATTATAGATTTAGGGTTTTTTTGAGGTACAGAGAACTGTCTTGTAAAAGGGATTCACTGTTTGTTCTTGCCAGTGGCCCCTATCAAAGCTCTCTGCAGTCAGTGCTTTGAGAGCTGGAAGAAGAAGTTTGGTCCTCTGGGGCTGAGCTGTAAGGAGCTGACGGGCGACACAGAGATCGATGACTTCTTTGAGATTCAGGACTCCCACATCATCCTGACTACACCTGTGTGTGTGACACAACAAAAACGAAGAAAGAAGAAAGAGAATAATCCAAATAAAATTGTGACCTGAAGTTTTACTTGAATAGTTCATGTTGTGTTTATCATTTTCTCAGGAAAAATGGGACAGCATGACAAGAAAATGGAAGGACAACTGTCTCTTGCAGCTAGTCAGGCTCTTCCTTATTGATGAGGTCAGTGTGTTTGTCAGACATTTTGTTTACGGTCTCTAAAAATGTGCCTACGTAATGGTGGATACTCACTGTGCCATTGTGTTTAATTATGCCACATTGCATTGCATATTGTTAGCCTTTACCCTCAGCTTTCTTTCAACTGAGGTTAGCTATTAAAAAATGAAAGTACATCACGTTCTGATCCTATGTAGAATGAGAGTGCATACCATCTGCCATGCATGAGATGCACCTCCTCATGTTAATAATGGAATACAGTGATCAAGGACAGTTTCATTTTATTTTACCACATACCAACATCTGTGTTGAACCTTAAGATGTTTCTAAAGCCAAGTTTAAGATGACAAATGTTGTTCTCCCAGGTGCATGTGGTGAAGGATGCGACCCGTGGTGCCACTCTGGAAGTGGTGGTGAGCAGGATGAAGGCCGTACATGCCTACAGGACCGCACAGAATCCAGAGACAGGCCTCTCTATGAGGTTTGTGGCTGTATCAGCCACCATACCCAACGTCTCTGATGTAAGTGGAACAGAGTTCAGCAGTAATTAGTTTAGGACAGGAGAATTCAAAAGGCAGTGTGGACAAATCCTTCAGAATGACATACAATAATTCAGTAATTCCCCTTTAGTTTAGTTGCTTATGCCTATGGGATCATGATTTTGTTATTTGAGCCCATAGACAATCAAAAATTGTGCCAAGATAAGATAATATTGTTGTTTGACATAATTTCAGACAGCACCAAATACATGAAAAGTTCTGTCTAAGACATTTGTTAGTTTTGACTTTGGCAAAGTGGGACAAACAGTAAAATTCCCCCAAACTGTATCTCTACTCTCTCACCAAATCACATACATTTAGGTTTTTCTATGGGATTTCATTTTGATGGCTAATATAATAGGTAATGTAATATTTTTTCACTTCCATTCACTGAAACAGTTTGAAGCCCCCCTGTGTAGGCATACCTATCACTTTGAAAACCTAAATCTGTTAATTGGAGTCCTTTTATATTGTGATTGAGTAAGAAAAAGCATAATAGTGAAAAATTAAGATAAGAAATTAAGGTACTTCACTGCATCACTTCACTGTAACGCAAAGACACAATTGTGTGATTGAACTGTATCATTGTTTTGTCTGCCGGTTGTTAGATAGCAGACTGGCTGTCTAACGAGAGTGGTCCAGCCACATATCTGGACATGGACGAGAGCCACCGTCCAGTAAAGCTGAGGAAGGTGGTGTTGGGATTCCCCTGCAGCCCTAACCAAACAGAGTTCAAGTTTGACCTGTCACTCAACTACAAGATGGCCAACATCATACAAACGTACTCTGACCAGAAGCCTGCACTGGTGGTGAGTGTGTGGGAAAACTAGGCCTAACTGTATGTCCTTTTTCTGCTTGTGTATTTGTTTTCCTTCTTTGTTTTCTCAAGTCCCTGAACATGGTTTAGAGTTAATGGTGGGATTAGAGTACTTCATGGTCTAATAATCATGTTATTCTGTAGTTTTGCTCTACAAGGAAAGGAGTCCAGCAGTCAGCTACAGTTCTGGCCAAGGATGCTCGGTTCATCATGAGCATTGAGCACAAGCAAAGGTATGTTTCTTACTCACCTACATGTTCTCACATATGCAACTATTCATCAAAACATTTTGTTGTTGTTCAGTTAAGTTAACTTCACTGAAAGCTTGATCTTCTTTACTTTTTGTTGCTTTGTAATCTGTTTAGGTTGATGAAATATGCAAACTCTATTCTGGATTCAAAACTAAGAGGTGAGTTGTCTTCTGAAATGTCAAGACCAGATACAGAATCTGGAACCTGTTTTAGTGCAAGACCCTGTAAAAAACATGTTGATTTGATTGTGGCTCTAATTATCAACTGTATAACAATTTTTTTGTGTTTCGTTTGTGATCCAGATCTGGTGATGTTAGGGGTTGGTTACCACCATGCAGGAGTTGATTTGTCTGATAGGAAGTTGATAGAAAAGGCCTTCACTCTGGCAGACCTGCCTGTCCTCTGTGAGACTTTGTCACCAATACAGTTTTATGTTGTGCCGTAAATGGATATGTGTCTATATAAGTGTGCAACATGATCCTGTGTTTTTATTTTGTTTGTAACGCTGCAGACATAAACAGGAAAGACAAGTTACAGGTTGTAGCAACTGAATCGTACAGTATTTTATAGCCAAGGCCTCAGCACAAGCTTTATAACTCCAGGCTTATGTAAAAAACTTATGTAAATGTCTGTTTAATGGAAATATCCTATTCTAGTCATTTTCCTACCCACATTGACTGGACTGATATGCACCAGTTCCTAGTGGAATCTGAAATGCAGAAGCAAACGGATTCTGATTTGTGCTTATCATAAGTAACTAATGACACTGTGAAATTGTGTTGTTGGTGCATCTATGAAAATAAGGAAAAATTGACCACACTTCAGTGCAAAGCAATCAGAAACCTTTACCACACAATTTGAAATCAGATTTTATTGGATTTCATGGGTTCTGAATTTGTGGTCTGATTTTTAATACCCTAGTTACCACCAGGACTCTGGCCATGGGGGTGAACCTGCCAGCTCATCTGGTGGTGATCAAGTCCACCATGCAGTATGTGGCAGGCTCCTGTGAGGAGTACAGCGAGGCCGACTTGCTGCAGATGATAGGCCGAGCTGGAAGACCACAAGTAATGGCAGAATTATAAATGAATAGTTTTCTTACCTCCGTTAGCACAAGATGGTATTGGTTGGTGCAAAACATGGAACAGATTTAAGCAATTATGGAAGTTTACCATTAACTTGCAGTTATCTGATGCTGTTATGGAAATAGCATTTGTAGTTGTAGCAACAGCTATTTGTAGTATGAGGCACAAACTAAATAACATGTCTTTCTTCCTCTAGTTCGACACGTCAGCGACTGCAGTGATTATGACCAAGAGCCAAACCAAAGACAAGTACATGAATCTAATGAATGGGATGGAAATCATTGAGAGCAGGTATTACCGCTCAGTCATTTGAGATTTTTTCTTCTTCTCTCTTTCTCTTTCAGTCTGTCTTTCTTGGACTCTTGCTCTCTCATATGAGAGGGATTATACAGTATTACACAAGGTAACAGTATACTTCTTTTCCTCAGCTTACACAGTCACCTGGTTGAGCACCTGAATGCTGAGATTGTTCTCCAAACCATCAGCGATGTCAACATGGCTCTGGATTGGATACGTTCCACCCTCCTCTACATCAGAGCCCTCAAGAACCCCACACACTATGGTCAGAGCTCAAAGCACACAAACACACAGACCCGCATTTGTGTCCAGCTTCTTTCTTACTGTATGTTAAACCAATCAGTGCCTCAACCTCAATTTCAGGTTTCTCCGCTGACTTAGACAGATATGGAATCGAAGCAAAATTGCAAGGTGGGCCACAACTGTTTTTGTTCTATCTGAAGTCACTAAAGTAGCATGTTGATATTAGTAGGACTCTATTGATGAATTTAACCCCCTATAGTGAAGCCAAGCTGCCCTTCTGTCTGTACTTAACTGTACACATTACTAACACTACCCCACTATTGTAGTTTGAGGTGGTTGCTGTTTCTCTTGTCACTCATAGAACTGTGTCTGAGGAACCTCAACTCTCTGTCCTCCATTGGTCTGATTGACATGGATGAAGATATCAACATCAAACCAACAGGTAGAGAGGAAATAAGTCGTTAGGAAGCTTAATGTGCTCCCCTTTAGTTTTTTTATCTTACGTTTAGTGAATGATTCGTTTTCACCTGAACCACATATTAAAGAAATAAAACTGTAAAATAGTTTGTTCTTGTTCCTCATAGAGGCCGGCAGGTCGATGGCGCGGTACTGTGTTGCCTTTGACACTATGAAACAGTTCTGCAAAGTGTCTGCCACTGAGAACCTGTCTGACCTGGTAGGTTTCCTGATAAGACTGCACAACACTAATGTTTGTGATTTCAGTGCAGATATAGTGACATTTTGTGGTTAGGCTGGGTTCCTGCATAAGGGAATCATTTTGATTATTTGGATGCAGTATACAAACAGAAGTGGTTAAAAGTGGTTGTATGCACAGATTGAGTTGGTGTCGAAGAGCAGAGAGTTCAGTGACATTCAGTTGAGAATGAATGAAAAGAGGCCTTTGAACACTTTGAACAGGGACAAGAACAGGATCACCATCAGGTCAGACACATTTGTAAGATTGACAAATATCATAAGCCCTGATTTTAACTTTTGGATTGGAAATACATAATGGTGGAGGTAGACACAAGCCATTGTAAAGGAGATGTTTATGTATTTTTCCAGGTTTCCCCTTGATGGAAAGATCAAAACCACTGAGATGAAAGTGAACTGGTAGATTTATTCTTTCAGTGCTTTTCTTGAACAGGAATAAATAAAAGTAATACTGTTTTATAGATTTCTTAAGGACTGACCACTATAAATATTATGTGTTTATTGCTTTGTCTTTAGCTTGATTCAGGCTCAGTTGGGTTCCATCTCAATTCAAGAGTTTGGACTTACCCAGGACACAGCAAAGATCTTCAGGAATGGGATGCGCATAAGCAGATGTATGTTGGGTAAATGAGGGATAAATAAATTAAGTGCTCCCTGACTATATATATATTTAAAACTTGATTGTATTTTGATCCCAATCAGGCCTGTCAGAGTTTCTGAGTCAGCGATCCAAGACCGGTTTTTCTGCTCTGCTCAACTCCCTGATCCTGGCCAAGTGCTTCAGAGCCAAGCTTTGGGAAAACTCGCCCTATGTTTCCAAACAGCTGGAGAAGATAGGTGGATGCATTGCTATGTCCACATTCCATACATACAGACGTATAGTATCACACTTTTTATCTAAGCAATGTAAATATAGTGCTAAAATAGAATTTCAGTGGTCCTGATGAATTCCTTCCTATTAGATGTACATGCAGTGTCAAACTAAATACTAACATTTGATAATAAACTGTGTGTTTCAGGCCAGACTTTGTCAACTGCCATGGTGAACGCTGGACTCACCACTTTCAGCAAGATAGAGCAAACCCACCCCAGAGAGCTTGAGCTGGTCAGTTTGCGTAATATTTACAAAGGAAATACATTTTAATTATCCAAAGCATTTGATTTAACCATTATTTGAGCTGGATCAGTCGCAATGTAGAGACCAGGCTCTCATGCTTCAGCTTTAATCACCATATGTCACAGCTGATACTGCTGACCTGAAATAGGTTGGGTAATATTATGTCAAAAAGATTTTCAGATAACTAACTTTATTTCTGTTATTCAGATTCTCAACAGACACCCACCATTTGGCAACCAAATCAGAGAATCTGTCATACATCTCCCGAAGTATGAAGTTACTTTGGAGCAGGTAAAAGATGTTGCAGAATTTTATTATCAAAGCGTCAAGTGTGTTATATTACGTCATAAACTACTTTTTGTTGGTCAAAGGTTTTATTGTATTCGTGTTATTCTTAATCGTTTTTCTAAAAGTTATTTCTGTGTTTTGTAGCTTCCGAGGTATAGCTGTGCTACAGCAGAGATTGTGGTGAAGGTGAACCTAAAAAACCAAGCACAGCTGCTGTCCAGGAGAACAGCCCCTGACCACCACTATGTCTCTCTGATCATCGGAAACTCTGACAATACTTTGGTCTTCCTACAGAAACTCACGTGAGAAACAAAACCCAGGCCCAGGGTCCCACCAATTTTGTGTTGTCTCTGCTGTCTTTCACTTGTCCGCTCCTCCTCTCTAACTGTTATACACCATTATGTGTCAAAGACAGAACATCATTTGAAAACATATAGTATATTGACTCTCGGCAGGCATCCTCTTGTTTGTTTTCCAGGGACTTTGTGCTGTTGAAGAGTGGTAGCTGGTCGAAGAAAATTGAGGTGACAAAGGCCTCAAAAGGAGAGGAGATCAGTGTCAATCTCATCAGCTCTGAATACGGTAAACCATAAAATACCTTTCCATTTGACATAGAAATGTAACCACAGTATGTACAGTTCTCCTGTATATCACCTACAGTATATTATAGAAGTGAATAATAATGTGTTGTTCAGTACAGGTTTTCTGTATTTATAAATTCACTATGCCTTTTGTTCAACAATTATCTCATCTGGTAGTGTGTTGTAAAGCACTATTTGTTATATATAGAGTATATCACTGAGAAAAAAATGTCTGTCAAGCTAAATAATGCAATTATTTATTATATTTTTATAAAGATCAATATTGTAATACATTGAAAATGGGAAAATAGGGCCTATGTGCAGGCATTTTTGCCGTATTAAACAATATAAATCAATAAAATCCAAACATAGATTTTTGAGTTGTTATACTTCTATATATAATGTACATTTTGTTTTTGCACATCCTGGCTATAAACTCTTGGACTTGACTGCCTGTCAGTGATATGTAGGGAGTGTATTTGCTTTACATTTTAGCCTTTTTACTCTCCTACAGTGGGCCTGGACATCCAGCAGAAGTTCAATGTGTACTATAGTAGAGGCAGAAGGGTTGAAACTGATGATCCATACAACGTGTCATATGATCATACTGGACAGAGACCGCAGCCCTCTGCACTGAAACCACAATCTACAGATCAGGCTGTAGCTCAGAGGGAAACATCTACTACAGACACAGGTACTACACTTTAGCTTTATTAATGCTGAAATATGATATAGTGTGTATTGAGATAGTATTTCTTCAATGGCAGATTAATATTTGATTTTTTTAATCTCTATTCGAATGTGATCAGATTTAGACAACAAAAGGCGGTGCAACCACTTCTGCAAGAATAAGGATCTCTGTGGCCACGACTGCTGTAAGTACAGTCACATCTTTCACTCTATGTGCACTTATCGTGTCTGCCTGTGCATTACTTTGATTGCCTGTCAACATTATCAAAGTCTTCTTCCTCCACTATGTCAATCAGAGTGTATATGTGTGTTCTCCTACTCCTTTTAGGTAAAGTAGGTGTAACTGTGGCACGGAAGAGGTCAACAAATCAAGAATGCAGTTTCTCTTCCTATTTGAATGACCTGAGGAGCAGGTGTGACACACTCACGCAGACTCCTGTCAAACGACTCAAGGTGAGGAACAAAACAGATGCAAGCCTGCGCACACTGTATACACTAAATGTTGTTGAATTGAGATTTCACTGTTCAATGAATAGTTCTCTGTGACATAAAGTGACTATAAGACATAAATTCTCAAAAAAACCTTCATGTTGAGTCTGCAGAAAAAGCTGACGAGTCACTATTGTTAAGAAATGTCAATGGCACAAGTAGCGAAGTTAACTTGCAAAGAAAAACAAGAACTATACCAGGCATGTGAAACAGCAAAAGTAAATGGCACAATATATGTAATATATATGTAATTATACACATACAGGTCCTATACTGTATATTATTAGGATGTGGAAATGCTATTAAACTGTGCTTGCATTAAGTATGTGCGAAAAATACAGTGTATACCAAATAGTTTAGGTATGTAGATATGTACTTTAAAAAAAGCTATTAATCACAAATATTTAGGTGTAGAATATGCAGATTAGATACAATGTGTGTTTTTCTATCTTTCTCTGACAGACAATAAAAGTGTCCTTTATTTCTGTATTACTAAGCTAAATGAGTTTGTTTTTGATGTTTTGTTTTATTGTTTTAAGATGAAAATGAGGCAGGAGTTTTCTTACAAACCCAAAGAGAGGCTTCCTACTGTTTCCAGGTATTCCCCATAGACTTACTTTGATTCAATATCAGAATAGATCCCATAATAACTGCTGCAAAATTAAATTCTTAAAAAATGTGACAGTAAAATCTGTGAAAATAACCCTAGTTTTAAATAAATTTGACGGGCTGATGCTTAATTATATTCATGTCCTATTATTTGACGTGATGAAGGTATGGAGGGAGTCACTATGAAGCGTCAGTGAGACCTCACACTGAGACTGTGGATCTCACAGAAGAAGACCCTCCTCACCTGCCAGACATAGTTCATCTGGATGATGTTGACTGTGGTAAACAAGCAGCATAAAGAAGATGAACACATTGCAGGGTTTATCAATCAAATGCTTTCTGTGTTTTTCTCTCTAACACTCTGTTCATTCTCTCTCTTTTTGAGATTATGATGACTATGACATGAGCAGGATGATGGAGGACTCTATCCAAACACCTGCTGCGTCTTATTCTCACCAACAAAGTAACATCAAACAACTTAACTCAAACTCATTACTAGACAGACCATACTGGTGGTTTTGAATGTTTTAGCTCATTAACTACAAATCTCATATACTTTACATACTACCAGTTATTTTTCAGTGCATACTATATAGGTTTGATTACTTAGCCATTGTTGTCAGCTCGGTTCAGTAAACCAACAGTAAATCATCTTTACATATACATACAGCTGTATACATTTACAGCACATCACATTGCATTCATAATCCATGTTCTCAGAGGAACAAACCCAGGAGATAAACAACAAGCATGAATGAACAAAGAGAGAAATCATGTTTGATACAAAATTTAAAGGTGATAAATATTCATAGTTCATAGTATCAGGATGTTTATATTACATTTATAAACATATTACGTTTGTTTTTATTACTTTCATTGTTGCAATAACTAAAGACCAACCCTGCTTCCACACACACACTGAGGACACCACATCGTGCATATCAGTACACATCTGGAGAGGTAGCTGGGTGCACATCCCATCCTCTTGTTATGCCAGGTGCAACACAACAGATTCAATGAAGGAAAAAAGTGTCAACACGCTGGATTATAACTCCCAAAAAAGTTGTGTTAGACTAAAAAAACAGGTCTTCATCAGGAAAATGTCCAACAACATGACAAAGAGCAGGATATCATTGGACACCAGATTTATTACTACATTCTGACTTCATTATATGTACAATTCATGATAGGATAATACATAGGATACATAATCAGTATAAAATACATTAGCAATGCCTCAGTAATCCCCCCAAAAAATACCAGAAAAACTAAAAAAACTAAAAAACTAAAACTAAACTTAAAAATAGTTTGTTGTAAAAAATATATACCTGAAAAAACAAGTTCAGCATAATAAGATAAGACACTACATAATTTAATAGACAAGATTTAATGGACCACACTGTGTAGAAGGAGGAAAAAATTAAACTTTATAAGGTAAATAAAGCAAAATTAACTTGACAGATACAGAATGGAAAAATATGTTTTACATGGAAAAATGGAAATACATGTTTCAACACAGTTTGTTTATGTAATTTCAGCAATAAATGAGATAATATTGTATATAAAAATTACTCTGAAGCACTACTCAAGTTTTTAGCTAATAGTAGAACACATGCAAAGTCACCAATTATGGTCTGCAAAGTACAGTTACATTTGATGACACAGTCCACCTTCTAATTTAATTAATCTGTGTTTAGGTTCCTCAGTGTGGATGAACCCAGGAATCAGTGTTGGTGTGAGTCAGAACCATAAACCACTACTGAACCAGATCAATACAACCAACTGGGCTTACTCAAAGAGGTCCACTGCTGTATCGAACCAGAGCGCTCACTGCAAAAATATTTTATCCTCACAAATACCGACTGTCAGCTTTGACCTTGGAAATGAATGGGACGACTGGGGCGACTTTGATGATGAGAACTTGGTGCGTGCCAGCGAGACATCGTGTACAGCTAAACCTCAAGTCCAGCCATCTGTTGACTACAACACACCAGGTAGAGTGAAGTTTAAGCTTCTCTCTGTTCAGGAGACACAGGTTGGAAATCAGTGTGTGGATTGAGAGTCAAGAAGTCATTGTAATCAACCTGTTTTGGTTATTATGATTTTGATATGTATACATTTGTTTTATGTGTAGGTTTAGCTGCTTCATCAGTGTCAGTATCACAAGTCAAACCCTGTATAACCAGTGCTGGAACACCACTGAGGTAAGGCCAGAAAGTTATGCACATACAGTATTATTTGTTTCAAACAGTGTGAAATGTGAAACGTTTCCTATTGTAGTTAAGAACGTGAAAACATTTGTCATATTTTTGTATTTTAGGTCGACTTCACCAGCTTTAGGTCCTGAAATCCGAAAAATGGGACCCTCACCGGTAACAGTGAGAGCACAAAACAGAATCACACTGGACTGGAATAAAAAGGTATGTGTGTGTGTGTTTGTGTTTGTGTGTGTGCATGCAGAGATCAGAGTATGTGCTATTTCTGCAGCTTCATGGCTACATTTACATGCAGGGAGAACACTGTTTTTCATATTGTTTACGTGGTTACTCACGTACACTTGTTTTTGATTTGTTTAACCCAGTAAATCTCATACTGTGTCTCATACAATGGAGCTGCCTGGCCATGTACAGTATTACAGGCCAGTCTGCTGTATGGATACATCTAGATGTCAGAAAACATGGCAGAAAGCAGCATTTACTATCAGTGTTGCTATTTTCTGATGGGATTTTCTCTTCATGTACAGGAATATTCTGTTTAGTTATTATTAATAGCACAAGGGTTACTGTCTCTCTGCTTAAATTAAAGGTGCCTGTAACCTTTCTAAAATCTTACCTGGGTATATGGTGTATGGCACATGTGACGCTCGCCTCTCTCCCTCGTGCAGAGACCAAACATCTTCAGTGAACAGATCTCTGTAAAAACACCAGAACATCTCCCAAAACAGACAGAGACCCGCGTGGCCCCACTTACCAGAAGATTTGATTTCTTCTCAACAATGAGCGTCCCAGACAACACCAGCTCGTCTGTCAACAGATGGTAGAGGAAAATATAATTACAAGCTTTTATTTGACTCATTACAATATTATTTTCTTTGTACAATGAAAATAATTTTATATTGAATACATAAAGAATACTTTTTTACCTGATTAACCCTCCCCCTGTTTTTATATTCAGCACGAACAGCAAAGAAGAGGAAGCTTTCGTTGGGATATTTGATGGTATATTTTAGAAGTACTGCTTGTCTAACTGTTAAATTAATACGTTCTAAACATAAAGTGTTTTATTTATGTTTGTGTTCACGTTTGTGAATCTGTCAGCTTTACATCAAAAGACGAAAAAAGTAATCTTATTATATATTCATATTGTAAATGAAACACTGTTCTAGTTTTGATTGTTACCAATGTAATTTATTTATTTAATAAAGTCTCTGTTTATTGTATAATTCAGTGCAGTATTGGGGAGTAAATCAGCTCATAGTTTAAATATCAGTACCTTTGTGAGTATTTTAGGTGTTTAAATAGATGAGAGGTGCATCCTTTGAGCTATTGTCTATACTGTATATGTATTTGTCACAGCTGTATACAGATCTGGAGCTGTATTTATAACATGTTGTATCTTACCATTAGGAATCCTCCTAAATGGTACTAAACGTTGTTAACTAAGAGTTTCCTTTTAAGAGCTTTTCACAGAGCTACTGGGAGCAACTTTAACTGATTGGATTGAGAGAACTTATAAATGAAGCTTATTCATATGACTGTGAATAAGTCATATTCATTTACTCCTTATGTCTACAGAGAAAAGTGTGAAAAACAAATTGGCTGGATTAGACTAAAATATATGTATAATCTTTATTAAAATAAAAATGTAAAAAATCAATAATTGAGTTAAGTTTATATTGAAATGAAATATCGAATTAATTAAATCGACTAAATTAATTTATTATAATAAGTTATTTAGATTTTTTATGTTTTGAAGAATTTTTTTAATAAATTGTCACAAATTTCATATATGATACAAAATATTTTTTTTTGACTGAACAAATCTTCATCCTTTATAGGTTAATACATTTAGGTCATATACTACAGGTATATGGTGATTATTTAATCTACTCTTAATGTTCTGTCAATCAAATGTGGATCACCACATTTTTCCAGTGTTCAAATAGTGGGGAGTTGTGCAAACTCCTATCTTATGGTTTCGATTTGTTGGTGAGCTCATATAAAGTAAAAATTCATTATTGTGTTTTTCTAAAACACTGACGCAATGAGGCAGATAATCTGCAGCATGTGACTGACTCCTGAGTCAATGCTTTGTGAATTTCTCTTTAACTTTGAGTCACATGCTTTTGTGAACTACTCTTTAACTCCTGAGTCAATGCTTTGTGAACTACTCTTTAACTCTTGAGTCCTAAAGTCGGGACTGACAGGCCTGTTATTTTAAATTCTGTCCCAGTTATCAGCTACTTGAGGATGTTTTATGAATAAACCCCCTTTTATGTTACAGGAGGACGTTGGCACCGCTTTAATGTTCCGTATATTCTGATCCCACAGTCCCTTTCTTCCCGACCATGTGCTCTGGGCCGGTTTGGTTGGAGATCTCTTGATATCGCGTGATTTGTGTGATGTAACGCGAGATCTCGCTGACGTCACTTTTAGCGCGGAGTTTGTTGGCGGAACAGTTTGATCCTCTGAACTAATGATTGTGTTCACTATCAGCCACAGAGTTATATATATATATATATATATGTATTTAAGGGTTCTGCCGATGGAGAATTAGCTAATAACTGTGGCGTGTTTATTAAATATTAATTTGAGAGACTATTGCACGGTACGACCAGCTAAAGCGGTGAGTTTATTGTTTGACTCTAGTTAGCTGACACACTGTGGCTAACAGTAGCTAGCAGCTAGTGTTGTTGTAATGAGGAAGATAAACTATTAGCTGTACACATTTCCTATCCATCTGACAACTTAATCCCATAGTTTACCAATAATCAATCTCTCTATCAAGTGAACTTCACTCTCCACACACTGTCCAACTTAACATGACTTCCTAAAGTTAATGTGACGTTGATAAGATAACAGAGACTTCATCGATCCCACACTGCTCCAGATACAACACAGCACAACAGATAAGCAAATACAAGACATAACTTATAACACGTAGAATAAGAGTTATATGTTCACTATATACAGCTTTTTATAGACAAATTGTACTGATAAGGATCACAGGTCACAGCAGGAGGCAATGGCATGGTGTAAAGGTAAATACAAAGATATATACAGCAGTATAGTTTAAAGGAAACATAGACTATGTGATGAAAACTGTTAGTGATTCAAATGTCCAGCCTTTTAAATGTCTTTTCCCCTGTTTCTTTTAGATGGAGTTGTCTCCTCTCTGCACTGAAAGCATCAGTACAGACGGATGTATTATTAAATCTGACAGAGGACACAAGAGAAGCAAAGTGCCAAGTAAGTTGGACACATAACACAATATTGAACTATAGATGCACCATTATGTGAGTGTATTATAGTTGATGGGTACTGAATTATTATTTGCAGGTCCCTGTTATTGTATTATTTACTGTCAATGTGTGGATTTCTTTATTTTACATTTTGTACAAATGTAATATTAGAACATTTTGGAAAAAAATAACACATATTGTCATTTGCTGGTCTTAATGTGTGAGAAAATATGGTATCATATTAAAAAAGTGTGTTTTATATTTTTATATATATATATATGTATATATACATATATATATATATGACAGCTGTTTTTTTTTCTGTTTTCTTCCAGGGGATGTGGAGATAGACATTGAGTTTCTCTACAAAGCTGTCCCTCAGCTGGGCAAGGTTTTCCGCATCATAGACAAAATCGGAGAAGGTACATGCTTAGCATAAAGTTTTCCACACCCTTAGAGTTTAGAATTATAGATCAATACGGTAATCGCTCATTCACCTTATTGGAAGAGAAGAGGTGATGTGTTCATGATTTGTGTATCTGTGCCTCAGGTACGTTCAGCTCGGTGTATCTGGGCGAGGCTCAGATGCGGGATGGGAGTAGAGAGATGTTTGCCCTGAAGCACCTCATCCCAACCAGCCATCCCACACGCATCGCTGCCGAGCTTCAGTGTCTCACTGTTGCTGGGTAAGAATACTGTTGTTTTAATCACATCTTAAAATGGATTTATATGTTTTACTGGTTTATGTTTGTGTGCTTTTTATCTGCTCTGCAGATATTCTTTGTCCTTGTTTGGGTTATCTGGCTGTTTAAAACGCTTAGAGACCTACTGTATGTACAGCAGTCAGACGTGTTACCATGCTGACACATAAGCCATACTTTGAGTGTAATACCCTTGAAATTTTTACCTATATGTACCTCAACCCTAGCATTTCCACCAAAGACAATACCCTTAAATGTTACTAGGGCTTTGGGGCTAACCCTCCTCACTTCAACAGCAGTTGGGGAAACAACAGAGCCTTTTCTTGGTCTAGTTACTAGAGCATTTATTAAATGACACACTGTAACTACACACATTCACTGCCAGGCTGACAACTTACTGCTAACTCATTCCTCTGCTCTGCTCCATTCACCGTCACTTCTGCCACTCGGTCTCTCATGCGCTTCTTGCTTTGCATACCCGAGATGTGGTTGTTTATTAGCCTGGGACACACACGTTGAGAAAAGGCTGCAGGCAGCAAGATAAAAGACTGCTGAAAAAAACAGGAGAGAGTGGGAAATCCTACATCAGAGGGCAAGACGACTGTGGTTGCTCCGATTCTCTCAGTGGGTTGCAGTGTTTCTAGCTCCACCTCACCGTGCTGGTTCAGTGTGCTAGGTACCTCAACAGAGGGGAAAATGTAAAACTGGGATGGAATAGACTCTTTCTGTTTGTACCATCCACTATTTTTGATAATGGAAACACACAAACAACCGTTCTAATGTGTAACCAACTGAACTGGACTGCTTGGTGGAAACAGGGCTATAGTAAGACTATAGTCATTTTTTTAAAAACTGTTTCATCTCTTTCGTTAAGTTATTTTCATGCCGTAGCAAAATGGTGCGTGGGTTCCTCATTTGTCTAACAGATGACTCAGCTGAACCTACGCATCTCAATACATTGAGGACTGGTTTGGCAAGACACTCATTTGAATATATTAATGTGCATTTGTTTGTGTGTTCCCCTAAGATTCTTGGAAGTGACAGGCCAAGATTTACATTGCAGAGAAGTCACACATCATGTTGAAATGAGTCTTGGTTTTTTTTTTTCTCTTTTTACAGAGGCAGAGAGAACGTGATAGGGGTGACGTACTGCTTCAGGAAGGAGGACCATGTGGTGATTGTCATGCCCTATATGGAGCATCAAGCTATTGTGGTATGTGACCTACTGAGTTTTTCATGGACACAATCTATAATGTAATCCCCTAAACATAGATCATTAATTAGCTTAGGTGCAATTGTTGTTTCCTTGTTTGCTGAAATGTTATTGAAAACCTATGATCCAATCAAAATGTATTTATCAGGACATCATTGGCTCACTGAGCTTTGAAGAGGTCCGTCTGTACATCTATCACCTGTTGAAGGCACTGAGACACATCCACCAGTTTGGTATCATTCACAGAGACATCAAACCAAACAATTTCCTTTTCAACAGGAGCAACAAAGTGTGAGTAATCACATCCCTCTGTAATAAGTGCAGCTGCATAATTTCATCTGATTGTTTCGTTTACTCTGCTGATGATTTGTTACCAAAAACCTAATTAATTTAATCTGTTAACAGGGAAATTCTCACCTCCCTGTGTAATTTGTAATCTGATGGGAGTTCCAGGGTTGTTTCCATAAAGCATTACTACTAATTCTAATTTCCCTGTTTAAAATGTGTGCAGGTATGCGCTGGTGGACTTCGGCTTGGCTCAGGGAACAGCAGACACTCAGATCGAGCTGCTGAAGGTGGTGAGGCAGAGGCCATCGCAAAAAGGTGGAGGGTCCACAGGGAAACAAGACACCACACAGCGGAGCAAAGCACCACCTAAATTCCCTCCCAAAACCAGTGCAGCTTCAACCTCACTACCTCTGCCCCCGCAACAGTCCGCGACTTTGCCCCTTTCCTCCTCTTCTTCCTCCACCACCACCACCACATCCTCCTCAGCCTCTCGGAAAGCACTGGTTAAGAAAGCACGTTCTGTCAGCACCACCATCACCACCTCCACCTCTCGCACAAAGCACACAAAGGTGTCAATATTCTACCTTTACTGGTGTTTCTGGGTTCTTTCTTTGTTCGGTGGAAGCATTGTAAAAGAAGAATTGTAAATTAGTGCAATTAGGGTTTATTTTGCATCACAAGCTTGAAGTTGGGTTAAGAATTTCCTGTATGGATATGTTAAAGTCTCTGTGTTTGTCTTCTACTTTCCTGTTTAGCTAGTTTTTTAGCTAAATTCAGATATCCATGTTTGTTTTCTCTAGGATTTGACAAGACTACGCAAAGTGCCACGGCCTGTGTTTGGAGAGAGGAACCTGAACAGCTGTGCTCCAGCTCCATCCGCCACCAAACCAGCTGCCATAACGACAGAGGTAGGCGAGGTGGAAAGTAAAGTTTTGGAAGAATAAGAGATTTCACTCTTGTTCTTTTAATATTGGGGATAAGAACACTGAGTAATAACACCAAATATTGCAGTATTTTAGTGTAGTATTGATTCCCAAAAGCATTTTTTGTTTTAAGTCTGGTGATATGTTTGTCTGACATTTCGGCTTGGTTCTAGTGAGTGATCTCTGTTACTGCAGACAGTATATCTCAAAACCATTGAAATTAAAAATAAGTTTCACCCATTGGCAGGTTTATTTCTCAGTGTAATTATTGTATTTTTTCTTGATACAATCTTGTATTCAGCTGGTGAAGCCCAGCAAAACAGAGGATCCAGCCAGTCGAAGGTTCTCTTCAGCCAGCCGGGGCCCGCTACCCGTCAGGATCCAGAGCAGCAGTCAGAAACCTCAGAGGACCGTGCAGCAGGGCCTCACCTGTAACTGCTACCTGACTGACCGGGTCTGCAACATTTGCATGTCCAGGTAACAGAAAATAGAGATGGAAGAAACTTGTTGTTCTTTATTTTATTTTTTTTTAAACCAATGATTTAACACCACTTTTATACAAGAGATCCATTTAATTTCAGTTTTGTTATTCTCTAACTGATTTGTGTGTTCTTTTCCAGGAAGCAGCAGGTGGCTCCCAGGGCAGGGACCCCGGGCTTCAGAGCACCAGAAGTCCTCACAAAGTGTCCCAACCAAGGAACAGGTTGGTATCTCAAACCATAGCTGTTACACATGATTGATTGACATCCCAAAATAATGCTTCAGTAAAATTTGTTTCCCTCCACTGAGTAAGAGGTATTTCAGGCACGTGTAATGGGTTTCCTAAACTGAAGAAAGACAAACTAATATGCACTGTTGTACCCTCCCCCTGCCTCATCTTCCTGTCCTGCAGCCATAGACATGTGGTCAGCTGGTGTGATCCTGCTCTCGCTGCTCAGTGGCCGTTATCCTTTCTTCAAAGCCAGCGATGACCTGATCGCCCTCACTCAGATCATGACCATACGCGGCTCCAGAGAGACCATCCAGGCTGCCAAGGCATTTGGTGTGTATACATACTTTAAACCAATCCCTCTGCGTCTGTGTTGTGATTAATCCACCGTTTATCTCCATAGATATACATTTTCGTCAGCTAAAATGTGTCATATGTAACATCCTGACGTGGCGCCTTTTCCTCTATATTTTGCTGAACATTAATAGTGGTGGCTACGAGACCTGAGGCTCCCTAGTTGGGCTAGTTATGGATTCAAACCCAAAATAAGTTTCAGAGGAAAAAAAGAGAATTTAGTAGTGTGTGGACAGAGTTGTTTGCTTTGACCAACATTGTTGCTGGCTTACCGGTATGCTTGATCTGTGGAAGGAGAAGGAAATTAGCATTATAAGGCTCAAACATGTTTGCACCTCCAGACATATTTTTATTTTTTGCTAAAAATTGCTCTTTTGAAAGTAAAGGTTGCTGAGTCCTGCCATAGGGGAGGAAGGCTCTGTGCAGATAATGAACCTGTTTTTGTGTTGAACCTCAATCAGGTAAGGCAGTGGTGTGCAGTCGGGAGCTGCCTCGACAGGACCTCAGGACGCTGTGTGAGACGCTGAGAGGGCAGAAGCCGTCACCAGGAGATGAAGTCACACCACTTCCTGAAACCAACAAAGACTCCACCACCACCGCTGGTTGTCACAAGATCCAAGATGATACGCCTACACATCGTCCCACAGAGGGAACATTCAAGCAACACAAAGATGGAGCAGGTCAGACTCACCCAAACCACCGGGAACATTCAGGGAGCACAACAAACACTCGCCTTGCTAAACGGAGCTCAGAGACCGGCCGCAAGGTGGAGGAAGATGAGCGGGGCTGGGACAGAGTTCCTGATGAGGCCTACGATCTTCTGGACCAGCTGCTGGACCTGAACCCTGCCACCAGAATCACAGCTGCTCAGGCCCTGCAGCACCCACTGTTCAAAGACCTGTGACCACACAGGCTGTCACCAGACCAGGACTCCCACATTAACAATAAAAGGAGGTGCCAGCTTCCTAGGCTTTGATTCAGACTTGAGAGACTAGATGATGCAAAGATAAAAGGGTGTTATACCTAATATTTACCTTACAAGTTGTAACCCAGCAGAGGACTGAAGAATTCTGCTGCTGTACACAGGATCTTTTAATCCATAAAAACAGAGAGAGGTTTACATCCCTGTGTAGAGAAATTGCCTGAACAACAGAATAGAGATCTTGTCCATTTCTATGTAGGAAAAAAAAGTTCTCTCAATTTTCTTTCCTATCCACCCGTTAAATGCTTCATAGATTTCACTATTAGTGTCCGTTCAAGACTTTCTGGTTCACAGGCCTTCAGTAAAGAGTCAAATAAAATTCTGTGGCAGCTATGGTACAAAGTACTGTGAAAATGGGCATTTTAAAGGGCTCCAGATGTGCACTG
>NW_023339796.1:16549874-16561614 GCF_004916995.1 Morone saxatilis | reverse complement strand
GCTGTTGTGTCAATGATTGGACAGTTTTACAGTAATTTAAAATGAACCATCTACAAGCTGTCTGCCTGATCTCCTCTGAGTTACTTACAGCTGTGCAGTCTGGTTATGTTGCTTTTTTTACCTGAAAGACCAAAAGAGAAAAATACAAAAGTGTATTCTGTCTTATAGTTCCAAAAACACCTTGTTTCTTCTGTATTAATTGGTTGTTTTGGTCAAAAGGGAACAGTCTGTGTCGTTTACTGTTGTCCCTACTGCCATGACACCATATTACTGCTGTATTATTCCTGAGGCATGAAGGTGCATATGAATTCCATCTGTGTTTTATGAATGTGAGTATAAACGTGATGTCTGTTTCAGCTGTTGTAATTTATAACACTTTACAATGTTTGCCTCACTCTACTTTGGATTTTCTAATAAAGGGAAAAATGAAGCAAACCGTGTAGTCTTACATATACTCAGCATTATACATCACAAAATACGATCTTTTATACAGGGTTACATTCATTTACATTTGGATTTTGTAAAATCAAATTTATGAACTGAATTTTATTTCTTTAACAGTAGATCAAATATAGTTGTAAAATCATTGAAAAATATATTTTGTGTGTGTGAGGTCAACAGCCAACAATGGGCAGTGGTTCAGGAGCGTCTAAAGTGTACTGACAGTAAAAATAACATTAATCATTTAACACTAATGAAACAAATTACTCTTGCAGTTGAGATTTTTATCACTTTCTGCTAATAGCTTGGTACTTGTTAGTTAGGTGTGATGTTAGTAAATGGATTCATTAATTTAAAATACACTTTAACAATGAATCTATAATCTAATTAAACTGGAGGAAAATTACAGGTTCCATATCCAGAATTTACCAAACCACAACTTAATGGTTTTTACCACAAATATAAAATATCACAATTATTAGAATAAACAGTATAGCACCTTATTTTCCCTGTGTACAAAAGTTTGAAATTTATTACAGAAGTAATACAAACTTCACAGCCGTCATTTATGTTTACACTGTATGCGACATTTTAAAGTTACACTTAATTCAAATTACGCAGCAGACATGGAAACATGAAAAAACAACACGAACAGTGCATGATTTGTTAACTATTTTAAAGAATGCATCCACAACTGATGCGGCTTGTTCTTTAAACAATCCACATCAACAGTTCCAACAGTTGAAGGCTTTGTTTTTGTTTGCTAGGTCCTGAGACGACGAGGATCTCTGGCAGCAGAACTGGTGGGCTCCGTCTAAAGAGTCTCCTTCACCTCGGTGAGTTCCTCTATTCGCACCAACACGCTCTCGATCATGTCAAACGTGTGCAGGGCTGAGTGCAGAGCCTGAAAGGACACATTCACATTCAACCAGGTGCTGCTCTTCGTCACACTCAAGTGCTACTGGATTGTCACATGAAATCAAACTATGAAACAGTCGCTGACCTGAATCTGCGACTCCGATGTCATGTTCGGCAGCTTCTCGTCACCAACCGACACGGAAAGCACAGACTCCTCTGTGGAAAACACATTCACGCTGTCAGAACGCTATTGTACCTGTAAAACTAATTATCAGAAGGTTTTTATTTTTATTTATCACAACAAATACATGAGAATGAAACCAGATTTATTACCAAATATGTGGCATTCATATTTTTCTCCTGCTTATGTTTTTGTGCAAATTCTCACATTTTTTAAATACTTTTATGGACTTTTCCCAGTCGTCTGTAGGAACGCCAAAAAGGTTTTCTATCTTTGCAGAAAAGTTAGTGAGAGCTTTGAGAAAGGTGGAGGTGAAATAGACCTGAGGGTCAGGGCTAAAAGCAGCGTTGGCGCTGACCTTTGGTCTTGCTCCTCTTGGTCTCCATGGTGTTGTGGAGCTCCCTCTCGTAGTGAGCTCTCGACATGTTTACTCCAACACGTAGCGGCTTTATGAACGCATCTTCTATTTTATACAACTCAGTCCAGATTCCTGTCTGGAAGAACAGCAGCAGAGAATCACGAAATCACGAGTTCAGTTAACTCTTGAAATCAGAAATAATGTGTATAATAATGTTTAGGCGTCTTTCTGACCACTTGGGATAATGGCAGGTAACTTAATAGATAAATTAAACTATCATTTGCCGTCACTGATTTTGGTCTTTTGGCTGGAAGGAACCAACGCTGTAAAACTCACCTGGTTCTCTGTCACTTTGTCTCTGATGATGAGATAACGCAGCAGGTTCAGAGACTCCATAACTCTGTTTAGAAAGACACAAAAAGACGTTGGAACGAATACCTTGACAAAACAATCTTGACTTACTTACTCGTAATACAATTGAAAGCTTTAGAAAAAGCTTGTAAATGCACCTTAACAATGGGGAAATAAGGCTATTTCTATTTTAGTTTTACTGTAATGTTTTAAGTGTGAGAGGAAACATATATAATATAACATAAATCATCCATTTAAGGGAAAACATGTTTAACTCCAAAATAAAAGGCAGGGTTTTAGTACTATTTCATTCTCTCCTCAGGTGAAACACTGCAGATACAGCGAATTACTTTGTAACACGCAGAGAACTTAAAACATTGAAAATGGACGTCCCCAGCAACGTCAACAGTGTTTACACAGCTTCCAAATGTTTTTTGGAAACTTTTTAAGTGTTTCCACACAGTTTTAGCAACTAAAGCTGGTATAAAAGCCCTCAGTCTGTACTGAGCAAAGCATGTAGAGCTTGTGAGACTATAAAATCGAGGAATGGGGTTTTCTGTGTCCTGACCTGTCCAGGTACTGCAGGAGGTCGGTCTCTGGGCCGTCTGGCAGAGTGAGAACCTTACGCAGCAAAGGCAGCAGGTGAACTCCCTCGAACCAGGTGTTACTGTTACCTGGCTGAGGACAGAAAGAGACAAACACAGACTTTGATTTTTAGAGTTTGAATTACAGCCCGCACTCTGCACAGACACTGTCATTTAGCTCTCACTTACTGTGTCAAAAACCTGTGAAAAATGGCAGAGCAAACAGCACACCATGAAATTTAAAATGCCATCTCACCCGCAGGGCAAAGTCGATCTGATTCTTGATGTTTTTGATGACGTAGCCTTCGACCCCTGAGTGATTACTTGTTTTCAGCATGTACCTGAAACAAGACAAAGTCAATATAGGAGAGGGCGGAACAGAAAGAGACATTTCTGACTACTTTCAAGAAGAAAAAGCTGGAGCTCACTGGAAAAAATTGTACTTGGCTTCAGTGTCAAACTTATCAACGCTCAGCTGGAACACCTTTAATCCTCTGGTTCTCTGTGGACAAAGAAGCAAATGTCTAAGTATATCTATTTTGAAAAATAAGTCCATGTAGACAATAAAAGATGCAAATTAAAGGCATGTAAATTTAATTTCAAAGCTAAAATAAAATTGACAAAAAGGTCCAGGTTGCTGAATTACCTATTAATGTGAAGACTTACCAAATCATGCCTTGAACATATCGTCATGACCTTCACTAAGTTCTGCAGACAAACGTTGAAATCAGTGACTGAGCCCGGCATAAATACACATCAGTAAAGCTTCACACTGTGAGACAGTGCACAGCAGAGTAAAATCTGAGGTTTGTATGAGGAACTGCGCTCACCTGAGGGACTTGGAGGAAGGTTTTGATCTCCAGCAGATCTGCAGGCAGACTGCCATCCTCCGCCCGCACCAGACTCTTCTCATACAGCTCCTGTGTGACGGTAAACACACATACGTCAAAGGAAAAGTGACATTCAACTACTTCTGAGGACCCGCAGTCAAAGCAAGGATCTAAACCAGGTTTATGAGCCACTGTGCTTCAAACAAGGAAGTTTTCATGAGGCGGACTATAAAAGCTATAAAATAAACCGGTTCATTTTACTAGTCAGTTCTTCATAACAGCTGGAAAATGTATGTTCTCTTTGGGGCCTTTATCACCTGAGAAAACCACAATACAAATACTGAAGTACTTCCAGTTTGACTCACCAGTCCTTTCTGGATCCTGGACTCCTCAGTTCTGTCAATAAAATGATTTAGAAATAATTAATGAGGGGTTCAGCGGCAATACACAACTCACCAAACAACAATATGCTTTCAGTGGACAACGTATCAGTGCTCTTTTCTTTCATTTAAAAGTCTTTATAAAATTGTATCCAACATAAATGACATGGTATATCAGATGCAATGTTTGTGAAACTGTGCCTTTATATTTGCTGTTTTCTTAAAGCCAACTGAGAGAGACTGGACATAATATGGTGTCTTGTATTTACCTGGACAAGAGGAGGCAAATGTGCTCCATATTACACCGAAGAGAGAACACAGGACTGTAAACAGAGGGAGAGTCAGCAGAATTAACAACTTATTTAAATCCTGAATATTATTTTAATCATCAGTTTTCCTCAGTGCTAATTTCTAGCCACATTTGAAGAAACTCATATAGCATATCAGAGTCTTGGAAATTTTCCCCCCATCTTACCTGAAAACACTGGGGAATGTGTCTGCGGCCAGGTGGTGGACAAACACCAGGTGAGCCAGGCAGGCCAAAGACTCTTTAGGATAACGCACCTCCTCCTCCAGAAAGCCTGGAACCTGTTTCCTCCTCAGCAGAGGCTGGAACACGAGACCGGGGAGGGGCTCTCCGATAGCACTGAGGGTGTTCTGTACAAAACACACACATGGAAACAGACTCAGGTTTTTAGATCCAGTCCGACATCAACTGATTGTGTAATGATGAAGTGAAAAGGTTGAAAACATTTGGTAAGAATAGTAAATGGTAGTTCAAACAACCACACTGACATATAACTGTGGAAACCAGTCAAATCTCTACATTTACATTAGTTACAGGACAGCGTTAACTATTTCCAGAATATTATGGTGAATTAATACCAAAATCTCGGTGGCAAAATTCCTGAGGGGAGACACAGCCAGAGTGTCCGGATCCTTGAGTTGTACCTCCAACAGAGGGTGACTCAGAGTCTTCATACAGCTGCAGAACAGAAGAACCAGATGAGTCGACCTTTTTATTTTACCAATACGTAATGTGACACAGCATGTAGATATTTTAAATGCAATTCTGACGTAAAAACCTTTTTAAATGTGTCACTCACAACTTCAGCAGCTCTGTCCGCAGCTCGTCCTCTTTAGCCCTGTCCTGGTCACCCGCCATCTTGTTTGCGTTATCATTTTGGGGCTGACTGTTCAGGTTGTGTTGCCTGGCCTCATGGACAAAGGGTCTGACAAAGTCTGTCAGATCGGTGCAGCAGCGACAAAACGAGAAGACGTCATCCTCCTCCTGCTCCTTGGTGTGAGGTACAGGCAGTTTGGCCACCTGGTCCAGCACAGAGGACAGGCTCATGCCCAACGACGACGCCTTGCGGCTGCCCAGGCACAGCAGAACTGAGAGGAAGACACAAACGACAGAGGAAGTGGAACAATGGAAATGGTTATGTTTGAGCTGACATGTGATTACAAGTTTAAATAAATGTTCTTTACCTTTCTGTAGAGGGTTCAACAGCAGATGGAGGCTCTCTGCTATGGTTTCAGGGTCATCCTGCTCCAGCTGCTCCAACAGGCCAATCAGCAGCTCTTTGGGTCTGCAGGTCTGGAAAAACAAATACGACCCTTAATAGAACAATTTCATCCGAACACTGCGAGATTTATCAGTGGATCATATTAAATATGAACTAATGTGTTATATCAAACCCTGTGATCAACACTGTGTGACATTAACTGTCGAGCCGATGAACAGACCTTTATCAGGTGGTTGAAAACGGCCAGGCAGTGAGAAAGGTTCTTGTCTTCTTTCTTCAGCAGAACCTGAATCAGGGGAGGCAGCAGGTTCCAACCCATAGATCTCACTATGTCCTACAGAGAGAGGGATAGAGGGGTTGACAGAGCGTTATGAACACGTCTACATGTTGAAAACAATGGTCAGCTTTGAGCAACGTACCTGATTCTTTTCATCCAGGACAATACTGAGGACCTGTGCGCTGTTTCCCTCCTCGATGCAGGTTCGCCCAGCGATCGTGAAGACGTCATAATCCTCGGTGGTGTAGCTGTCATTAGGGAGGGCTTGCTGTGTAGAAGAGAGACAAAGAAAGGGTTGATAAGAGGGGGAATATAAAAATGCATGTTTCCAGTTTCTCAATGTGAGAATTTGCTGCTTTTATTTCAGTGTAAATTTAATACATTTGAGGTTTTTGACTGCTGGTTGGACATAAACAAAATGACAGATCTGGAAAGCTGTGACCGGCAATTTTCTGACATTACATCCTGTATTTTTTGGGTCGGCTGAGGGCAGTGGTGTCAAAGCGCAGCTGAAACAGAGGGGCATAAATAAATAAATAAAGAGCTACCACTATACTGCTCACTGTATTAATTCAGATTACTTGTACCAAATAAATCAAAGGGAGAACCCAGACATGAGGGCGAAAGGTGGAAGCAATGGGTGCATGTAAAGGGGTTGAACCTCCTCCGGTCCCCTGAAGCACTCACACATCTCTGGACCACATCACTGAGCTGCTCCAGAGCCATCCCTGCTGTCTTCAGGTGGGTTGATCTTCACACAGGGGTCCTCCAAAACAAACAGGAGACTTCAGCTCACAACAATGCACAGCACACTACTCGATAATAAAGCGGTTCATAGTTGAACAGCTAAGTGGCTTCACTTGAGTTTATTATGGTTTATGAGTCGGGACACCCGCGTTATGTTAGAGAGAGTCAGATGAGCCTGTGGACAGTAGAAAGTGGACAGTCTGCTATAAACAGAGACTACAATGAATGCTAGCGTGTGTTTAAGAGTTAGCTTTTAGCTGTTAGACTTAAAGACAATAATGTTCTTGTTCCGTCAAAACAGCTATGAACACCAGTAATACATAACAACCATACACAGGACAACACAAAGGTAGGCACCCACCTCAGCTAACTACATGTCCCAAAACAACCCGGTAGAAAGCACCACGCGACCGGCGGCTGTGCTAACGGCGGGATTTTTGTCCGTATGGGCTCGCCGTAGAAAGAAATACGTCATCGGTCAAAGTTGAAAAGAGAAACATCATGGAGACACAGGAGAGACGAAGGACCGCTAAAACACCTAAAACAGGTTCGTTTCCATGAATGAATTTGCTCTTTAACATCAAAATGATATGTGTACTTCCTAACAGATGTCAGAGAAGAGTTTAAAGAGGTGCTACACCAGTGTGTGTCTGCTCACACTGTTAACACTGAACCATGTTGTTGTCTGTGTGTCAGGTGGCAAACGAGTCAAAGCACTGACTGCTGAAGAAGAAGAAGCAAGAAGGTGAGAGAGGACATCTTTTTACTGGATGCTACAGTTGTTTCAATACTCATGTCTGTCTAACACTAATACTTATCAAAGGTTGCAGTTTGGTTGTTGAATATTTCTCACTTCAGTCCATTTTCTCGAGATAATGAAGTAGTAATACATGTCAACAAGTAGCAACACTTCTTCAAACGTGTGTGCTGCTGTGTCCTGTGTCAGGAGAGAGGTTGTGAAGGAGAAGTTGAGGGAGAAGTTGGATCTGGAGACAAGAGCTGCGAAGGTGGTGGAGCGTCTGCTGGAGGACTGCGTGGCTGAAGACTTCCTGGTTGACTGTGTATGTATCATCTGAGATCGCCTCTGCAGCAGAGCAACATCAGCCTCCGCTCACAGCGCACGCCTAAATTGTCTAACATAAGCGAGACATCTTCTAGACATGGCACAAGGTTTGGGATTGTCCATGGATTGCAGTCAGACTACAGGCTGGTCCTGGTCCTGGTCCTGGTCCTGTGTTTGTACCACCGCGTTGCCCCTCTAACACAAATTCTGTCTTTTCATTCACAATACAAATCCATCCTGAATTAGCCGTTTCCAATGTTGATCTACATTTTAAATGCTCATAACAGTGATAAGTTCCGACAGGTGATGCTTCAACAACATTTTATATTTAAATTCCACCTTCTCTCACCTCCTTTTTTTTGAGACACTGTAAAGTGGACTATTTCTAATCAGCAACCCATCAAATACTGATAATTTACTCAGTGACAGGCAGAGAAATATTTGTTTAGTTAGGATGGAATCGTCACATTTGCTGTTTTTACTGTTTAGGTTCAGATTTGAGTTGAGTAGTTGCTGTGGTGGACAACATGTTTTCTGTCTCTTCTCTTCACAGGCAAGGTTCATAAATCTTGCTAATTACAAAGATGCCATAGAGGAGCGATTCATTGCTAAAATGTGTGGTTATCCCATATGTCCAAATAAACTGGACAAGGTAAGACCCTTTATATCTGTCTTTACAATCCTATGCACATGATAAATGTCCTTGAGTCTCATATTTTATGCTTCTAACCTGTTTTTCTCAAGACTGAATGCTACTGTTCATTTTTATAGATCCCGACTCAACGGTATAAGATTTCTACTAAGACCAATAAGGTTTATGACATCACTGAGCGTAAGGTAAGTGCTGCTCTGTGTGGATTAAAAAGATAAATGTTTTAAACATTAGCACATTTATTCTTGAAGAAACAGCCTGAAAACCGATTATTTCTGTGTCCCTCTTACTTGTGATTAGTGTTTTTGTAGTAACTTCTGCTACAAAGCCTCCAAAGAGTTTGAGCTACAAATATCGAATACACCTCTTTGGCTCAGGCAGTATGAGAGGTATGTGTACTGTTCAGTCTGTTCTGAGTCACAACTATGAACTGATTATTGAATATGATAATTTTCTACATATTAAGACTGTGTTTTTCTTTTGTCAGCCCCCCAGAAATTAAATTGATGAAGAGAGGAGATGGGTATGTACTAGCTTAAGCGTTTATATTCCATTCAATATTTCTAAATGTTTGATGTTCTAAGTATAATATAGGTTTTATGGTGAATAGACTAATTCAGTGTAACCATGTGCATCCAGTGGAAGGTTTGGTGAGGAGGTGATGCTGTCTGAGAGGCGTCTCTTGGAAAAGGACATCGAGGACCCGCTGGCTGCTCAATGCGAGGACCCTAAAAGCTCTCTGCAGCGCTCTGCCGCAGCCGACCTCAGCCACAGTGACAGCAGCGACGTCGAACAGGAGCAGGACTTCGTCTCCAGCGTGGTCACCCAGCGACAGGGACCCAGGGTGCACTGGGGCGACCTTCCTAAACGTACAGATGAAGACAAGAGCGGCGAGCGAGGGAAGACAGCGAGGAGAAAGAAACAGAAGAGAGAGGGAGATGATGATGAGGAGGTTGGATGTCGGGACGAAGTGAAGGAGGGAGAAATGGGAGAAGATGAGAATAGACAGGATTCACCTTTATATAAAACAGAAGTCAGAACTGACAGTGAAAACCCCAAACAGCTGCACTCATTAAACTCTAAACCTAATGGGAGGCCAGAGGAGAAAGGCTTACCTGAGGAACCCAGTGTGGAAGAGGCTACAGCTAAACTGAATTTGTGCAGTTTATCTGCGACAGTCTCTCACACTGCTCCCCTACAAGCAGATCTACTCACCTCTGCACCTTGTAAAGACTCAAACTCCTCAACAGAAGGCAAACAGCTCCCTCCTTCAACTCCGACCAGCCACAACACAGCAGCGACCAGCCAGCCAGACCTCAACATCACCCAGGTGGGTATGAGCAAGAGAGGCGCAGCGGGGCTACGAGATCTACTGAAGAACCACACTGCTGGAGCCAAACCCGAATCCATCCGGCTGAACCTCCTCGAGTGCCTGAGGAGAACGTTAAAGGACTGGAGCACTGACGAGACCCTGAAGTTCCTGTACGGCGCTGGCCATTCACAAGTCTCTCCTTTCGCTGATGTTAAAGAAGAAAAAGAGGAGGAAGAGGAAGAGCTGGATGAAGACGACCTTGATGATGAGGTGACCGATGGCGAGGATGTAGGAGGGGTTAACGCTGGGGTGCAGAAGAGAGCGTCTGCTGCAGCTCCAGACTACGAAACGCTGCGGAAGGAGGGCCAGCAGCTGGAGCTAAGAGTCAAGGAGTTTTATAAGGGGACCTGGATTCTGCCTGCGGAGCTGAATGGAGACGAGGTGAGTGGAGGAGGGATTGGAGGACCAAGAGAAAAGAGAGGACTTGTTTTAAGAGTCAATGGCCATTATATTGAAATTATGATGTCCTGAGGTTTGCTCTCCAACATCTGGTTTGTTTCCCCACCAGGTGACGGTCCAGGACCAGAGCACAAAGGACCCAGTTCTGCCGCTTGTGGACTCTCACGCTCAGCACCTCATCCAGAAACGAATCACAGTGGAGAAGCTCACCGGCTGGTATGTGTGTGTCTCTAAATATCTTAGCATATGTTTAATGTGTTTCATTTTGTGGACACCTACCTACATGTATATCCAAAAACCTTTTATCACTTCATTTATGTGCTTTTTCAACTGTGAACATACCTCATATTTGTATCTTTGATACTAGATTCAAACTGGCCACAGTTTATTAGATATTATGTGCTTCTTAACACGTGTGGGCAAAGTGTTAATGAAGCTGCTCCTGGAAGTGTCATTCTTTTCCTTTGATGCTCCCAGTTACAGGATTATGTTTTGGTTTTATAAACGCTACACAGACAAACTTAAATTCACTTGCTCAGTATTTATTTAATATTGTATTATATTTATAGCTACCCTATTATTATAAATGTATTGACAGTTAAAATGACACCTTTCTGTTGTCTCTTTGTCCCTCATATTTTTTCTCTGTGTGCAGTCTCAGAAACATTGTTGGTCCTCTGCGTCTCGCTATGAGTGACGTCTCCACTGACCTGAACAACCTGGTCAGAACATTCAGGTCAGTGCAGCACACACACAGATACACACTCGTCTCTGCAGGCCCGCTTGCATAAAGATGCACAGTTACACACACATACACACAGTTTCTTTGTTTGGTCTGATCATTTTAGCATGCTGACATGGTCTAAAACGTGTCACTAAACTGTGCTTTTTTTACTGTATTTTTTACCTGCCTTTTTTAATGTCTCGGGAAGGCAAAAAGCACTGTTGGTGGGGCATTGTGGTTTACGCATCAATGCATTTAAAGGCACAGTACTAGAGTCAGTGACTACACCTGATTTCTGCATGTAACAGAATGAGAGTATCCTGCTTTACTGCCGCTGCATGTCTGCAGTGTGTAGAGACATACACAGCAACGTTATAATTACAGGTTGGTAAGGTAAACCCCAGTATTGTGTGTGCTTTCTTGGGATCTATGGAGCTATCTGTGGATGCTGTAATGTTCTTATCATGTATGTAGGCTTTATTCTTTATTCTACTTAACCTCATGCTTCAGTGAGAGGTACATATTTCATCAGAGTACTGTTGTTTTTTTTTCTAGGTTGGTTAAAGAGAAAACCAACACATCTGTTGTCCTGTGTGATCTGTAAACCCTCTGCTAGCAATAACAACTAAAACATACAACTAATCTTCTTGAGAACACTGCAATATTCAAAATGAAAGTAGAGTGTTAAACTTGTAATTAGCAAATGGATTTTATTTAAATTCCATGACACTGTGGAAAGATTTGATGAAGAACTTTGGTGCCCCCTAAAGGTCGGCATGTAACATGACAACATTAGTTTTACTGACTGTGTGTGACCCTTTTCACAGCAGACATTTTGAGATGTCATAGCAGGAAAAACACAATTAAAGTTAATAACATTAGTTATGGATACCAGTATATTCTGTTTACTGTATACCTTGATATTGTAACAGAGCCAACATTAACGTGATTAATGACACTTTTTCGTGATTTTGACATGTCAAAATGTCTTCTG
>NW_023339796.1:16545666-16549736 GCF_004916995.1 Morone saxatilis | reverse complement strand
AAAAAAAAAAAAAAAAATGCAAGTCAGTAAAACATTGGCCCAATCTGCTTGAGATAAATATAATAGATACATGTAGAAAACACGCACTCTGTGTTGATGTGTTGTTGCATACATTACATACAGTATTACATGTTTTTGTAATTCTGTTTACATGTCTGTTTAGCCCATTGCAGTGTGACAATGAGCCAGCATGCACAACTGTAGCAGCTAAATGGAATTCAGCCACCATTGATTTGATGGCTGAAAGGTGCGACAAAACTAACAGGGTCAGTGATACGTCAGTCAAGCTCAGTCTGTACACGCCCACAATGTCCAGAGGAGGAGGCTAATTAGACAAAACGAGTGAAAACACCTGTGTGGGGGTACCGAGGGTCTTTTGTGCTATTATTTACATTATAGCATTTTAATTTAACGTGTTACATAATAGAAGTATAATAAATATTTTCCTTGCCCAGTAGTAAGTCAGTAAAATGGTTTATTAAAAAAACCTTTCAGACTTGCACCAGCATTGAACATTTCCTGCCATACACATACTCTGTGTTCCCATTGGCTGGTTAGGATGTTTTCAACAGGAGTGCTATTAAATCACTGTGTTGTGAGTGCGACCTCCACAGTCCTGCTTCCAGGAATTCTGCTGTCAGAGGCCCCGCTGACAAGAGGCTTAAACCAAAGAATATACACAGCGCTGTCACACAGACATACATCACTGCACTATTGCAGGCAGTGTTTGTGGTGGTTGGTTCAGCCTTATGCATTTTATCCTTCCTAGTTTACTTATCATAAGAATCAAGTGATGTTTGACAGCTGCCTGGAGGAGGTCACTCAGTGTTTTTTTTTCTTACCACCACAGGCTCACCAACACTAACATCATCCACAAAACTCCGGAGTGGACCCTCATAGCCGTTGTGCTTCTCCATCTGTAAGTCTACAGTGTGTCTGTGTGTGAATCTCTTAGTTCAGAGTTAAAAGGATGCCCCACGACAGCTGGACAGTCTGCTCCTCAGCCGGCCCAATGTTACAAGAGAGTAATGAGTGATATGACAAGGATGGGGCCAAGGGCCATTGTTTTCCAGGAAATACACCCTGTCAGCAAACTCAAAACCACAGTTTTTCAAGTTTTTCAGTTCCTGGGTGTGTGTGTGTGAGTACACAAGTGGGTTTGTTATATCAACTGTAGCTTATAAAGGATAAGCAAAACTTAAGTAAACCGATATAAATAAAGCTGAAATAAACAGCAGCCAAACTATTATGCAGGACGTGATCAGATGAAACACTCCACATATACATATTGGAATTAAAACATTATATTAGTGTTATATATTCTATAACTATGTTATGCTATTATTTTCTGTTGTATTAATACATTTATAATGTGCTAAAATCAAAGCTACACAACAGCTTTGTAAATGTGTGCACAACTATTCTGCCCTGCATTCAAAGAAGAAAACAAGTAGACTTTCCCAACTGTGACCTGAAATTCTCTTTTAACTTCAGAAGTTCCTGTTGGATTTGACAAGACGCTATATGGTGTGGCACCATATGGTGTGTGTGTGTGTGAGAGTTTCTGACAGTTCATGGACAGTTCCGTGCTGCTCCCGTCTAAGTACACACAGACGCCTCATGGCCTTATCTCCACATGATTGCCCCTCTCCAGATCCGTGATACAGGACAGAAGGCATACACAAGCAGACCTGTGCACATTCATGTTACACACAATATAGATTATACACCACACCACCACACACACACCACATCTAATTCACCCACACACACACACACACACACACACTACACCAACACACACACACACACACACAGCATTTCTCTGTATACATCCAAGCAAAATAAATGCTTTCAATTGCCCCGGTTGGGAAAACTTATACCTGATTCCTGACTGACTCAGATTACTCTTAAAAGAAGGGCTGCAAACTCTTCCCTAAAACAGTCTTACGTAGAAATTATTAGGCTGCAAAAGTGAGATGCTTTTCACCTAAATTATGTTCAAAATCTCTAAAAAGTAAGGCAGATTGGATTGTTTGACATATCTCTGGATGAAAAACAAAAAAGGTTTGTGATAAAACTTTGATCCATGTAGGGAAAAAAGAGACTAGACTTGTTATCTGTGCACTGTGGCTTTGACCTGATTGTAGGTGTCTTGTAAAATTGACAGTTGATGTTGAGAGATAAACATTTAAAACCACTGCCTCTAAGATTTGATTTTATCTAACCGATGAACCACTGAACAACCTTTTATTTGTTGCATGTAATAGCTTATCATCAATGGACTTTTTGACAGTTGGCTTTTATTTGATCCACCTATGATAATCGGCCCTTTTGGAAACATTTATTCTCTTTGTCACATGTCCCACTGGTACTCTATGATTTCATTAGTTCCCATTTATCTTCGAGCTTCTCTATCCTTCCATTCCTCCATCATGAATAATTTGGTGTGCTGTCTTATCTATCTTCTGCATGGCAGCTGTGGAGCTAGTCTGGCCTCTATTGTTCAGGCCAGCTGAATAATGGATGCCCCCCCTGCAACACTAGACCCTGGGGTGAACTGGAGATTAACCAGCAGTGCACCTCCGCACAGGTAGACGGGACAGGTAGAGGAGGAGGGATGGGGGGGAGGGAGGAGGAGAGGGTTAGAGAGGTGACGGAGATCAGCTCGAAGGTTGCACACGGTGGATTTAGAGCTGTAGGTAAACACTTTTTATGTAAGAGTGTTGGTCTGTGCTGATTTCATAGATCTTGACACAGTTTCTACAGATGTGAAATGCCATGTTACTGCCGGCGCAACCACCAGGGACACATACACATAGCTGAAACTAATGCAGTCCAATACAACAACCTACCTCAATGAAGTTTATAATGTCCACTGTTTGTTGAAACTGTCTTACCAACAACACCACAAACTGCAGCCTCCAAAATAATCGGATCAACACCCCTCTAAAACACTGAAAACTGAACATAACCTCAAGGTCAAAGGTAGGATTTACTGCACGACTGTTGCATTACAGTTAGGTGTAGCTAATAAAGTGGGAACGGATTGTACTTAGACTTACTGTGTATGTGCAGCCAGAAGCGCACTCACACACACACTTGGCTAGATGTGGGAAAGTGTAGCTAGCTGTATGTCGTGTGTGAGGCGTTTTTAAAATGTTGAAGGCTATCGGAGACGATTCATATAAAGAATCCCTTTCAAACATTTATTAAGACCTATATACAAATGATCAGCTTGGAACAATTATGTGAGTCTGATACAAAAAAAAGTATAATTTCCACATTAACATCCTTTAAAAAGGGATCTACTCCTTCTACCTTATTTAAAATGTATAATTCAAGTATTGATAAACATGCTTTCTAACGTTTTCCTGCTGGACACAAGATGTTTCCTTCTTCACTGTAAAGTCCATTCTCAGTGGATGTGCACTGGTGTCTTCTAGTTTCTATATCACACTGTAAGAGTTGTATACTGGACCAGGACTGACTTCCTAACTATTTGTGATTTGTGAGCTGTGCACAGACATCATTCAGACATCACACTGTAGGAACAAGAAGAAAAACTCTGTGTGAGGTTTTACATCTTAAGAAATAAATATATAGATTGTAGATTCTCAGGTTTTTACATTAAGTTGAGATATTATTGGAATCCCTTCGGTTTATCGTGGAGTGTTTCAGAAACCTGGATAAGTTCCTAGTGTTAAGAAACCTGAATATTGTAGCTGGAGTACTCCGATATAAAACCATGATGCTGCGACAGATAAAACACATGATCCAGGTGGTTTCTCAACTGAGATGTTCAGGAATCAAAACACAACTGCACACAGACGATCAGAAACCTGGATACTGTTACGATCATGTATACCGGCAGATTAATAATAATAACATGTTCCATGTAAATGCTGAATAAGACTCATGGATACTGATGTGCACACACTCTGTTTAACTTTGCTGAGTAAAAACAAGCACCCACTCAAATCTATGTTTGTCTCAACAACATTATCGATATGACTCAGTAAACCTTTACGTCTAGAGCAACCCGGGTCATCACTCGTCACCATAGAGTG
>NW_023339796.1:16520832-16545566 GCF_004916995.1 Morone saxatilis | reverse complement strand
CGTGCGTGCGTGCGTGCGTGTCTAACTTTGTGTTTCAGGTTGTCAGAGGTGTGTCCGGTGGTGCGAGAAGCCTTGGAGGTGCCAGCTTCAGTGGAGTATTTAAACACGCTGATGGAGGAGCTCGGCCTACAGGAGCAGGACCTTCTGAACTTAGTCCGGCTGTTTAAAACCCCGGCACACTGACACACGCACGCACACAGCCAGACATGGACGTATGAATAATGAATATACACTCAGGATCTCCGACTGAATGAAATAAATGTGTGTGTGTTTGTTTTCCACAAATAAAGTTGGTTATAAAAGTTTTAAAACAAAAGCTTGTGTCATTTGTGTGCCTTTATGGGAGTTAACTAGGATTTCCAAGGAGTCTGCAGGCTCTCTGTACTGTTGATATTGTGTAGCAGCATTACTGTATGTGCACAATCTGTGGTGAGATATGTGCAAATCACATCCTTGAAGTTTTAGGGCCCTGGGTGTTTAACCTCTGCAGGGCCAAACAAATCACACCCAGCTTTTTCCCAGTGAAAACGCCATGTGGACACGCTGCTTATTGCTTTGCTTCTGCTGTAATAAAAGTGACGCCATTTCTCCCGACTTCCTTCACATGCAGGTTTATGGCACCATAATGTCATTTGTTATATGGGTATGTTAACAATGCGTGTGTGAAAATATTTGGTTTTGACCAGGTGGCACACGCAGCAAAACGTTTTTCTATTTAATGGTGGAGATATAACTTTGACCTGTCATGCAGATTGGGGGACGTGATTGATAGCCTGCGTAGCACACAGCTTCTCGTTTTTAACAACGTACCAACAATCAGTGGGTCGAGGCAGAGAGGAGGATGTTTTTAAAAATGTGTTCAGTTTTAAAAATCTGTTATTGTAGATTAAAAGTGCAAAAAAAAATCGAAATAGTGGATTAAAAATGAGAAATTCTGAGAAAGAATTATGTTTTATTTAAAATGGTAATTAAATTTAGAAGGACTGAAACAAAGGCTTGTCAAATCATAACTGAAAAAACGGACAACTGAGCTCCAGAAGTTAATGTTTAATCCCTGACTGTATAACAAATTGACTAAATTGAAAAAGCAGGATTTCTACTGTTGTAAAGTGGAATTTGGGCTTTTTAAAAGTGGAAAAATAACAACGTTGCAAATTAATGTAAACTGTCTATAGGTTTTTTATTATTATTATTAATATAATAAATGTAAAAACAAACTCGATAAATAAATGTTTATTTCCATAAAATCAACCAAAATATCTCAGGCTAAGTATTTAACTACATTCAACAATAGGAAAAAGAAGGTCAACGCATCAAACCATAGAATAAAATAAAACAGGAGCGTCCACATGTACAGTCGGAGTACATTAAAAGTGCAGGATTCCAGCATCCGAGTCTGCTCATTTGAGTCCGTGCTGCGTCTCCTTGTGCCTCCTCAGGTCCACTTTCCTCTGGAAACCTTTCCCGCAGAGGTCACAGCCGAAAGGTTTGAAGCCTGTGTGTTTCCTGCTGTGCGTGATGAGGTTGGAGCTCTGACTGAACGCCTTTCCGCACACCTGGCACTTGTGCGGCTTCTCACCTGCAGAGATCACACGGTTGGAAATGTCAGTTTACGCGCGGTGAGTCATTTCTCGACAACTTTCACTCGGCGCAGTGTCTCACCTGTGTGGATGAAGGTGTGTTTCTTCATGTCCGACTTTTGGTGGAACCTCTTCCCGCAGTACTGGCACGGATAAGGCCGCGTGTCCGAGTGGATGAGCAGGTGCGTGGACAGCGTGGAGGAGCGCTTGAAGCTTTTACCGCAGATTTTACAGCTGAAGCTTCGCTCCTGTAAAATATGTAAAGTGTCAACGTGGAAGGTCTAAAAGCATTCAAATACAGTGGGCCTAAAATGTCGGACTGGTTAGGAGCGCTGTGCACTCTATCTGGGGCCTCTGCCTCCAGGATGTGGGCCCGGAGGCCTTTGGGTTTATATAGCAACAGTCTGTTACCTGCGAGTGAACCGCTCTGTGCTGGTCCAGGCTCACTGCGTGTCCGAAGGTTTTCCCGCAGATCCCGCACTCAAACGGGCGTGTCCCGCTGTGCGACCGCCGCACGTGGACCTCCAACCCGTGGGGCGTGGAGAACACCTTTGGAAAAACAGACGGATGATATTTTTACTCCAAAATTCAGCTCAAAATGAGGGGAAATATATTATAATCTCATAATTTGAGAACGATCCTCCACAAATATGTCATTTGCCAGTTTATGGTTGAAATGACATTTTAATTAAACTTGATGTTGTATCAACAATAAAATCTAACTCAGGCCCTTTGTATCTCTGCAAACTCAATAACGTGTCAGTGAACGTACCTTGCAACATTTAATGCACTTATATGATCCACTTGACTCGACGTTAGAACAAATAAAGTCACTTTCAGTCTTGATTTCCGCGCCGCGGGCTTTCTGCTTTACATCCCGATACAGCTCGTCTCCGTCCCGCATCCTGCAGGTTTGGTGTCCCGTTGAAGAATAGTCCTGGTAGCATCCGGCCACCGGGCCCCGCTGTGCGTAAAGCGGCTCGGTGCCGCTGTCCTCCGCGCCGTAGATGCTACCGGGTGAGTGAGGCTCCCTGTGGCCCTGGAGGCGGTGATGGTACGGTCCCTGAACCAGATGCCTCAGCTCAGAGCCGGAGTACGCCGTCCAGGAGTAAGGAAAGAGCGGGATGTTGAAGTGGTGACCGTCCTCCGCTGCCGGAGTGGAGCATTTCTCTGAATCTGGAAGTTGATTAGGAGTTAGTGTGAGTGGGTATGAATGCGGTCTGCAGTTCATGGCGTGTCTTTAAATTTGATCATTGGGAAGTTGCATTGGGCCTTACTGAAAATGACTACGTGACCTGCGTAATACTACAATAAACAACGCAAACTCTCAGGTCCCCGCATCAAAATGTTGCGCCTTACATTTATTAAACTGATTCTTGTGTGCAAGAAGTAAAATGTCTGATGGAAGATTTTATACTTCGTTCAATAAAAACAATAACTAAATGCAGATCAGGAAGTCTGCCTATCAATTAACAGTATGTCCTGTTCCTGGATGCCTCTGTTTTGTCGCAATTAATGTGCTCGATCTTTGTTCTCCTTCATAATAATCAAAACTATAACATCAGAATTTACTGGAGGTGTTAACAGTGCTGAAAATGATTTTACCCACTCATAAAGCTGATCTATGTCTACTGTTGAAAACTACATTTTGAAGTTTATATAAGTTCACTGGTCTAATAATAACGACACAGTTCACACAGGCATAACGCTGTACTGTGCAGTGTTTTTTAAATACTCCTCTGACACTTCTGAAAACAACAATAGAAAAGGTCCATTTGAAAATCTATCTGAACAGACCTGGTGAGGAGGAGGGAGACGGGGGACGCCAGAAATCACAGTCGGAGGATCGGTCGCACACACTGCCTCCGCAGCTCAGCGGGGAGCTGGAGGACAGCGACCCCGGGGACAGCAGCCTGGACCCGGGGGACAGCCTGTCAGCGCCGGCGCTCACATCCTCCTGCGGCTCCAAGTTGGACTCAAACTCCGCCTGAGATTTGCTCTCTAATAACAGCAGAGGATTGCAATAAAACGGACTGACTGTGCAACAGGTGTTTATTTGTAGAGGAAATGTATTCAATTGTAACTAAGATAATAAGATGTGAATAATTTCCATGGGGACGTATCCTTCTGAGTGGCGTTTTCATCCATCTCTGTGCGTAATTACGCAAAAATGAACCTACCTGCGCCCACGTGAGCTAGTATAGTGTCCAGTCTACTGTAGTCATCGTCCAGGTAGCGGGGCTGGTGGTAGCTGTGGGCCCTTTTACTCTTCACCAGGAAAGACCTCGGCATGTTTTCCTTCTTTCAGGTCTGAAATCCTCCACTTCACTTCACTCCTCTCCACGCTGCTCCGTCTTTATCTCTGGACAGATTGGAACACTATTGGTTGACAGGCGAGACGGCGTTGGGATTTTGGCAGGCTATTACGCATGCGCAGAGACTTGCAGAGAAGCTGTATCGTTTACCAGGTGTCGTGGGGAAGGTGGCCAAAAGCCAGACCACCGTCCCCCCCGAAGATTGGATTGGGATTGGAGAGGACATATTGTGTGTCCTTAATGGTATAGTTATAGCTGTAGATGTGACGGAGGCTGAATCACATAAGAGGAAGTTTAGCGAGATGTTTTACAACCTATAGAGTTTACTAAAAGGCTTATGTTGGCTTAAATATTTATTATCTACATTGATTAGTGGGATAGTAATTCACTGATAATTAATGATCACAATGTAGACTATGATGAAACCAAGGAAACTAAGATTATTTCTTAAATCATATGTTTCTATTCAGATAAAGAGTATTTTCTACTTTATTTTAATTTATAAATAGTCCTTAAAGGTCGTTTAAACATCGCAGGAAATGAAATTACTACCGAGATTGGATTCGTGCGCTTACCAGTCTGTAACAATGGTTGAGATTTGTATTACAAGCCTAAACTCTAAATTAATTGCAATCTCTACACAAAAGTGGTCATTTTGGATTCTCATAAAGGCAGATGAGTCCAAAACAGGCCTGTAGTGATATGATTTGAGAGTGATGAGCGTAAAATGTGTTTGCGGATAGTCCCGTGCAGGCTGTGCAGGCTGCGATGGATAATGACCTATTTGTTTGACTGCTTGTAAAGTGATCCTGTTAATGAGACGCGCACGGCCGCTCTGCACAACAGCCTGCTGGTGGGGAGCCGAAGTATCCCTTTACAGTTACACTGCTTCAGCTTACCCGCACTGACTTCAGCCTTATTGTTTTACATCATTAAAGCCCCCTCCCGGCCCATACGTAGGCCCAATTATGCTATCCACTGAAAGAAATACAGGATAAGTGCCAAGTGGAATATTATTAATAAGATCAATTAAATCCACATACAGCAAAAAACAAAAACAAAAAAAGTTGTGAGTAGAAATCTGTCAGGCTCAAAATCATAGCGAAGATTTGGGCTCTGTTCAAGGTCGGACCAAAGCAAAGCGGTATCGATTTTTGCCCGATGTGGGAACCCAGTTTGTTTGATGCAGCTGCAACAAGTTAGAGACCTGCAAGCAAAGCGCAGATAGCTGAGGCATAAAGCTGAAACACATGTCCCATACTCACACAGACAGCACTGACACTGCAGGCACCCCGGCTCTCAGAACACACACTGTCCTGAACTCTGTCCACATTTAGTCTGAATGTCAGAATATCAGTCACAGGCTGCAGAGAGACACACCACAAAAGCCTCTGTCCCTCATACTGAGACACACACTATCTCTCTCTCTCTCTCTATTTCTTTCTTCCTTTTCCTCCCTCCTTCTCTGAGAAATGCTCAGTTAGTCAGCCGTGACGTCAAACAAAAACACTGATTCATGTTTTGATAAAATAGTTTAGAATCTCTAGACATTTGCATTGTACAAAAATAGATCAGATGAGATGAAAAGTGGCCTTGTAGAATTGATCTCCTTTCATTACCAGCTTTTATTCCCATGTGAAGCCATATTCTTAACTCTTTCTTGGTGGAATTATAAACAGAAATGTTCAATCTTTGACTCATTTAACGTAAGACCACGTTTATTATCTGTGATTAGCACTCTTCTGATGACTCCGATCACGCCTTATTTTCATTTCTTTCTATTCTGATATTTTGAAATGTCTCACACAAGGGTCAAAATAGTCCACATTAGTTGAAAATACTGGAATTTCTAAGAATCAGTTCTCACCTCTCCTCGCACCAATGAGCAGACAGCAGTGATCTCTCAAACAGTATGAGCAAAATCAAAACATCACTAGTTTTCCTGGAAGAATTTGGAGAATCTGGACAAAAAAATCTCTACAAAATATGGCAACATACAGTATGTAAATCTAAACAAATTTAACATGTTCCCCATAGAGCATTGTTACAGTCACATCTCATGAAATATACTCAACCAGATATTTCAGTAAATGCTTTCAGTTATTACTTTAATCCAGCAGTGGATTGACAGCTTTCTGATTATTCTCACAAAGAAAAAAAAACTATAGTGAGAGAGACGCCGTGGAGGACAGGGTCGATGTGACAACGTTCAAACTTAGGGTTACACACTGACTCAGAACAGGAAACCAAATGCAGAGTCGAGAAGACGCTATCAGTGTTGCCACAGCCTCCTCTTTTGTCTCTCTGTATCCCCCCCCCTCCTCCTCCTCAGCCACCACCTCCACCACCTCTCCCCCACAGGCCTTGATTCTCGCTCTCTAAGTCTTACAGAAAGTATGTGATTGAAATAGAAGCCCAATCGCAGCGATCACAGGGGACCAGAGGAGAAGGTGAAGAGGTTTTGGGTGGTGGGGGTCTTGTACTTTTGCTTTTCACAGCAGCAGTTGTCTACCTTGTCAAAGGTGCAGATCACAGTTACAGTGTTAAATAAAGACCTGTGCTGGTGAGCCATGAGGTTATTTTCTCAAGCTCAACACCAGGCCCCCTTTCAGCCCTTGCGAGGATAGAGAGAGACTGTGGGGACTCCTCGTAGTTTTAAATATACCTGAGGCTACAGCTTTCATACCACATGTATGTGAATGTTGACAAGGGGAGCAGAGTGCACGGCAACTTGTCAATGTGTTGTCTTGATTTTTGACTCGCTGTAATTCAGTTCAAAGCGAGACTTTAACCTTAGCTAAACGGTGACCAATGTGTCTATATGTGACAAGAAGGGGACAGTGATAAATGCATACAGGAAACTGGCGCACTGATGTCTGTTACATATTATTGAGCTAACATTAGCCTCCATAAGCTACTAGTCATACCAGACCAGATAGGGCTATAGCAGCAAAAGCTATAAAGTGTATTGAAATGGGCAAAGGTGTGTTTTATTTCTCATGAATTCAAGTTTTGCGAATTCAAAATTTGCGAAAACATAAATAGTCTCACTTTAAAGGTAATCAGAGTCAGAAATCAGAATATTCATAGGTATGTTTTCATTAGTGTATAATCACCTGAATAAAACAATTGCTGGGTTGTTGTTACCTTAGAATGAGCAGTTTTTATCTACAGCGGGAGCGGGTCCTCTTTCATGGAGTCCGCCATGTTGTACCGCCATTCTACAATAGCCCAGAATAGACAAACCAAACACTGACTCTAATTAGAGCATTTAGCTTTTTCCGCTGGTTTCACAGCCACCGTAGTTTCTCCTTCACGCTTGGAACAGGAGGTAAGGCGAGGGAGTTAAAATCTGCAACTATACTGCTAGATGCCACTCAATCCAACACACTGGACAGCAGCAACAAGGCACTTTCATTTTGTGTTGATTCTGGCGGCCCTTGTGGACAAAAGCGGTAGTGTTTCCACTGTTCTTCTCACTGAGGCTCTTGTTTATTTCTATATGTTAACCATATAGAGGCATAAGTAATAAACAGAAACTGTTTCATAAGCAGTTACAAACATGTTGTAGTGTACTTAAGTCAGACTTGACAAAGCGGAACTAAAGCAGATTTTGTTCTTAAAATAATAAAAGCATGTGTATAAAAAGTCATTCAGTCCAGTTTTCTGTAGTTCCAGAAATTCTGACTTCAGAAAAAAAATGTAACCGCTGACCTTTTATTTGCCATACAGCAGATTTTTTTACTCAATATACTGCGTGCAATGGATTCATGCCATAATAATTTATTGTGGCTAAACTGACTTCTACTGGTTCATGTCTCTGTTTAGTGCCAGGCACTCAGCCTCAGCGTTCACCTCTTCACCTCCACTCTGCTGTGGCATCTCAGTGAAAACCACATCATGCTATCTCATCCCCTCACAGGTTCCTTTGGCTCCAGGACTCAAACCACAGTGTGACAACCCCCTCCCTCTCACTTTTAAACTATCTCCGTCCTTTTCCCTCCAGCTTTAATCTGATTTCACTCCTTTTCCTCGGGTTCAACTGCATGCAGGAGTGGCCGTCCAAATCTCATCGAGCTCTCAGCTGGCCCCAACTGCAGCCACCAGATAGGGCCTGAGTGTGAACACAATGAATGATTTACTGGACGCCGCTGACTGCAAGACAGTTCTTCTTTCACACATGGGGTCCTCAACATCTTGTTTTTTTCTGGCCTAGTCTCGCTTAAAATCCACATGCAGCAGTTTGAGTTACTGTAGATTGATTTGATTTATGTTAATGTTTTATTTGTTAGGGTGATTATTCTGATTTAACTCTGTCTATTGCTTGTATGTTCATGTAGCCTAAAGATCTTTAAAACCATGGTCAAGGGTTAGCATGGCTACAAGTTCTAAGAAAAAAAAAGTGTGAAAAACGGAAGACGCACTGAAAAGAAACTCTCACGTTATACTAAACAGATGCTTGGATTTATGCTGTAAACACTCCACAAATCACCTCCCTCATCCATCACTGTGATCAGCAGCTCCCCTTGTTTGCAACCAGCCTGCTTCTGGTTGTAAATTTCCCTCTCAACTAGTAAGAGTCTCATCAGGGACTTTGTTGCATGGATGTGAAGAAACCTGCTCGGTGCTTCCTGGTCATTGTGTCTCTGTGCATGTCTGGGGGTTGAAAGGGCAGTTTGAAAGGTCAGAGTTCAACAGGCATAGTCAAGCTTTAATAACTCTGTGGTTCATATGTGTCTATGCTTTTATTTAATTCCTGTGTTGTATTTACTTTTTACAGCTTTTAGACCACTTTCAACTCCGACAACCTCCGAATGAACCCAATTTATCCCCCATGTTTTGCACTGTTACAAGTGCCAGTTTATTTTAGCTGATGCTCTAAAATCTGTAATCTGTCTGTTGTACATATTTTTTCACACAGAAAACACCCCTCTGTTTGTTTCTGCAAGGGGTGTAAAATACTGGTGGCATGGGTGGAGAAAAATGCAGGCTGGGCTTTCACACAGAAGCTTCATCACAGCACCATCTATGCTGTTCCTGAAATATTCTGTCTGGTGTTAAAGTTAGCAGAACTCAATTTAGTTTCAGCAGAACTGATTTGGTTTTGCTGAGTGTGTCGCTGTATGTCGAGCAGCACAAAGAACTTTTAATGGCACTGTGTATCCATATCAATCTAACACTGAAATGTGCGATTCAGAAAAGTATTGATAGTTTAATGAGGTATATGCATGCTGCAGATATTATCTTTCTTGAACTTAAAACTGTCTCTGTACGCAAACTAAAATAAATGCAATCAGCAGTGAGAAAAACAGGCAGGAAAGACAAGAGTGTGTTGCTTGTTAACAGAGCGCTCTCTTCTTATCTGTGGTGTGCCTGTGAACACATTTCTTGATGTGTGACTTTCTGCAAGTCATTTTGTAGTCCACCATAACCTCAAAGTCATCTTCTGTCAATTCTGTTTTGTGACTTTTCGGATGAAAACACGAGCCGGCAGCACAGGAAATGATTACTGATGGACCTCCTTGTTGGTATTACATCAGTACGGCACACAAAAAGTAAAGTATCAACATTTAGGACATGAAACTAAAGCTCAGAATGAACTCGGGAAATCACCATATTCAGTAGAGCAGATAAAATGTGCTACCAGTATTATCCCTTCATCCAACCACCACACCCTCCACCCCCAGTGTGAACCCTTATTAACCGCTGACCACTGCTGCCGAGGGATGACTGGACAGTTGCTTCTCTTCATTGTGAAATCAGTTCTGCAGAAACAAAGCTTGAACGGCTGCGTTAAAGCTGTCCACAAGAGTGACTTTGACTTTTCTTATCTAACGCTGAGAACATCTGCACCGAGAGTGACAGTGAGGGATATTATCTATCTTGCTTGAACAGAAAAGCAGAAGATTCTGGTTCCCTTTTTCAGTGCTTGTTGATAGAGTTAAGAGATAAACTAACGCTGAACAACTGCTTCATCATTTGACAAAGGATTATTTAAAACACAGCAAATTTATAGAAAATGGACAGTTGACCATTTTATGAAACAGACTAAAGAATCATACACAGTTCTCAGTGAAATGCAGCCAACTGCTTAGTTAGTCCTACTCAAACTAAACACACAGCTAACATGTATCACACAATATTTCAGGTCTAAAAGTCTATCTCATCCCCTCAAAAAATCACTAACTTTTAAATCACTGGTGGCTTGTAGACTAACTTTTAACTCTAGTATGTCCTGTAGTTATGCACATTTTTACTTCTTCTTTACTTGAGTAATTCAATTAATTCAATTTTATGCTACTTTAAAGGAATTTGGGGAAATACACACTTTTGCTAAGAGTTAGACATGACTCTCATGTCCGTGAGGTCAATATGAAGCTACATCCTGCAGCCGGTTAGCTTAGCTTAGCATAAGGCTGGAAGCAGGAGGAGACAGCTATTCTGGCTTTGTTTGAAGGTAAAAAATCTGTCTTTAAAAGCTCACTAATTAACATGTTTATTTAATTCATACACAAACTGACAGAGGTAGTAGAAGTACACACATTCTTTAGTCAAGTAGACGTACAGATAGCGACATCTGTAGAATCAAAAGACTGGAAGTACAGACTTAGAAATGTACTCAAAGTATAAAAGTAAAAAGTACTTCCTTGGTTTCTCTGAGGGACATTTCTACCTGCTGTTTTTGTGCAAAACTAACTGAAACTTCAAACAGGGTCGAGTCGCCCACTCTTGTCTGTTTCGTCTTATGTCATTAAGTCTTTTAAGTCACGTTACGTCTGTCAGTCGTGATATGCATCGGTCTTGACGCAAAAAATAATAATAGACAGTTCCCCTTAAAATGCATTAAAACTAAAGTAGTAAGCCTTTTTTTAAAATGTAAGGAGTAGCAGGTAGAGATGTTGTGTAAAGATGTAGGTGGCTCAAGTAAAAATAACAAAAAATACTCGAGTAAAGTACAGACACCTGAAAAAACTACTTAAGAACAGTAACAAAGTGTTACTTTTGCAAACTGACACATTGTGGTTTTACTGGAGTCTACTTCTGTACTACTTTAAAGGAATAGTTTGACATTTTTGGAAGTACTAATCTACTTTCTTGCCAAGTGTTAGCTAAGAAGACTGATTACTTTAATGTTTGTACAGTAAATATGAAGCTACAGTTACGCTAACCTACAGCCATTAGCTTAGTCACTGCACCCGGCCAGGACATTGCATATTGAGTAAACTCCTGCAAAATCACAACTTGTCATTTCTACATACAGTGATAATTCTAAAGCTGTAGAGGTGCTAAGACTTTTAGACAGAACCAGGCTAGCTGTTTTGGCCTGTTTCCAGTCTTTATGCTAAGCTAAGCTAATTGTGTCCTGGTTGAAGCTTCATTTTTAGCTCAGTCAGATCAGTCTTCTCCTGTTTAAACTGAGATAACATTATATTCTGCTGTATTAATGTGGAGTAGCCTTTATTTAACATTGTTAGGACTAATTTAAAAATAATACTTTTATTTCTGCTCTTTAATGAACAAAGTTAGTGTGTTTTACAGTGAAAGTAATAAAATATGCTAATAAGATAATGATATTTAGTAAAACAGACAATAAAAACAACAAAAACTGAACAATAGAATAAATAAATATCATTTGCGGGTCACTGAATAAACATGAATGCTTTGATTTGATGCTTCATGTTGCTCTTGGTGTCAGGTGTTCTTTTTTCTTGGAAACAGGCTGTTCCTGATATCAGGACTGTTATCTGTGCCGTCCTGTGTCCGAATTACATTCCTGTCCATGACCTCTGGGATTTGTGGACAAGCTCTCTGAAAGTCACCACCAGTGTGACGTTCACCGCTTGCATTAGTCACAGCAGAGCTTCATGGGTGGGTCGGCAGCAGCACCAAGCTGTTGTTTCGAAATAGGTGGATCCACAGTGAGAGAGAGGCATGTTACTTTTACTGTTACTACACTTTTTTGTTACTCATGTCATTCTTACTAACTGCTCCTAAATGTCACCTCACTTGGGCTGTGCAGTCAGTGTATTAGTCATACTGGTCACCTATATCATAGCAGCTTTACATGTTGTGCTCGTACTACGATTGTGCTATAAATAGAGATGTGTGACCAAATGTAGAATTTATAGCAGCCATTGTCATTGTTGTACCATATTGTACATTTCCACTTTCATTATTATATTTATACACTTGGGCCACATGTAGCTTTTGACGAGTGTTGAGCATATTGCCTAACTCGCAGCAATTACATCATCAACACCAATGTGAAAAACAATGTTTTTTGTGCCATCTTAATGGTAATTAATTAAATCTTTATCTTCTCTCTCTCATGTCAGACAATAAATATTCATTCATATAGAATTATCCGTCCATTATTGATCCATTTAGTAGCTGATCTGGAGCTTTTCTGTCATATTTTAGGACAAACTTTGCCTTGTTGTTAGAGCGGTGAGGGCACCACGCCAATAGAGAACCACACGATTAAACACTAAGTTGTATATCTGTGTTCTTTATGGGTGATATTCCTGTGTACAAGTTCTAAAATTCCCTCAGGTACACACCTGAAGAAGAAGTATAAGTTATGGCTGCGGTGAGGGCGTCACAGTGTTGGTCATATCATTTGTCATTGGGGCTTATGGTGCCTCCAATTCAACAAATCCATGATGAGTTTTATATGTTTTTTGGACAACAGCTGTGCAGGTCTAGACCCCAGCAAACATTAGGACAAAGTGAGAGATTAATATCAATAAGTACTGACACTGAATCGATCACTTCTGTCCACTTTACTGCAGCAGTGTCACAGACTGTGGATTAAACTACCCACTCGCCCCTAAAACACAATCTTACAAACAGACATACAAGGGTTCAACGGGTGAACTGCAAAGATCCTGAGTGATCTTTTCACAGCTGTTTAAGTTACGAAAGGTACAAATATGAGTCCAGGACGGCTGTGCGTAGGTGGGCAGCCAGCTCAGACAAAAACCTGTGTCAGATTCTGATTCAGTTGTCAAATATTGTGACCTCTCTCTTTCATCTAAAATCCACCCAAGCTCCAGAGGTTACATCATTTACACTTTTCCAGCCCAAATCATAATTTTCTTGAGTATTTTAATTTCACAACATGCATAGATGATACATCGACAGAGCTGGACTCATAAACACGCAAGGGTTGTCTGAAAGCCGACGGCCTCGTCACTGCACCAAATTAGATTATCAGAGCATTTATTCTAATTTACGCTGACTATTGCTAGATCATTCTCTTAACTCTCTCTTTTAAAGTCCCCACATCATCTTTCAGTAAAAGAGGAATTTAAATTCTTATATTTAAGATTCTTTGTGTATTTATAAACTTGCCTCAAACTGGTTGATATAATGCAAATATAGTTCTCAACACAAACTGTGGGGAATAAAGTCTTAATGATGATGGCCGTTATAGGAATGATCCTTTGTTTTTATATGTTATTATTTGTTTATGATTTTACTTCCTTGAATATTTTAACTGTTGTCTGCTTTGGTGTTTTTTTATTTTGTTAATCACTTTGAGCCATAATCCTTGTATGAATAGATAATCATTAATATTAATAGTATTCACAGAGCATTCAGCATTAGAAATAAAGCAACTCAAAAGGGCAACCACACACATTTTCTTTCTGAACTGCTGCTCACACACACGCTTTACTTTGACTCCCGGCCGTCCTCCGGTGCAGCAGGGGGCGCTGCTGCTCCGGACTCATCCGGATACAGACACATTGCAAAGTCAGTCTTCCGCTGCGCAGACACCTCTTCTTAATCCGGGAGGAAGAGGAGCAAAAACCCCACCGAAATGGTGAGTAAATATATCGATGTTGATCCATTGCTTGTAGTCTGGGTGTGCAGAGATGTGTCCGATGGTGTGAAGGTGTTTCCGGCGGGGTTCGGGTCAGATGTCGGTGGATGTTTGCGGCTGTTCGGTGGCACCGGGCCGGTGAGCCGCTGAGCTCCAGCGTGGCGCCTCCATGGCTGATGAAACCTCAGCTTGCAGCTCAGGACACTCACACCGAGGGTTTATTTACCTATTAAAGCACCTTTATGTGGCACTGTCAACATCGTGACAAACATAACAGCTGACATTTATTTGTATTTGTAACTTTTTTTTTTTAATTCTAGCTAGCTTGGTAACATCTGGACTCTGCTTTTCCTCTCAGGGCTTCGTCAAAGTGGTGAAGAACAAGGCCTACTTCAAGAGATATGAAGTCAAATTCAGGAGAAGACGAGGTAAGACTGTATTCTCTACAGCCCAGCGTGATACTGAGCATGCGCCAACAAGCTAAGTTTATTAAAATAGTGCTTCAGTAACCATTTGGCTCATGTCAACTCCACAGAGGGAAAGACTGACTTCTACGCCCGCAAGCGCCTGGTTGTGCAGGACAAGAACAAGTACAACACACCAAAGTACCGAATGATCGTCAGGTTCTCCAACAGGGACGTCTGCTGCCAGGTCAGTGACTGAGAGACTGAGAGAAACATCATGTGGCCACGTGTATGAAAATGACCCCACTGACCGTTCTCCGTATGTGTTGTTCAGATTGCCTATGCAAAGATTGAAGGAGACCAGATTGTGTGTGCTGCTTACTCTCACGAGCTGCCCAAATATGGTATCACCGTAGGCCTTACTAACTACGCTGCGGCCTACTGCACTGGGCTGCTGCTGGCTCGCCGGGTAAGAACACACACACACACAGACACAGACACAAAGACAGAGACAGAGAAATTGCAAATATCAGCAGTCTGCACATGAATAGGACAGTGAAAACAGCTGAATTTGCAATTTCAGAGGTCAGATTTATTGAATCACCTTATTTCAAAATCAGTAAGAGTTGGTGCTACTGCATGAACAGATTTTGTAATAGTTTTCTCACGTCCTCTTTTTCACCTTCCTCCTCCTCTTCTTAGCTGCTGCACAAGTTTGGCATGGACCAGGTGTACGAGGGCCAGGTGGAGGTGACCGGAGATGAGTTCAACGTAGAGAGCATTGACGGACAGCCGAGCGCCTTCACGTGTTACCTCGACGCAGGCCTGGCCAGAACCACCACAGGGAACAAGGTGTTCGGAGCGCTGAAGGGGGCGGTCGACGGAGGGTTGGCTATTCCTCACAGGTCAGTATGAGAATAACGCACACACTAAATTTAGTTTTACTTTCACACAGTCTGATAAGACTTTGTTCTCGAAGTTGCAGTTTTTTGCAGGTTTGCACAAAGAGACGACTATCTTAACTTAGTGATCACACTATTACACTCGTGTATCTCAGAAAGGTGTCACTTTTGAGAGGGCGCCATAGTTTCCTTTCAGATGTTTTTTTCCTCTTACATAAAGCTGATCATCGTTTCTGTGCGCTGCTGGTTTGTCTCTGCTTCTTGATGATGTTACGAAGCACACTGAGCAAAATGTAGTTGGTCCTTCATTTGCATTAGCTGATGTTTACTGTCCTTTCAAGACGGGGCTGAGAGAGGCGAGATGAACCAGAGCAAATATCCGTCACTGTAGCAGATTGATCGTAATTACAAGACACCAGAACCTTTTGTGTTGGGAAAAGCTGGACTGTCTGACTCTGTCACTAAACCTCCTCTCCGCTTTTCCTTGTTTCCAGTCTAAAACGCTTCCCCGGCTACGACCCAGAGAGTAAAGAGTTCAACGCGGAGGTGCATCGGAAACACATCATGGGCATGAATGTGGCAGACTACATGTCTTACCTGATGGAGGAGGACGAGGATGCCTACAAGAAACAGTTCTCTCGCTTCATCAAGAACGGAGTCACGCCAGACACAGTAAGATGGAGGCTCTTTACCTGTAGACTGACAACACGTGACCATTTGAGACTAATGTGAAGCGTCTTTGGTCGCACTTACACGTGCTTTACGTTTGCTTTATCTAAAATCCTCAATTTATGTTAAGCCAATATCATAAATGAAGAAGAATAATAGTGATTCTTTCAGACTAGTAGCAGTAAAGTAGCCTACACTTGGGAGTGTTTAGTGACAAAGGTAATGAGATACAGTTAGATTATGTTGTTGTAATTCATTTTTAAATTTAAAAAACACTGATTGGTTCCTAGTTCCTTGTAGTCAGGATGTACACAATGCATTAAGAGGAAAAATATTTAAATGATATTTCCTGTAATCTTCACGTGGAGCTGAAAAGTTGTAATCTTTGAAGGCACATAAGAGTGAGCCCCACAATTAATTTATGAATAGCTGATATTATTTTATTGCAGATGTATCTTATCAGCATATAGTTTGTTCAATAAGCAACAAATTGTTGTACAGATTGATGCCCACAATGTGTTGGAGGTAATTTAGAAACAGTGGTTCTATTGCATAATATGTCCACCAGAGAGCAGTGACGAGTTCGTTTTGAACATGTTCTGCTCAGGACACATCTTGATCACATACCAAGTGTAAGGGAGCCTTAGAAAGGTTTGGCATGTATTTCTGTAAAAAAAGACACAGTTGTTAGTGTATTTATTTTAACGTGGCTTTTGTAACAGTGAAGGACCCACACAGTCCACAAAACCACAGTCAAGGCCAGTGGTCTCGTTTCCCTGCAGCTGCATCATTAGTGTACACTTATATGGGGCCTGACCGCAACGACAAAGAACAAGCAAATGTTCCAAAATACTTTCACTGTGGTTCTCTGCTTCTTGATGATGTTACAAAGCACGCTGAGCAAAATGTAGTTGGTCCTTCATTTGCACCGGCTGATGTTTAATGTCCTTTCAAGACGGGGCTGAGAGAAGCAAGACGAACCATCGTGCACTGAGTGAAACGCATAGACGTGGTGCACTGACGCGTATGTCGTTTCTGTTCTTTTCAGGTAGAAGAAATGTACAAAAAAGCACACGCCACCATCAGAGCAAATCCTGTACACGAAAAGAAGCCCAAAAAAGACGTCAAGAAGAAGAGGTGCGTTCCTAATATCCATATTTTCGTTGTTTTTGTTAAAAGGTGGATTTTATGGTTGATTGTAAACCTTTTTTATTATTAATACCCGGGGGAAATAACTGTCCTCATTAAATGCAAGTTTCCTTTCTGAGTATTGAATAGCTGCACTGGGAAGATCCCAGTGCTGAGCGGACAAACATTGTGTTGAATGTTAATGGAGCTGTTGTTGCCTCTTTTCCGGGCAGGTGGAATCGCGCCAAGTTATCTCTGGCACAGAGGAAGGACCGCGTCGCCCAGAAAAAGGCCAGCTTCTTACGAGCGCAAGAACAAGAAGAAGGGGACGGTTAGGGGCTCGGCACAGCGCTCTGCTGAGAAAACACAACACACATCACAGACAAATAAATTTATTTCAAACTCAAGCTTTTGTCTCTCCGCTTTCTTTAATGAATTTTATGTGTTTGGTGTATGTATTGACTTCTGCTAAATGACACCCATGACTAATATTTACATTGATAATCTTAGATCGACATAAATTACTCAATGTAGGATAAGAGTAGGGTGCAGTGTTAAGAAAGACCTCAAACAACCTGACAGGTTGACAGTGAAGTGGTATGTAGTTTAATTGTGCAAAAATCATGCTGGTCTCTTCAATAAGTAAACACTTTTTTTACATTTTCAAAATTCAAACAGCAGCATCGACCACAAGCTTGACATGCTTTACAGGTCACCTCTGTTCTTCATTTAAAGTGGTTAAACAAGTCAGGTTGTCGGTTCGGTCTGAGTAAGTACACAACAGCGTTGTCTGAAAAGGATCGTGGAAAATACGCTCCTATACAGCATTCAAATGTGACCGCAGGATTCTATAGAGGTGGTAAACATTCATAAATGATTTCAGCATGATCTCTATGGCACTGAGACGAAATCTAAAAATAATGTGATACAGCACATTACAACAAATGCTCTTTTCAGTGAAAAATACAAGTAGATAACATTCACAAAAATTAAATACAACATTTCTCTTTGTGTCATTGATGCAGCATTGACGACATCACTAGCGTTACAGGTGGAGAATAGTACAGCAGAGTACACTGACATTCAGTATATGACCTCTGGAATACTGACAAACCATTATCATTACATTGTAGATCATGTGTTGTGCAGATAAGTGACAAAGGGGAATCCACAATGAGCCTCTAGAACAGCTTCAATGCTCCTTGGCATTTATTCTGGCTGTCGAGGTTTGTCCTTAAATTTCTCACTAATCTGCACTTGTTAAAGGTAAAGTCTGGTGATATTCTGTTTTTCTTATAGTCAACTCTACACTTGAAAAAACCCAAACCAACAAAGAATGTTTCTTACTGTACTACCTGTAGCCAAAACCTACAATATGGGTGACATGTTCCTTCATCACGATGAACAAGGGCACTGTAGTATATTTCAACTCAATGTAAATACACAGTAGTGCATCAAATGTGTATTCATCTGCAGCTGAAAGTAGTGTCCAACAAATGCACCATTTACTCCTGTTTACAGTGCCCAGCTGTCAATAGGCACCACTGGGCTTGGGGCTGCAGACAGCGTAGTAAAATCAATACGTATTGAGAACTAATGCACTGTTGGTTTGGGGATTTTCATTAGATTTGCTAGAAAGCAAAAATTTAGAATATCACCAACCTTATCTTTACACTCCCTGATTATGTTTTAGTGCTCATTAGCAACATTGACATACAATTAAGGAGCTGATCTTAAAATAGTGCAATTTCATTACACTTTAAACTGGTGCTTTGTACAACAGTCACGTCTATACAGAATAAACTCTTTTGATGAACCTTGTTAGCTCGCACATATCAGCATGATGATGTGGTAAAAACAGCAATTTGGTCTCTCAGCTATTTGAGACAAACAGTAAAATCTGTTTACAAGTCTGTTTTTCCAGCAGTTCCCCCCGTAACATTCCTTTGTGGTGAACAATACAATACAATGTGGCTGCATGGACTGTTTTAAGTGTGACTGATGGCAACATGCAATCATTCAGTTTATTTAAATCTTGTGTGTTTCAGGCCCCAAATGTCTGAGACTGGGATAAAGGAGGTAGAGTCTCCTTAAGTCTGACCATTCCTAAGTGTTAAAGAGTTGATAAAAATGACTTAATTAAATTTGCTATTCCTAAATCACAGCATCTTCAATACTCAGCGCCATGTGAGGTGCAGACTGGCATGACTTCAGAAGGACTTCCTCTCCTCGTCATGAGTCCTTGGTGTGTGAGATCTGTCTCCACAGCAGAGCTTTCAGGTTGTTGAGGATAAGCGAGTGCTCCATGTTCATCTGTCCAGCGTTACCCTTGAGAGCCATACAGGCGTACAACTGCCTCTCGAGCTCCTCTCTCAGCCCTGACGGCGCCCCACGCAGGATGTAGTCCTTCAGCGCACCACATGCCTTTGCCAAGTTTGGCTGAACTGGCTCCTCCCTGCACCGTTTCTCTGACACGTCACACGACGTCTGGCAGTCTGCCCCGTACACACAGTCGGCATCCGTCTCACACTTCAACACCCGCATGGTGCGCTTGAACTCGTCCTCAGGAACCACCGCTCGGGTGTTAGTCAGACGGATCTCATGGCGGTCGGTGTAACCAAAGTGCGCTGCGGCGAGGTCGCAGATCAGGAAGCTGCCGTACGTGCCGTGGAAGATGTCCTCCACCAGCTCCAGCAGGCCCATGGAGATCTTAGCTTTACGAGGCCATGAGGGGGTGAACCACTGGTCCATAGTGCGCTGCAAGCCACTGGGCACCCAGGATACTAGTGGCCAGGGTAGAGACAAACCATACAGGGGCCCGTAAGGGACTCGCTCTGTCATGTACAGGTCCCCGCAGTAACCGAGGAGGCGAGGAGTGTGTCCACGGTCCTGGAGCAGCAGGCCCAGCAGCACCTCAAAAAACAACAAAGAACAAATGTGTCTCACCAAAGACTCAAAGGATTTCATATTTATATTTGTGGCACAGATAACTGGTCAGACCAGTCGTTCATTTTCTTATTCAGAGGCTTGTTATTATACCTCATCCATCTGCAGGAGGGCCCATGTAGAGCGGGCTTCCGGCAGTGACACCCGTCCATCTTTGTTGCCATCGGCGACAGAGAGAATCTGGCTGACAAGGCTGGCGAGGTTAGCCTGCTCTCCAAGCTTGGACTGGAGGAAAGAGAGGGACAGGGGCTTAAAGGGGGTTGTCACAGACTCAAATATTTGGTTCTGTGTGAACCTCTCTGACTCAAGTCCTTTACCTTAAGGTGATTAAAGACCATCTCTCGGAACTTCTCCACCGATGTTCCTCTGGTGGGCTTGTCAAACACGGGGGCCTCTCTCCGCGGCTCCGGCTCTTCGCCCAGCTCGTAGTGCACAACCTCCCCCAGCTTACAGCGGATGATCCCATCGTGGTCTCCCCAGCTTCCTGTGTACACCTGACGAACAGAAAGGCCAAACAAACGTTTAACAAGGTGAACACAAGAAGCAGAGTTACAAGTTCAACAGAAAGTAAACTGTGGTATTTACCTGGTTATTTGGCAGTGTCGACAAACACCTGCTCATGTAGAGTGTTTCTTTGTCACACAGACTGCTGCAGGCAGAGCCATCAATTATCCCCCTCCTGTATTTGTCACACTTGGAGAAAATGCAGAGAAGTGTGATTTAATGTTTAGCCTCCATCAGATTAGTTTGGTACTGCAGGAATACTATTTTTCTTAAGCAGAGAACACACAGAAATCAGATTATACCCAGGTATATTTACAAAATAAAAACCTATTACCAAAATCATTCCAAACACAGTCTGAACAAATAAATGAGCCATTACTCACAATGGCGTTCTTGCACTCGTGTCCTCTGCACAGCTCTGTGTAGGCGGAGTATTGCACGTAGAGCACCCAGCTCCCCACCAGCACAGTCAGCCATGTAAGAAACAGGTACTTCACCCGCACAAAGGAGATCCGAGCCTACGAAAGGCGAACAGAAACAGAAACTCTCAACACCAGAACCTAAAAATACACCTGCACTACAATCTGTATTGAATCTGTTGACTCTACTGTGCTATTGTGAAAATGTCTTATGTCTTGTCATGTCATCTCTTATTTCAAAGTCCATTCATGTTATGAAAATATTCATCTATGTATCCACCCTCCAGACTGTATTAACGTTACACAGGCACAACACACCAAGAGGGTGTCAATCCAAGCAAGACATTTGCACTCCCTAATCAAACCTGATCACATAATAGGTTACCATGGTGACTGCATGGGGGTGTCCCATAACAACGTTCTGGCTGGCTGATTAGTCACCAACAATGGCTCGTTTAGCTGGAAAATGGTTTAGGGGGTGCCGATCCAGTTGTTCCAGCGTGCCATTCTGGTTATGGCTTGTTAAAAGAAAATCTAATTGCTTGTGACAAGTGCGTCACAGGATGCACACATCACATGTCTCACAATGCATCTTGTGACAATGTTAATGCAGTCAGTAACTTATTTTCCACAGTGATTCTTCACTTAGGAGGAAACATTTTCTATAGGTCACATTCTGGACACCAGAATCTAAAGGCAACACATCATATTTGAAAAGAACAGAAGTTATACAACCATGATTTATTTCAGCCTGTACTTTTTAACTATATATAGGCTCTACAGTGCCAAAAAAAAACATCACAAGATTTAAATCTTCCATTTATGTTATAAAACATAAAAACATTTTAGTGGTGCGTGACTACTGCAATGCAAACTAGTAAAAAACATTTGTTAGAAGGCACATTGCAGCAGTGAAGAAGAATTTAGGTCAAATTTGCTATGTAAGCCACAGTATGTGACTTTTGCAGTTTAGTTTTTTCTCCAAGGACTGTAACTGCACTTGGGGAGGATAAAGTGATTTTGATTCTCACTCTGATCACATGGCAGGAACAGCTTATGTTGTGTGTGTTTTGGCAGCGCGCTGTTCCTCTCATTTCAGCTCCAGCACAGTTTCCAAATCCCAACAAAATATGCACCCAGTGAGGCAGGGACCAAACACAAGCCTTTTTATCTTTGATGTGCTGTGATTATTGTACTTGGTAAACAGCTCTGATCTGGACAGAAGTGTTTTGTGTCCATACAAAGTGCAGCAAAACTGAGATCAGATCCACCTTCAAGTACATACAGACATCTAACTACTGTCATAAATGCAGATTAAGGAATATAACGTCTCTCGGATTTTTAATGAGGTCCATGTTTTTTTCATGGAATTTGTTCAAACTAAATATGCAACACAGTCCAACTTTGAGCTCCAGACATCACAGAAAAGCAAAGGGAGGACACAGGAAAACCATAATCATCCTGCCTTTCATTCTCTTTGGTGCATTTCATCAAATTGTCCGTTGGTTAGAGCTTTACCAGCAGCTTCATGTTAGAGCTGCAGAGACGTCTCCTCTGCAGAGCTGTCCTGACATGAACAAACAGATAGTGGGCCTTGAGGGAGAGGTGTATCAGGGGAGTAAAAAGGGAACTAGACATCACAATAAGATCTGACTCCTCCGGCATGCATGTAGGAACTGCACGTAGAAAATGTATGTGCCTGAAACACACACAGACAACATGGTGGGAAAATAAAGAATAAATGTGTGCACGCTGTCTGTCTCAACGTGTCTGTGCAAACACATGATGAAGTCTCAGAGTATAGAAGTGAAACCTGAGCAATAGAGAGTTTTATCCTTCACTCACTTCCTGTGGTCTCTTCCAGCGTCTCCTCTTCACTGCAACCACATAAGCAGTGTTTGTCTTGGCTGAAAACATTAGACGACCTTAAGTGATCCCATGCGGGGTATTCAATTGTGACAAAAGGGAGCTGAATACTATGTATGAAACAAAGTGTGACATAGAGGCATTATATACAATGTACGTGTAATAAATGTACTATAGTAAGTAAAACGGTAGAGACGTTGAACTGAGTGAGAAACAGAATACAAGAATATAGAAATGTTATACTTGAAGAAGAGTGGAATACAGTAAAATAAAAATACCTAATCCACCTTTGAAAAAGCACAACATGGCCCCTGCATATCTTATCTAGAGAAGACAGACTTCAGGATTTATAAGTAGCCTTCTGCAAACAAAAACCTCTTTTTGTTTTCAGCATTTGTGCATTAACATAAGACTTACGTAAACTAAAGCATATCAATCTAACGCAATCCCCAACACTTTTATTTATTATAGTTTTAACTATGTTATTTGATGTATGAAGACTTTGTTCATGCATGCATATTCTGTATGCCTATGTAAGTGTTGAAAAAAAACATTGTTGGGAGAAAAAAAAGGCTCAACATGTCCTTAAGATGTATAATAGTATAACACTTGACATGGCAACAACAGTGCAAAATACTGATGATAATACTGACGATAAAGGAAGCTGGTAACGAAAAGTGCAGTCACGGGAAAACTGTTCAAACTGTGAAGCCGCAGTACAAAAACCCTGTAGTGGAAACTGTAGGCTTACCAGCTGCCATCAGTTAGATTGAGTTACTGAGCATTAGCCCTCATAAAGTATTGACCTCTTATAGTCCAGTGGCAACAACAGGGACAAAAGACCTGCAGGATCACGTCTTCATATACTGTGGATGGAGCAGCCTGAAACTGCACTCGGGGTTTCACAGGGACAGGGAGGTGTTTCCCATGATGCCAAGTATCTTAGCAATCATTCATTTCTCTCCTACTTTCTCTGTGCTGCCACAGAATCCCAGATTGAAACAATATCTTTACAGACTCATTCATTCCTTCCCAGTCCACAAAAACCGGACAAAGATACTTAAGAACTGCAATCTCTCGGGTACTTCAAAATAACCTTTGACCTTTTTAAAAGCCATTTGCCCTACTTTAGTCTACAGATGTTTCAGGGCTGCATGGTTAAGTTTGCTACTGTAGATGTGTAATACATCAAACAGGTTTAGCGAGTGTGAGAACTAAAACCTGGAACCACCTCAAATCTGGAAAATGGACTGTTGAAGCAAGAAAAACTGGATTTTACTGCAAAATGATCCAGATATCTCTCTAAACTTGTTTCTTGGAACAGCACCGTGGACCTTGGTACAAACCAAACACCACGTCCTGTAACCAATCTGGATAACCTGCCTCTGCCAACACACTTTTTGGTGTGTCGCCATAAACAAGCAGGTCCCAAAACAAGACTTCTTTTTAGATTTGTTATCAGTCTGTCTGCATTATGTGGGTGTGTTGTGTTGCCTAAATATAAAAGGCACCAACTGGAAGTAAGTAAGTAATTCACACATTTACTGAAATATCATACAAACACTGAATGTACTTAAAAAAAAAAATGTTTCTGCTACTTGCACACTTACATACAAACTCTGTACAAAAACAGGAACAGGACAAATGACAATCAAATGTATAAACACACACAAGACCAGTGGGGCCAAAATATATATGTATGTAGGAGCATGGGACCGACACTATCTTAACAGGTACTGGAGGTAGTTGAGGTAGTTACTGGCAGCAGGTCACTGGTCCTCAGATCAGAAGGATCACTCTTATGATCCAACCAAAGGGATTACTGCTGCTCTGGCACTTCTGGAGGTGATGAAACTACTGTGAGCTGTGAGGGAAAGTCTTGGCAGATTTTCAGTGAGGAGAAATATACTTGAAATGAAGTGAGATTAAAACCATGATTGCAAACTACTCCACATTTAATAGAGCTGTTTTAGATCTGTTGTTGTTGTTTGTGTGTATTCACTCTGTTGTACTCTCATTGGAAATGAGGGCATTCAATTTAATTAAAGGTTGAATGAAAATGATCCAGATTCCTCCCTGGCCCTGGGTCATACATGCTGGCATGGATTACCTATTTCTCCTCCCATGTTGTACACAGTCTGAGTGGCAGACCTGTACTCTGGTCTGTACTCTGGT
>NW_023339796.1:16500455-16520770 GCF_004916995.1 Morone saxatilis | reverse complement strand
ACTCTGGTCTGTACTCTGGTCTGTGCCCTGGTCTGTACCAAACCATTCAGGATCAGCAGAAAGGCTGTCATGACCTTAATGTTTCATGAGCACTCACAATCCTCAGCTTCTCTGAAGCAGCGCATCAGAACAGGCCGAGCCGGTATGTTTACAGCCAGCTGTCAGTCTGATGTGACACCGCGAAGACCCCATTATACACAGGCGCACAGTCCATTTAAACACACCCCGCTGTATACAACGCTAATGGCTTTACAGAGAAATGATCGAACAGTGATATTACCTGGAAGTAGAAAGACTTTTTCACCCAGGCCCGTGGAAACAGACCCTTCGCCATCACAAAAATAGCTCATCTCAATACGTGGACCTGGCTGTGGGAGATCATCCAGGAGGGAGAAAGCGTCTTCCACATGAAAACGACTCGTCCCGTTTACAGAGCAGCCAGAAATGACTGCATATTAGCGCACCATGATCCCCGACCCGGACTGCAGCTCGTATCCTGTCCTTGTGATCCGCTCCGTTATTGCACTTTGCCTGCGCCCCTGCTCCCTGCAGCAGCTGCTGATTCTCTACTAAAGCAACATACCTCAAGCTGAAAAAAACGTAGGCTCACGGCGCAGGCGCAGCGTCTTCCTCTACAATAAACATAGACGTATACGCAATAAAGATGTTTTTGAGTTTCCCGGTGGACAAACAATCCGACTGAGCCGTGTGTGTGTGTGTGTGTATTCACTGGCCCCGCTTTATCTGAGGTAAAGTCGTAAAGTCACCCAGAGTGTTGATAAACTATGAAGCTACCACCGGGTCAAGCTGGCAAACACGAGTACAACCCACTTCCGCTAAACCTTTCACAATAAAAGCAGTATTGAAGCGATAGCCCAACACGACTTCCGGTCACAACATCCAAACTAAAAGTGACAACTTCACATGATGTTACAGCGCCAGCGAGCGGCCACAATGTGTACGTTTATAAAACACCGCCTCGCTTCACTTTTGAACGTTTTTAATAAAACATAACGCCAGCTAGGTTTTCATCTGCGAAAATGTCTGTTAATAAATAAGAGCGACAACGTTACTTTCATGCACCCCGACAGAGGAAACTGAAACAAAACAAAGAAAAACACGAGTGCATTATACTTTAGGGGCGGATGTATCCTGTTCAGTCAATGCCCTGCCTACAATTTCAAATGTTTGAAAAAAAAAAAAACACACCCTCCACCTAGTGTGAAGGCAGCAGTCGTTCCCATAATGCACTCCCCGTCATCAGCGGGAAACCAAAATGGCGAATGTGTTGGGGGAAAATGAGCCGTTTGTTATTTTCTGAGGAAGCCACGAGCCCCGCCAGTCTCCGAGATACACTTTAGAAATAAACTTCAACTTCAGGAGGAGCGGGATAAAGGCGGCCCTTCACATCCTGTTATTTTGTAGTACGAGTCGTTTGTAGAAGCGGAGGTGACCGAATGAGGTATTGTTGTCATCATGTTTTCCTCCTGTGGAGGGGAGGGGGGGGTCCGACGGTCAGCGCTGTCCGGGGTTAACGCGTTACATGTGGGGTATTAATGTTAACAACCGGGCCTGCTTGTTCCCCGCTTTATCAACAACACGTTTCAGCATGCAGCGTTATCTCCAAACGGTGCCTTTATCCTCTGTGCTGGGCTCAGACTGACCATGTTCACCCAGTATCCGAACAAAGGGAATGTCTGACGGACAGAGGCTAAAAGGGAAAAAGACACATTTAATTTAACGTTAGTTTCTGATATAACTCAGTGATTAACGTTTTGCTGCAGAAGATTAAGAAAAAAGTGAAGCGCTAAAATTGTGCATTGACAACAGGTAATGACATGTAGTTGTCAGTTTATATGTAACTATGTTTAAATGTGCTAATAACCTATGAGTTTATTTAGTTTTAAACGTTGAATATGTTATAGGAAATCTCAGCATTGTCCTGCAGCCATCTTTACAGTCTGCGTGGTTGTGGTTAATTACCAATTAGCGCTAATTATGAGTACAATCACCTGTTTGTGTCCACTGGAGGGGAAATGTTTTTATTTTCAGCCATTGGTTGCAAGGTCTTCCACAACACAACTTATCCTTGTTTTATCCATTAAATTACACAGACAGTATTTCAGTAGAGATTTACATAGATTTCTGCATATAATTCCTGTTGTCTGATATCTGTTACCAAGGAACTTCACTGATGGTCCCTATTATAGTGTTGATTGTAAGATTGCTACTTTTAAACCAGAGGTTTTATAAAAAAAAATAACTTGGGTCCGTGTGAAAGCTTAGTTCATCTTGTATAATCTCAGTATAATGTGTTATATCTATACTAATATATGTAATTATTGGTTGTTAAATGTTTTTCAGAGACTCAGGGGTTGTGCATCACCTGTCGGTCCATCACAGAGCTCACCCCCAGCGGCAGCAGCAGGCTGTGTCCTTGTCCCCCACAAGCCTTTCTGCCAGGGGAGAGTATGGAGAAGACAGCATGTCTGACAGGTTCACAGAGGGACAGGACGTCTTGGCCCGGTGGTCAGATGGCTTGTTCTACTTGGGGACAATCACCAAGGTTAGTGGGAGGGAAACACTCTTTTTGGTACTATAATGTGTTTTCTATTGCAGTACACAAGAGACATAGAGCAGATACTCTGCCTGTGCAATACATTTAGGCTTTTAAATCAATGTGCTGTTTAAGAAGACATTAATCTGTTTTTGTTTTCCTCTTCAGATAGATCGGGACAAGCAGCGATGCTTTGTGGTTTTTGAGGATCGGTCGAAGTCTTGGGTTCTCTGGAAGGACATTCAGACAGGTAAGTTATTTCAACTTCAAGGTTTACATGTTAAATATTTGGATCTTATTATTGAATTCTTTAGCATTTGCGGTTAATCTAAAATATTATTGCTATTTTATTGGTAGTTCTGCAGTTTAGTTTCTATAAAGGTAAATGGTTTTGCTTGAATTGGTGGATTAGGACTGTGCTCTCTGCCCCTGCTTTCTTCTGCCTTACTTATCTCCCTACTCTTGTGGCTGACAGTTAACTGACCACAGTGTATATCAGCACAGCACCAGTGCACTGCCCTCATGTGAACAGGAGCATAGGGAAGATAGACAGAGAGGTTGGGGGCTATCCACTTCTAGATCAGTCAGTTAAAACCCAAATATGACCCAGAAATGCTTTGTAATAAAGCTTTAAATGATTTATGATTAATGGAACATTTTGACAAATATCCACACTTTAATTGCATATTTATCTTTTAATCTTGACTAATTCCAAATTGAGCTGATCCACATGTTCTTCCACAGCTGTGTACACTGTGTTGTAGCGCTGATGAAAAGTTAAAAGCCTTGTTTTCTGCTGACCTCCAGTGGTTGAAATTCTCACTTTGCTGCAGTGATTCATAAATTTACTTAAAATATTTTTTAAATGTACTATTTTTCACAACTAGCCTACATAACGGCTACTGGTGGAAGAGTTGTGATTTCCCCTGACTTCTTGTCCATTTCAGGGGATGAAGATGATGAGGATGATGAGGACGATGATATTGTGTGCTCCATATGCCAGGATGAAACTTCAGAGGAGCCTAATGAGATTGTCATTTGTGACAAGTGTGGACAAGGTACTGTTCATCGTCTCTGGTGCTCTTATACCTAACATTGAACAAAGCAGTTCTCTTGTTTTATCCTCTTTTTCTTACTTTATTTGTCCATTCTTTATAAATCTACCTATTGTGCTCTAATCTCTGGTCATCAAGGACATTTGTACCTCTTCAAAGAATGATGCAGGAGAGGCAGCTGCATGTAAATGTGTTCATTGTGTTTTAGGTTACCATCAGCTGTGCCACTCCCCCATCATCGATGCCTCTGTCATTGACTCAGATGACAAGTGGCTCTGCTCAGAGTGTGAGCTCACATCTATATCTAAGGTACATCTTTTGTTTTGAGAATAAATGCATAAAACCTTTAGTCGAATATATATATATATATATACGTTGTTTGATCAGATGTATTTACATGACAAACAGTTATTTTGTGAGACTCATTAGTTGCTCTGCTTTAACTGTGAAGCACAATGGAGATAGGAGACTCTGTAGGGTAGCTATATGGAGTAAACACTGTGTGTATATTGTAGTTTTATGTTGGAGTAAACATGCTTTTTGTGTGTGGTTTACAGAGGGGGGGTGCGCACAGGAGGGGAGTGTCTGCTAAAGGCTTTCTGCAGCATGAGCAGCAGCAGCAGCACATGGAGCTGCACCTGTCCTTCCCGTACGCCCTCGATGAACTGGTGTGGGATCAGGGCCACAAGACTAACATGCAGCAGTGCTACTGCTACTGTGGAGGTCCAGGAGAGTGAGTAGCAGGTTAATTAGTTTACAGAACACAGTAAATAATATGGGTAAACAATTTCCTGTGTTTTAATATTGTGTGTGTGTGTGTGTGTATATGTGTAACATATCCTGGTACAGCTAACCCCGTTCTTTCTCCTTTCTTGTAGTTGGTACCTGAAGATGCTGCAGTGTAACAGGTGTCAGCAGTGGTTCCATGAGGCTTGTCTCCATTGCTTACAGATGCCCATGCTCTACGGAGATAGGTGCAAATACCACTATTTATGTTTCATATTTTTATTAAGATATATGTTTATATCATGGCTGTAGAAACAGCTTCTGATTGGCTGGCAGGAGTTGCAAAGTTTATTAACTATTTAATCAATTAATTATTAATTAATGGTCCCTCCCACAAAAAAAACATATCTGAACTTTATAAAGTCAGCAGCGTTGGTGGTTAATGCAAACAAATCTGTCCACGCACTATTAAATTCTCGATTGTCCTCCGAGACTTTTTTATTTATTTGAATCCATCCCTAGCCTAGATAGGGAGACTAAAGACCAGTAGCCACCTCTATTGAGGTTCAGCAAAATATAGAGAAAAGGGTACCAGCTCAGGACGCAATGTATGTACACATTTTTACAACTGGAGAATGTAGGAATCACTTTAGGCTTACAATAATGTAAATGTAAATGAGTGTGAAGAGCCCCCGCTTGTCTATCCTTTATTTACAGTAACAACAGTACTTCATGCTTCGACACCAATTCATTCTTCAGGGTGTAACCAACCTGGTTGTGGTGACAATTACTGCAGACAACTATTTTAAAAGAATAAATTATGATTCAGATCATACATCATGTTCAAATGTGTTTTTTTGTGTGGCCAGTAGTATGTAGTTATTTACTCAGAGCGGTCCTACTACAGGAAATGAATTCAGTGGAATAAATGATTGGTGTTGTGGTATTAACCTCCACTTTCTGTTTCCATATGCACACATTATCTTGATATTATTGCCTGTGTAAAATTGCCTTTCATGTACTTGACATTTACTTTCAGAAACCATAAAGCACGAGGCTGTAAAATACGCCCTTTGATCACAAATCTTTTTGCAGGGTTATAAGCTGACGTGTTTTTTTTGTTTGTTTGACTTTAGGTTTTACCTGTTTATCTGTTCTGTTTGCAACGGTGGACCAGAGTACCTCAGCCGACTTTCTCTCAGATGGTGAGTGATTTTTTTTTTTCCCTTTAAAACATTATATTATTTAATAAAATAACACGTGTGATTGGCCTTCTTTCCAAAGTAGTGCTTTTTTAGACACAATACTTCCTCACATCAAATGCTAGAGACTTTAGGTGTTCAGATAGCTGACCTGGTAGAGCAGGCCCCCATATACCAAGGCTGAGTCCTTGACTCTGACCTTTGGCCCTTTGCTATCCCCTCTCTCCCCCCATTCCTGTCACCCTTCAGCTGTCACTATCGATTAAAGGCAATAAAAAGCGATTCAATTAATAATTTCAACACCTCTACTTTGTGGTACCTCCTTCCTGTATCTTCTAGCGTTTTTACTAAAATATTTCAGGGTCGATGTGACACACCTGAGCCTGTACAACCTGAGCGTGATCCACAAGAAGAAGTACTTTGACTCTGAGATGCACCTGATGACTTACATCAATGAGAACTGGGAGCTGCTGCAGTTGGGGGAGGTTAGGACACTACTAACCAACTTACATTTGACTGTTCACTAACTTTCATTTATAATGCACCAGTGGCCAATTCTGGAAACACAGACAAACACATTATGTTCAATGTAAAGTTTCTACTGAACATAAAGACACACTGTATTTGTGTAGTTTAATGTTACATGTTATGGATTTGGCACAGGATGTTAGGGATTGGCAACCCGTTAGCATTTCCTTACTTCTCAAGTTTAGTGGAGACCAGAAAACCATATTGGTAGCCTTTCATACAGGGATAATTATTTTAAAATTCTCCCTGGCTGCCAAATTAGGTTTTGAAACCATATGGTGTTGGTTTTCTGAAATATCCACTTTTTTCTTACACCCTGTCTTTCCTGTCTGGTGACTCCCCGCCCCTGTGTCTGCAGCTTGCTAACACTCCGGGATCAGAGCGATATGAATATGTTCTGCAGGCATTAAACAGCAACAGGAGCATGTAAGTTATTCCTTTACTGGTTGATTGTTTCTTTTATGCTATGTCTTTTTTTGTTGTTGAAGATAATGAAAGAAACACTCCTTTCCCTTGCCTCATCCAGGTTTATGTCAGGGAAGGAGGTAAAGAAAAAGAAGCACTTGTTTGGGCTAAGGATCCGTTTCCCTCCTGCTCCCCCCAACTCTGATGAGCCAACCAGCAGAGTGATGGAGAGGGCTTCACATGAGATCACCATCAAGGGATGCAAGTCCACCAAAGCTCTATCTGGCATGAGGTAAGGGAAACTTGAGTTTGAAGTTAAATGTTTTGATATTCCTGGATGGGAAGTCTTTGTTAATGGCACAGTACCCTGCCAGTATCTCTCAACACTCATTGTAAGCTCTTGAATTTGCAAACTGCTTGTGTTGGACAGAGGTCATAAAATGATAAAGTGATCATTAGAGGTGTCAATCTTAACTGGCCTCACGATCTTATTCAATTACAGTTGAGTTGGTGTGTCTTTGAACACTCACTGCTGATCTCTGCCTCCCTCAGCCATATCTACCAAGATATAAAATTAATGTTAGCCAAATGTTTGCCCACAATTGAATGCTAGAGAGCATTATTGCAGTGTAATGGTGAAACTTCAAAACTTTATGGTGCAGCTGTTAGTAGGCTATAATTTTTTGTAGGGTGCAAACTCGTGGTAATGTCCGTCTAGGGAAGGGACGCATACATTTATCTTGGTGAACTTCCAATATTGTGATATTTGTAAATATCTTCACAAGGCTTGACTTGAAAAAGCTGTCTAGCTCGCCAGCTTTAAGATCTGTATTGATTCCCTGATTTATTTTGAACAAAGGGACAAGGGGGAGCAAAAAAGGTTAAACCAGATGTGTGGAAATAGTATAAATAAAATATAGGTGCCTATTTGTGATGCAGTATATTTGTTTCTTAACAAAAAGATAAAGTGATACCAGTATGTTTTAGTGCCATTTTAAAAGGATGAAGTATATTTAGTATAATGATAATATCATGTACCGCAGTTTTTTTTGGCCAAGATGATTATGACATGAAAATGTCCTCTCGTCTCATGCTTATGTCCGTCGCTGCATTGATGCGAATCCTCTGTCTCACCTCCTAGACAACATGCAAAAAAGCAGTGTTTTGTCCTGCATCTTGTAATTTGCTTAACAGTTAGTGTTATTAATGCACAACTGTTGTAAAATATTGTGGTTGCTCTAGGACTTGCAATACTTTGACCAATGGCACAGAGAAGAAGAAAAAGAAGAAGAAAAAGAGGAAGCAAGGATCACGCTCTCTGGAGACTCTGGCTAAACGACCACGCTCCAGTGAGCTCTTATCCCAGGTGTGTGTGTGCTTGTATGTCTCTGTGTTTGTATGTATTAGTGGGCGTGAGCTGGGTGTATACATAGCTGTGAGAGGTGTGTGTAGGTTTTCTTTAGGCCTGTGCTCACACACACACACACAGTCAAACTGTAACTTTTGCTGGGGATATTGAGAAACTGTTAGATTAAAAGGAAACCCACTGAGAAATGCTAACAGTTTTTTTTTTTTCTTTCTTTGACAGGAAATAAGAAAGCCTCTGCCACTAGAGTCCCACACATTGGATCACTTAACCTCTATCAAGTAAGTGAGCAATTGGGGTACAGAATTTCCATTCAAGTGTTCAGTTTTGATGAATCTATAGATTAGATAATGTATAGAAATAGTAAGCCCATAGTTTTAGACTGTTTGACAAACAAAGATTTGTAATTACTATGGTATAACAGAGAAAATCAGCAAATCCTCACATTATGTGTGTTTTTGTTTGATTGACTAAAAGGATTGTCAACGTTTTTGCTGATTAATTTTCTCTCAATTGACTGATGAATTGACTAATTATTTTATGTCAATGTACAGTAACTATAACTGTCTGCAACATTTTTGTTTATTCTGTGTATATTTCTTTTTCATTCTCCTTTTCTTGTTTTCCACAGGCGTGACAGGTCTCTGCTGTCCTCAGATGTGGAATCCATAGGAGCCCTGAGCACCTCAGAAACTACCTCAACTAGCATTTCAAGACAGTCCAGGTATGCACAATATGCAACTGTGACATTTACCCCTCTGTCACTTTGAAATCTAAGACTCTATGCACAGCAGTGTTGTTCTGTCAGTCCAACACTTTGGACCAGACTGAAATATCTCAACTGTTGGACGGATTGACATTCATGTTCCTCTCAAAATGAATTGTAGAAACTCTGCTGCTACCAAGTCATAATTTCAGTTAGTCCAGTACTTTATTACTACATACGTGGAAAAACTATTGACATTCCCTTCAGCTCCAGTGATGCGCTGTCACTGTTTCATGCTGAAGTTAGCATTTAGCTCAAAGCAGCACTGTGCTTAAATACAGAGCCACTGGCATTTCTGTAGACTCTAGTCTAGTTTTTTGTCTGTATATTTTGTTTTTGTTATTGCCCTCAGAATTAATAACAGTTTCTTGACTTCCTCTTTTCCTATCGAACCCCCGTCCAGCCTCTGTAGCTCCAGCAAGACGCGCACGACAGCCTGCATCATGCCTGTTTCCTCTCCACCCTTAAAAAGGAAACGTGGGCGGCCACGACGGGCCCTGCAGCCCCCCAACCCAGAGATCCCCCCTCCCAGCCTCGCAGACCCAAATCCCTCAGCTACAGAGGTGCTGAGCCCGCTCCCGGGGCTTCACTCCACAGACATAGTTCATGGCATGGACCCCAACACCCAGCTCTCCCACCTCAAGAGCTCCATCAGCAGTTATTTCGGAGCAGCAGGGCGGCTGGCTTGTGGGGAAAAGTACAAAGTCCTGGCGCGACGGGTCACCCTTGATGGCAAGGTGCAGTACCTGGTGGAGTGGGAAGGAGTCACTGCCTCCTAGACGAATGTCGACGTCATTTCTAACTTCTAACCAGCACCTACAAGAGGTTTACGGCTGTGCTAAGGACATGTGCACACAGCCTGTATCCAGAGCATTATTTGATATATGCCTTTTATTTAGTTAAGACGGGAGCAGATTAAGTTGACTGTTTAAAGCCTACTGGTTCAGTGCTGTCTAGGGTTAAACATGTCTTTTGAGGCTAGTCATTGTACCACCACCATATTTGTGTTACCTGCTTTGAATGTTTACAGAATCCCCATTTATTCAGGGGCAAATAATTGACCAGTGCACTGCACCCGTAGGCTTTCAGTGCTCTTTATTGTTTGATTTTTAATCCAGTGATATACTTTTCATTTCCAGATCAGTTAAGTATGAAACTGTAAGTGTTTTCGACAGAATGTAGTATGTCATGCATTAAATGGTGAATCTTGGAGGATAAGAGAAAGAGGGGAAGTTTTGTTTAAAGAATTTTCATCAACTTTACTACTGTAATCATGCAGTGAACAATTACATGCGTTTGGTTAACATTTGTTTTCTTACCAGATTTGGTAAATAAATACATGTCCCTTTAGAATCATGTCCCCTTTTTCTCTAGTCCCAGCTATGAGTACCTCTTGTTGCCTTAGGCAGACATATCTTTCAGTTGTGTTTTGGAAAGTGTGCTCATTTGTGAGCAGTTCAGGAGGAAAAAGAGATGTGCTGCTGCAAATGTTTATTATTTTATATAGAATTATACTACATTTATTATTATCTTTTCCACTTGTACTTACTCATATGCCTTTTTCTATTCAGCGGGAAAGAGTTCTCTTGAGTTTCTTTTTTTAAATTCTGGATTGCACATAAATCAAACAAATGATGTCCGTTAGACTGTCATCTCATTTTGAACAAATCATTTGAGCTTTTCTGCTCATACATGGAAGCAATTGATAAATTTCTTTTTAAATACTTTTTTTTAATGGTGGTGATAACTCTGTTTAAATGGAGGTTCTGAAAAATAACATCCCTAAATCAAGTGTAATTTCAGCATAGAAATGATCAGAAGCCCAAACCCAAGATGACTCGTAGTAACCTTTTTTTTTTTAATAACATTTTGATTTGAAATTGATAAAATGACTGTTAACTCTGAAATCTTCAAGGACCTATTTAGTTTTTACTTTTTCTGATATAAGATGAATGTTGTGTACCCAGTCCTCGTACCTAGAGTTCAGAATGATTCTGCTTTTCTGTGCTGCCTATGCAAGTAGTCCTGGATAAAGGTGTTCAGCCATATAATTGGACCATGTGGCTTGACAATGGGGAGATTCAGCATTATTGTGATAATTTGACCATGTCATTAAATATTTCCTGTGACAGTGCAAAAAACAAACAAACAATGCCCTTGGATTTTTGCTTCTACAGTTAAAACCACCTCGTAGTTTACACACTCAGGATATGCCCATAAACTTCACTGTATTGTATAGGCCAGCATTTGCAGCTTAACAGGAGGTCTTGAAGGTCTTGATATAAGTTATTCACTCAGTGTTGTTGGTCAGTATTTTTATATCAGGTGCTCAATTACTTTTTGACCATATGTATGCATGTACGCTTTTTTTTTTTTTTTTTCTATGAGCAAAATAATTTGTAGTCTATTTTTACTGCAACACTCGCTTGTTTAAAATGAGTCAGAAAACAATCACTGGAAAACTAATATGCTGTATGTCATTGCAAGAGGTGAATATTCTGTTAGTCTCTTTTTCGAGATGTTTCTGTTTTTGTTCAAATGGACAGACCTTTTTGACATTGATACCTCTTAATTGTGCGGATGTAGTCATGCATTTGAAGCTTCTCTCCTCTGTTCAGCCAGTGTCTCAGCCTACATGATGCTACCACTGACTTCCAGCAGGCTTCTGTAGCCAAAGAACATTCATGTAACGTCTGCTTTGTCTCTTGAGATTCTTCTTATTACATTTTTATACATCATTATATAGGTTGACGTGTTACTTCTGAACCTGTTTAGTTAAAGGATAAATAAAAGTTGATATTTTGAACTGTTGTGTTGCGTATTCGATGTTTAAAGCTGCAATAAGTAACTTCTATAAAATAACTGTCATATTGCTAATATTTTCACTATATCCTGACTGATAATCTGTTTAAATATATTATATCTTTATGTAAGTTTACTGCAGCTTTAATAGCTGCCGGTCGTTGTTTGGACACGAGCCTCTTCACCCTAGTTACCGTTGTTACTCTGACAGTTCCAGTGCACGCGCCAATGTTCGCGGCCAGTGTCGTTGGCAGCCCTCTCCACCAATCAGGTCACAGACAGCTTCGTATTATCCAATCACAAACCGCGTTGTTGGAATATGGGCGGAGACAAAAAATTACAAATTGTTCGGCTACTTTGCCTTTTACTGATCCGCACTGGGAAACCTGCGGAGTTTTGTTCAACTAGAAGTCCCGCATACGTGTTTTTAATGCTTTCGTAGCGCCAAGTCGACAAAATTAATGTTTAGTTCAAAGCGGAAACACTGTGAGGTCGTTTATTAACCTTTTCTGTGAAGACAACGGTAATGTTGACGTTAACTAGCCACCTGTTGATACAGCGAGCATCTTTGTTTACATTTAGCGAGCGTAGCTATGCTAGCTAGTGTGCGGTGCTCTACTATAGGCACATATGTTTAAAGCACAACGGTATATTGAAAATAGTTTTTTTATTCCTTTCCAAACATTCACACATGTTGGAAATGTTGCTTGAGCTAACCTCAGCAAGGCAAGACAAGTTGTTGATTAACCTAGCTGAAGGTGTACTTCTCATTATTGTAGCTAATGTTTGAGGACGAGAAGAGTTTAACCTTACTTGTGGTCAGTTTGAGTAATCTGCTTCGATTGACGGATCTCAGCCTGCAAAGTGTGGGACAGAAACTGAGGTGAGATAACTGCATGACATGAACACACAGTCTGCACTAGTACACTACTACAGAGTAACCCTGCAGCCACTAGCTGAGGACATTACAGAGTTAGTAAAATGTTGTATTTGACCCTTTATCCTCCTCTCTTGATACCTTTGTCACAGATTATTATATGTACACCTTCTACAGTCAGTCAGAAGGACATGACAGGGTTGAGTATGAGCAGACGGGTCCTGATCGCCTGACCCTCCAAGACCTGCAGAGACCTGATGGTGTTTGTCAGGAGAGGCCTCTCAGTGGGACGGCTGAGAGACGTGCTGTTGCTGGTAGTTTAAGTCCACCCTCTTCCAACAGTGGGGTGAGAGACAAGATTGTGGGACAACCAGTCAGATACATCACTTTGTCTCAAGCTGCGTATTGTTGTGCATGTATAGATAACAGATACAGTTTTTAAGTATGTAAATGTGGTCTGACAGCAATCTGTGTTTTTTAGGGAAAATGAGCTGTACATGTAATATAAATAACTCTTTTGAAAGACACTTGGTAATAAACAAGGCCAGAGTAACATCATATCTAGAAGGTAAATTAGTGGAGTAAACCCTCACGATAAACACACACCTCTCGTCCACACCTGTTTTCTGCCCTCCGGCTCAGTCTGCCTCAGTCAAAGCCAGGTCAGTAGAAATGGAGTCGGTATCTTCACGGAAGAAGGTGGGCTCTGTGCGCCAAGAGAACGCCTGTCTGACCATACAGGATGAGCAGCTCATCAGGGACCTTGATGCTATGCAGTATGAGCTGGCCTCTTTCAAATCGCAGGTATGACAAGCATCCCCTAAACATCATGTTGTGGAGGGGATTATTTGTGTGTTGCAAATGAGTGTAGTGTGAAGTCAGTGTTCTTTGTTTCAGTGTTTAGTTGAGTTTTTTTTTTGTTACTTCAAATATCAACAATAATAAAAAAAATGATAATAAATAATAAAAATCTATGACATAAACCAACCAAAACTGTATTGGGTACATATGTTGTGTGTGTGTTTTCTTTTTCAGGCCAGCTTCAGAGGCCCAAAGGTTGGAGTTAAAAACAATGTAGCAGTCATGAGTGAGCAGATTCGTCAGCTTCAAGCAGAGCTGGAGGCTCAAGCCAAAGCACTAAAGTAACCTTGTGACCTCATCTTATACTTTTGAAGATGTCACTATTTATGTAATTGTAATGTTTGCAATTACATGCCTTTTTGAACCCTATTTACACCGATTCAGTATCCAGTGTATATATATATATATATAATGTGCTGTGGGGCACAGCCAGTCATTCATGATACTAGATGAGACTAGCTTGGTTGTTGCTTTTTTTTTTTCTTTTTCTTGGAACTGTTACACTAACCTCTAGCTGATTCTAGCATTAATATCCCTAACAACCTGTCCTTGTCTGTGTTTCCCAGGGCAGCAGAACTGAGGGCAGAGTGTAGCCAGGAAGCAGCAGCTCACAGTGAGATTGTTGTGGCGACTCTCAGTGAGCAGCTGAGCGCGCTCAGAGAAGATCTGGACACCAAGACAGCACTAGGCAAACGGTGAACGCTTTATCTGGGCTTGACTTCCCCACACAATTGTATTTCATTACAGTACAGTTTATTACATCTCCAATGTCTTTATCTTATAATTGTGTTTGTTACCTTGGGCTCCATGTCTAATTAACTCACAACACAATTGAGTTATTTTTTAGTACTTACTTACTACCTCATCTCTTACAGGGCGGAGCAACAAAGGAACCAAGCACTTCAAAATGCAGAGAAACTCAAAGAAGCCTTCAAAGATTATAAGGCTACCATTTCCATTAAACTTAACAGGGTAAAGTTTATTTATTTGTTATTTATTATTATATATATATATTAAATAAGTTATTTAAAATGTGTTTTCATTTGTGTTTTTAAGGTGATGGAGAGTGAGAGCAGACTAAAAGACAGTCTTATTGAGTGTGACAGAGAAAAAGAGGAGTTGGAATTGAAGTGCACTGTGCTAGAGAGAGATAAGGAAGAACAGAGCCAAACAATTGGGTACGCACATGAGATTGTCTTATACCATTGTTTACATTGGTCTGTTAATGTTTGTAGTTTGAAATAGAAATACTTTTGGAGGAATTCTAATTTTATTATTATCAATCACATTAACACATTTTTGTCCCTGATCTTCCCCCTGCTTCCGTTCTGGTGTCGTCTGCCTCCCAGCCAGCTGAAGGAGGAGGTGAGGAAGGCCAAATCTGCAGCTGCTGGCCTCCAAGCTCAGCTGGAGGAGACTAGTCAAAAGGCCTTACATCTGGAACGGCAGCTTATGGAGCGGGGAGCAGAAAGCAGGGAGCTGGCCTCTCTGCGCAAAAAGCTGGAAGACATTCAAACTCTGACCCAGAACCAGGAGCAGAGGGTGGCCCAGAGTAACAGAGAGTCTCAACAGAGCCAGGCGGAGCTGGCCAGCCTGGAGGCCATACTGGCCCTGCTGCATCTACGAGAGGTGGAGAGGAATATATATATATATATAGGTCTGATGGACAGTAACTGTCTAAAGCAAGTTGTGTTTACTGTTGTCATATGTTATTTTTTTATTTCAGGGTGCTGTTGGGCAGCTGTGTGTCCGGCCCTGCATGCTACCCCATATGGACCTTTCAGGAACAGCACACCTACTGAAGCTAAAGCCAGGTATGTTGACAAACCTCATCATAACCAACCTCACCTCTTCATTATTACATCCTGGTTTATCTATATGTAAGCGTTTTATTGTGTATTATTCTTATACACAAGTTTCGTACCCATCTTTCTTTAAGAGTGAAATTATCTTTTGGGATTGATGAAACTTAATATAGTTAGAATGAGGAGCTCATTCTGCATAATTTCTTGCACTTTAGGTGTCTCAGTCCAATAGGCAAACATAAATGTGGAACCTTAAAACCTATTTAAAAATAAATGTAATGCAACATCATTTAGGTAGGTTGTGGTAATGTAGTTAATTACACAGCAAAGTAGAAAAAATGACGTCAGAGAGCAGGTGCCATATGCTTTTCCCTTATCTATGATTTAAAAAAGTAGAAGCATTCCTGTCCTTTCTTTCCCCGTTGCTCAACCCTTGCAGGTGAAGGCTACCAGCAGCTGCTGCGAGTGCTTCAGTCGATCGAGGCTGAGCAGACCAAACAGAACAGCCTGGTGGAGCGGCTGCAGGAGCGACTGACCAGAGCCCAGGAGGAGATCTCCTCCCTGCAGAGCTCCATGGCCCAGAGAGCCTCCCACTACCAAAGCCTCCACATGGAGCTGCTGGACAAAGTCAGCCAAGCCACTGACACAGAAAAAGAGGTCCCTTTTTTACCCCCTTTCTTAATTTCTCTTTCTTTCCTTCTTTGAACTCAACTGTCTTATTGGTTGAAGCAATCTGCTCAAATGAAAATCAGAGTATTAATCATTTATATAGTAATTTCATGGTCATCATTTCATGCGGTATAAACTATATTTGACCGAGCTTGAGAGCTAATTATTGGTTCTTACAGATTGTTGCACCCGTTTTGCATCTCTGTTTCACTTCAGTTGAAAAGAAAAAGTGCACGTGTGGCTTCGCTGGAGAAACAGTTGCAGGAGAAAACCTCGGCCTATAGCCGCTCTGCACTGACGAACACTGAGCTGGAGAATCAGCTACTGGTAAAACACACACACACACACACACACACATTTGTTTGTTGTGTATTTTGTGAAAGCTTTGTGTTTTGTCCTCCATTTACACTCCTTTATAGAATCCTTTTTTTATTTGATGTTTTCCTTTTTCTAATTTTCCTACAGGAGAAAAACGGCACCATTCAGCATTACCAGTCAATGATGACCAAAAAGCAAAGAGAATACCAGCAGTCTTTGGAGAAGTGTAAAAAATCTCAGTCTCAGCAATTCACGGAGCAACAGCACAGAATAGAAATGGTGATCTATAACTACATCTTTGTCTTTCTCTCCACTGAATCTCCCCACTGTAATTCTTCCACACCTCCCTGTTATAGTTAATTTCAACTCCGTTAAACCAACCCTTAAAAAAGTAATTTATGTCCAGTATAATTTAAGTTAATTTACACCTAACACTGGCTGTGACCATATATTTAAAAGAGCAGAATTGATGTTACCTGTAGTAAGAAACAGTCTCTCCTCTGCAGTTGCAGTTGTCTGTGGAGCAGGCTCAGTCACAGCTGTTGGAGATGGAGCAGGAGCTGAGCTCACTCCAGAGGGAGCGAGACGAGGCTCAGAAAGAGGCTCTCCTGCTGCAGAACTCTGTGGACCAACTCACACAGGTCAGGACAGTATGTAGGACCATATATGTGCATCTTTTTGCCTTCACTGTAAGTACAGCAGCCACTTTTTTTTATATTTTTGATTTAATTTCAGCAAAAGCAGGATGAAGCAAGACACAGTGAGGAGTTGCTGCAGAGTTTCAAAGAGCAGGCGGCACAATCTGCTACCAAGGTTTGTACAAAGAGCTGGTTACCATAGACAAACACAAATAACTACAAAAACATCTGGCAGAATTCACCATAAACAACTGTATGAACCATCCATGACTTCTGTTTGCACATCAGGTGTGTGAACTGCAGTCGTCTCTGTCAGCGTGCAGAGAGGAGCTGAACGTGTACCTGCAGCAGATTGAGGAGGTAGAGAAGAACTATCAGAGCGAGCTGCAGAAGAAGAATGACCAGGTACAGTGTTACATACAATAAGACAAGATAATTGTCCCTTTGTTGTTTATGCAAAGCCCACTTCCGAGGCTTATCTCGTCTGTTCTTTTCTCCTCAGGTGTCCTCTCTGCAGGAGAAGCTCCAGAGTGCCACGCTGGTCGGTGAGAGCTCCAGCGAGCAGAACTTACAGCTGCAGCTTTCTCTCGAGCAGCAGCAGACAATGCTGACTGAGAGCACTGCTCACATCTCTGAACTGGAGGAGAGTCAGAGCCAGCTGCAGACACGGGTAAGTTAGAGACAGTTTAAGAGGTTTTCGAATACCAGATTAACAAGAAAATGTATCCATAATATTTTGTGCACAAAAAGAAATAAAAACATGAACTTTATTTGCAAATACAGATGTTTATTAAGAATAGATATCTAATGGTATTAATTACTAAAGATACGTGTGGTCATGTGATGTGTGTTTGAGTGTCATATTTAAAAAAAGGAACTGTGGGTCGGTTGATGCTTATCCCACTTTCTGTGAATTGTGTATTAGTTAATAATTTGTTTGTGGTAATTGTACAATGTATGCATTCATCTAGGAAAATACACCATGTAAGCACAGTATAGATAAAATAGATAAAGGCCTTTAAAAGTAAATTTTAACTTGAGGCCCCTCTACACCACAAGACCTTGATTTGGTAATAATGCAGGTGTCCCTACAGGAAGCCCTTATCATTTCTGTCGGTGGTGTGGTTCAGTGGTGCATACAGTGTTACCAAACGGGCATTTTCCGCTTGAATTGGAGAGCTTGCGTGTCTCCTCTGTTCATGGCATCAGTACTTCTCTCTGTCTTGTTCAGCATGTTGAGCAGCTGTGATGCACATTCCCTGTGATAAAGAAGTTATGGATTATAGGAAGTTTGCGGTTGGGTTTGTTGTTAAATGTCTGTAATTTCATATGTTTGTAATGTTTTTAGTGTAGAGGAAGTGTGTAGTGTCTCCAGCTCTATTTGGCAGCAGATTGAATGTGGTGTTTCCTCTTCAGGCAGCAGTAGTTGAGCCTCGGTCACATTGTTCACATAATCATTTTATATTTCCTTCCAATAAGTTTTGATATGTGTGTTTCCGTTCGATAATGATTGAGTGAACTCTGAGACATTTCCAGAAGCTTTGTCTTCTTTTGGCATTGAAGTGTCTTATAAGTCAGGTTTACTGGGTTTTATGTGGCAATTGTTTTGAAAAGTTTTTAGAATTGATTGACACGATGAATGTAAAGAACAGAAGATAAACTTAAGTGTGGTTGTACTCTTAATATGCACATGTGCAGTCTGACTGACCCTGTACATATTATAACTTGTGGTAAATCTACATCATTGCTTGAGGGAAACAGCAGTTTGAGCTTGTGATTTCATTTATAATTCAGCACATTTTTCTGTCCTTCACAACAAACAGAGCACAATTGTCCCCATTCAGCGAGCAGAGCTGTACAGGGACAGTAACGTGGAGCTTCTTTGTGTTGTACATAAAGGTCTGATCAGATTGCCTGTAGGGATAAACTGTCAGAACACAGTGAGTTCCTTTTATCAGTTTGAGTTGTAGGTCAGGTCTCTAGTTTTGTGCTGTAGAATAGAAACATGTGCATGAAATTGATGTTTGTTTTATGTTGTTGTAAATAAATAAAGATGGATGCTAATGTTGTGTGTCTGTGTGTAGGTATCCAGTCTGGAGCAGGAGCTGGAACGCACCCGGGCCTCTCTGCAGGATGAGGTAAGGAACAGAGAGCAGGACGTTCAGGAGAAAGACAAGGACCTGCAGAAGTTAAAGCAGCAGAACACACAACTTTCTGAGTCTGTCAGGTAAGAACACTGTACACACACGGCTTCTCATGTTAGACTCTGAGGAACAAAGGAAAATTGTGTCACCTGTGCTGTAACAGAATCACTTAAAATATTACATTCAGTGCCAGATATTTTTAAATTACATTGGTAAGTTTTATTTTTTATGGTAATACAACAATATTTTGTAGTTTACCATGATTCACTGTTGCAACTATTTAATGAAATTTGAATGGGCCTTTTGTTGGTAGTTATTTTCAAAGAGGCCAAGAAGTATACTGTTCTTCTTGACCTGCAGCAATGGCAGTCAAACGCCCCGTCTTGTGATTCCACCACTTCCCATTTGTCTGTAGGCATGAAGCAGCCCCCCCCTCCCTTCCCCTCCCTTCCCCTAGGATCCATAAATATGTGTATATAAGAGGGGATCTTACTTGTTTGAGACTGGGAGATAGAAGCCAGATGTGCATCTGTAAATGCTGCTGATTGGTTTCATTTTTGTGACATTTTCAAAGCTCCGAAGCAAAAGCAAGTTGGTTGTTTTAGATGTGCTGTCAAAAGGCACGTATGCTTAGCTCAGTTTAGCTACTCTGAACAGTTCTGGAGAGTTTTCCATCTAAGTCTACGATGGGAGCAGTGCTCACATTGAGGTGAGGAAATGGACATGTTGCATGTCCCGAGCCACTCAAATGATAAACAATACAATGTATACACTGCTTAATGCTTTTCTGCAGCATGTCTTCCCTTTATTGCAGCACATTGTTTAAAAACATATCTAGTTGATTTAAGACTTTTAATTGCTGTTCAAATGTGCTGATGATGTTTTTTTTGTTTTTCTCCTTGTGCGTTCTGCAGCCATCTGACATCAGAGATGACAAAGTGTCGAATGGAGCTGGTGTCTAAAGAGTCGGAGCTGCAGCGTTTGAGGAGGGACGTTGCCGTCAAGACTGCTCAGATCAGCCGCATGGAGGCAAGCCTGCAACACTTGAAGAGCCAGCTCGACAGCAAGACTGACATGGGTATGTTGCACAGTTTCTGTTTTCTTTTTTGTTTATTTTTTGCAGAAAAGTGACAGTAACTACACAAACATCACTTGCTCTCCTTCTCTTAACTTTTTGTTTTCTTCTCCGTCTTGTCCCCAGTGGTGGATCTGGAAGAGACGCTCCATCGCTGTGAAGCCGACAAGCTCAACTGCGTCCAGCAGGTCCAGATCATGGAGAAACAGCTTCAGGCGGTGCGGGGAGAGTTGTCTGACACCCTGGAGCAACTACAGAAACTCAGAGATGTTCTGCAAAGAACCCAGACCATCGCAGACGAGCGACAAGCCTCGGTGGAAAAACTGAATGTTCAACTTAGGTGAGGACACGCCCTCATGTGAAATATTCTTCTGCACATAGGGACAAGAGACAAGCCCCAGATGGAGACAACGTCCACATGAGATCCTCCGCTGTATCGGACTCATCTGTGTTTGAAACAATATCCACATTGTACATGTGTCAATGTTTCACAACACAAACCAACACACACATACACACAC
>NW_023339796.1:16500274-16500429 GCF_004916995.1 Morone saxatilis | reverse complement strand
CACACACACACACACAGTCATGGAGCGTGTTATTGTTCCAGTGTCCCACTTCCAGTCTCACACTGTGTGTTCTCTAGTTGTGGCTAATCTTTGTTGTCAAATGAAATTATGACTGTGAATGTGTACATTTTTACTGAGGAAATCCTTTGCTGTTT
>NW_023339796.1:16499647-16500258 GCF_004916995.1 Morone saxatilis | reverse complement strand
TTTAAGATGTAATAATATGAATATGAAGTTATTTTCCTATTATTTAGGTGGAACTGAAAACTATGTGTCTATGGTTTTCTTTTTCTTGACTAATGTGTGACTAATTTACACACGCTCTGTTTGGTGATGTAATATTTTTAACTATTTTAAATATACCACTGACACAGATAAAACCTGTGTTAATTTGAATTACATACATCAAGTACTGAAATCATTTTCTTGTGTAAAAAGAAAGAAAAAATCTGCATTCTGCATGTTTTTAGTTAATTAACCATAAGTCGCTCCATCCGTTCCTGTCAAGTTTTCTTTGCTGTTATTGTCTTTTTAGAGCACAATGAGCACAGACATTAGTGCGGACATACAGATGTTTAAAAAAGTTTTAACAGCAGTTGTCAAGATCTAGGCTAAAGTGGTGTTTACACACACAAAAGGCACTGAACTGAGTTACACCCTTACGCACGTTGTAAGTACTCAAACTAAAGGTCAATCTAAAAATGTTCAACAATAAACTCATAGAAAGTCCTCAAATCATGTTCCCTGCCTGTATTATGGCCCCTACAATAATCACACAGAGGATACTCCCAGTTCTGTTTTTTTCAGATTAAAAAAAA
>NW_023339796.1:16494920-16499547 GCF_004916995.1 Morone saxatilis | reverse complement strand
TTTAGTCTACTGAAATAAAAGTAAAAACTAGATTTGAGTACGAAAAATACTAAAATAAAAGTATATGTGTGTGTGTGTGTGTGCGTGTGCGCGTGTGTGTGCGGTTTCGCAGTGAGACCCAGAGGGAGTTGGAGGAGAGAACTCACGAGGTCTTAGACATGGACAATGCATTGAAGGAAAGACAGGGGGAGCTCCAACAGAGAGCAACTCTGGTACAACACTCACAAACAGATGTTTTAGTATATTTCATTTAATTTGCAGAATATGTTTTACAGCTGTCTCTCTTCACATTTTAAATTTCCTTTTTTTTTTTTTCTCTCCTGACTGCCGTTTCCATTGTCCTCAGCTGGGCCAGCTGGAAGTGGCCATCAGAGAGCACAAGCAGGAGATGGAGAGGAAGGTGGAGTCTCTGCAGCAGAGCCTGGAAGCCAGAGAGAGAGAGCTGAGAGACACACAGAGGGAGCTCACAGACAAAAACATAAAGGTCAGGAGCAGTCACAGAATAAGAGGGCCAAATATGTGAGAACATATGAGAACATGTTTTCACGTGTCACTTTGAGTCATCTCGACCGTTACAGACATTGCGAGGAACCACTGAGAAAACAACATAATCATAAATGTTAAGTAATAAAAATCTATAAAATTAAAAAATAAATGACAACAAAAGTGAATTATTTTTATTGACAAAGCTCTCCATAAATGAACATTTTGAAATATACAATGTATTCAGATATTAACTCCATCTTTCTTCACAACACAGAGTAAGAAAAGACATTTCTACCACACTCACATTACCCTCCATCTTTTTCTCCCCAGTCTCCACACTCACAACCTCCATTATCCAATTTTTGTGGGGCCATTTTCACTAATCATCTTACTATCACTGTGGGAGTGTCTTAAACTGCTTCTGCAGTGTCATAGTAGAGCTTTTCACAAAGCTGCTGAAAGCAACTTTTACTGGAAAAAAAACTAGAGAAATATATTTACTATGTGCAGGGACTTGAATGTTAAATTAAATTGGAAATGTTAGTGTCCTCCTGGATCCACACTTTTCACTTCACTTTTGTATTGTGGTGTTATTATAATTTGTATATATACTTGATCTAGAAAGGGAGCCCTCCTCTGCTGCTCTTTCTGAGGTTTACTCCTTTTTTCCTTTTTTTTTTTTTTGTTAAAGGGTTTTTGGTGGGAGTTTTTCTTTACCCAAATCGAGGGTCTGAGGACAGAGAGTGTATGCTGTGCAGATTGTTAAGCAACTACGAAATTCACTGATACTAGATGTCGCACTAGAGCATAACATCTCAGACCAAAACACTTCAAAGTACATCCACTTAAAGTAAAAGCAAAATTGTTGGGATTTGTCCATTAAGGTAGAATATGTAAATGTAGACAATTATTATTCTGCCCCTGGTTGTTGTCAGCTGTAATATGAGATCTGAGGAGCACACACTACAAAATGTTAATCAAACACTATCACATTTAAGTCCTGATTGTCCTGAAGATACAAAGGGTGTGTAAATGTTTGCACTTAGGTAATATAATTTTGTGTGACAAAATAATTTCATCATTATCTGGTGTCATATAAGCAGGTTTTGAAATGTGCGTTCAAAACCAGTGCAGCTAATTGCCTACAGGCTGGAGAGATGTACTTATTTGATTCACGGCATTTGATAGAATTAATAAATGAGTTAAGACACTTACCTGAAATGATATGTGTTATAATGTAGATCATTGAACTGTATGCCGATATATGTGTGTGTATGTGTGTTTGTGGTGTCAGGAGTCGCAGGAGCTCGGCCAGCAGCTGCGTGCGTGTCAGCAGAAACTCCAGACTGTACTGCAAGAGCTTGAAGAAACTCAGCGTCGCTGTGAGGCTCTGACCAGAGAGCTGGACGCCACCAAGCTTCACACCAAAGAGAAGGTAAGGTTATTATTTATTATTTATGAAACACTACGACGTGTTTCAGCATTCTGCCATTTTATTCTAGAGATGTATGTAGGATAAGTTAGACTTGATTAGAAACAACAGGAAACCTCTCCCACCATGGGCAGGATTATTTGTGTGTTTATTGTGTTCATGGTGGACATTTTTCTGCTTCACTACTACTACCACCTATTTGCTCATGGTGTATGTGTGTGTGTCTTTGAAGGAGGTCCAGCTGTGTGACATGGAGGAGGAGCTGGCTCTGAAGGAGGCGCGCTGGCTGCATTTGGAGGCCGAGCTGCAGAGCACGGTCACCTCTTTAGAGCAGGAGCTGGAGCTGGAGAGGGAGCAGCACAGCAAGGAGGTGCAGTAACTACTGAGGCTTCAAGACCGGTGTCACCTTCTTCCATCTAACGCACTAAATCAATCTATTAAGATAGCGACAACCAAACAAGTGAAGTTTCAGTTTGGAAGTCCGTAAAGTAGATTTGTAGATAAGAAAACATCAGTGAGAGGGACACTGATGCTGCAGGTCTTTCCCTCTTGGTGTCAGTTTCTGTCTGACTTCTCTCTTCCTCTTTTGTTTTTTTACAATCCTGAACAACACAGTGAGAGTTCCTTATTGTTTTACTATCTTCACTATCTGTCTCTCCCGCCCGCAGCTGATAATGTCTCAATTCCTCAAATTGTTTATTTCTTTGTTCTGATACACCCTTTGGGCTTACTTGATCACATCAAAAAGAGGTGGATCATGTTGTTATCAGAGCAGCATATCAATCTGCATATCAGATGTAACAACCCAACTAGTCTCATCTAGTCTGTTTTCCCTCCCCAGCTGGAGTCCCTGCAACAGACTCGAGGCCAGCTTCTCAAAGTCTCTGAGCAGATCTCCTCCACCATGCGCTCTTCCCAGGAGCAGCTCGCTGCTAAACTTCAGCAGAGCCAGAGCCAGCTTGAGCAGGCCATGGCACAGCTGGACCAAACTAAGACGGAGTTGGATCGCACCCGGAAACAAGTCGGTCACCTGCAAACGCAGAAAGACCAGACTCAGACCAAGCTCCTTGAGAGTAAAACCCAGCTGGAGCAAAGCAAGACTCTGTATGAGCAGACCAGAGTCCAGAACAGCCACCTCCATGCCCAGCTGGAACAGCTCAGCACCCAGTTAAATCAAGCCAGAGTCCAGGCCACCCAGCTCCAGACTCAGCTCCAGGCCTCTGAGAAGTCCATGGAGACCTCCAACGAGTCCCTGCTCATCAAGGTAGAGTTGTGTGTGTGTGTGTGTGTGTGTGTGTGTGTGAGTTTAATGAAAGTTGCATTAGGGAAGCGTATCAGTGAATTTCCTTCAATATTTCTTGTCCTCCTGCAGGAGTCTGAGGTGACCCGTCTCCAAGCCAGGATCTCCAGTCTGGAGCGAGCTGCTGACCACCAGCATCTGTACAATCACACACTCTCCCTCCCTGCTCAGCAACAGTTCACACACTCCCCAGAGCGCTACTCCTCCGCTCACTCCCCTCCTTCTTCCCCCAATAAACCTCAGACAGCTATCCCCTCATCTGACCACGCTCACTCGACTCGCCTCCTCTCCCCAACACACACACGAGCTTGCTCATCACCCCCTGCTCACACATACTATCAGCCCACTTCAGCCCCTCAGCTGTCAAACCGAACCGAGATCAACAGAACGTGCGATTGGGTGCACAGCAACAGTATCGGCTCCTCCCTGGACCTCCCTCTGAGCCTCAAAGTCACACTAAGGGAGGCCTTGAGCAGGCAGCCTTGGGACTCCCCCTCCATCTCCTCTTTCTCGGACACAGTGGACAACTGCTGGCAGGGCCTCAGCTCCATGGAGGCCACAGCAACCTCTAATCTTTCCTTCAACCCCCTCACATACATGGTGGACAAGGAAAATGGCAGAACCCTCCACATGGAAGCTACCTCGATGCAGGAGGGAGACGATGAGCGCATGAGTGGGTCGAGGAGGCAGACTGTGTGCACCCTGGTAGGTCAGGAGGACATGGTGGATATGAGTTCACTCACAGGGATGCTGAGGTTTGTTAATCAGACGTTAGCCATGCAAGAGGACCCTTCTTTATGGAGCACCACAGGGCTATCGGACACCAGACGTATCCTCCCACTCCAGGTAATTAATTAGTCAATCTACAGGAAGTTCATCTGCAACTGTTTTGATCGTCAGTAGGTTCAGTCATTTCAAGCAACCTTTAGTTTAAAGAGGATTTGCTGCATTTCTCTATTTTTATATGATTGAATCTGACATTTATTGACTAAATGACTCATCAAGAGACAACGAAAATAAACACTCAGCAGAACACAGACACTCAGGGAAAGGCTTTTCCCCAAAGTATCAAACACTGGAGAGAAAAACTGCGTCCAGACAGCAGCGAGACCAGAAAGATTACAGACAGGGTGTATTTTTAGACTTTATTATGACAACACAACAAAACATTAAGGAACAGCTTTGATGCAGGCATATTTTTGTTCTTGATGCAATACAGAGCTTTTTAATTGTCAAACATATACATTGGATTGATTTCAACAACTTTAATGTACTAGAAGTGTGCACTGTATTATCAAAAATACACTTTATGACCTGCCATCGAGTTACACACGGCATTAACGTTAATCAGTGACAGCTGATATGAACTGCTGCCTGAGATGTTTGTCATTTTAAAGGTCCAGTGTGTA
>NW_023339796.1:16481975-16494820 GCF_004916995.1 Morone saxatilis | reverse complement strand
TAGCTTTCTTTGCATCGACGAGTTATATAAGGGAAAGAATTATAAATGTATTATAAATACACACAATGTTTTTCATAGATATTCAATATTATTTCTGTGTCCAATGTATAGTCTCAGACACTCCTCATCAAGTAAAGGCGTGTGTGTTTCACATTCAGTTTTCTTACAAAGTTGAAAGTTGCCACTACTGTTGGACCAGCTGACAACTGCACAGCTATTTCCCCATTGTTGTAAAAAGTAATGTTACATAAGACAACTAACATTTAAATATACACATATTGTTGGGAGACAGCACCTCAGTAATGGAGAGAGGTTATTTTTGATAGTTTCCCGGATTTGCGTATTTCTGAGACAGGCTCATAGAAATCTGTTTTTCCTAGTTTAAGTGATCGTATTTTAATAATTAGCCTCATTGTTTCAATCTACTTACGTTTGAATTTGTATTAAACACAAACTCAAATATTCCTCCTTTTTCATCATAAATTTCTCTTTATCCTCTTTTACAGTGATGAATCATGTCAAAGTGGGGGACATTGTCTGTTAATGTGGTGCTGTGGAAGACACTGGAAGATTTGGGAGATGAAGATTTTAAGACGTTCAAGTGGTTCCTGCGGGACCTCCGAGTCATCCCAAAGAGACAACTGGAGAAAGCAGACAGGCTGGACACAGTGGATAAAATAATCCAGACGTACAACCAGTGGTCTGTAGAGGTAGTGAAGAAGATTCTAGAAAAGATCAACAGGGCTGATCTGGTGGAGTCATTGTCATCGAGCTTCAGAACAGGAGAACAAGGTAAGCTGCAAGAAGATAAAAACATAAAACTGAACAATCACAGAAGTTTTTTGAGATATTTATAGCAGTATGTATTATTATAGAGTTCAAGCTGAATATCATACTGGTATTATTTTGTGAAACTGTCTGGCATTCAGTCTGTGTGCTGAAGACACACAACCTGCTGTTTTAATGTTTGTATATTGTTAGAAGCAATTCAACATGTTAACAATAGTCAACTGAATGTGAATCTGGAAATGTTGAATACTTAGAAATGTTAGAAAAGTTTCATATTAGAAATGTACAGTATGAGTCATCAGCATTTAGAAACTGTCACATGCAAAATTTAAAATAGCCATATTTCAACTTCTGGCCAGCTAGTGCTTACAGTTTCACATTGAGTTTGTCTCTCTGAGCTGAGTTCAGTACTTCTGGCCAAGCCATTAGTTTTGTCCTGATTGAGAAAGAGAAAATTCTCTGCCATCCATTGCTTGATATCTAAAATACAGTAATAAGTGCATCTATGGGCCCTGAATCATCAGGAGATGAGGCTATGTAAAGCTGTGTGTCGTCAGCATAGCTATGTAAAGTCATGCTGTACCTCCTGATGACGTTTCCAAGTGGCAGCATGTAAAGATTAAAACCACACAAGGGCAACCACCAACCCACTGTCCACAGCCTCAGTTGAGGACGACAGAGAGGAGATTAAAGGCCCAGGTGGCAGCAGACTTTAATCGGTACAATGCTCAAAGCACAAAGGCTGGGTTCTGGTACACCAGGGTTGAGGTCTTTTACTATCTAAGGATGGCGTGTACTTGTCAGTCTTTTACTTTTTGGAGTCCCTCAGTCAAGGCCTTGGTGCTTTTAATCACGATCAAGTCTTCAACTTACTACTTTTCAACCCATTCTGATCATCCCTAGGTCACCCTCTGTTTGGCTTCCATACAACTGAGGAAGGTCTAAAGAAATATGAGAAGTTCACTGTAGAAGTTAATGAGGTCTACAAAGATAAACAACCTATTGATGGTGGATGGCAGGGGTTTGGGTTGATTTATAAAGGAGCTACCTGCTGTACATTCTGTGAAGAGAACTTCACTATGCCTGGGATGTACAGGTGGCCTGGAGTCCAGGACGCTGTGAGGTCATGAAAGATGGTCGCTGCACTGTTTGTACCAGGAGGTGTCCTGTATCAGCTCATGTGAAAGAAAAGTGGATCTATGTGACAAGAAAAGTTCAGAAGACCCAGAAAGAAGTGAAAGAGAAGTATGAAAAGAACAAGACAGAAAGTGAGAGCAGGTTGAGCCTTTGCGAAATCTTAAAAAAAGAAAACAGAAGAAGGTAACTCCGATCACCTGTCCATGCCCTGAGGTTCAATCGTTTCCTGGCAGATCATATAAAGTGTTTTGGTTTGGCCTCCAGACCACTCAGTAGGCAGGTTGATGCTGTTAAATGTCACAGTGAGTGATTTCCTGCCTACATTCGGGAGGGGGCTGTTCACTATTTACATTTCTGCACCCACATGCATCCAATAGCTAGTGAACTTTTCCTCTCTTTGTTGTGTGTGTGTGTGTGTGGTTGTGTCGTGTGGTGTGTGTGTGAGAGAGAGAGAGATGGTTTATGGCCAAGTGTGTGCGTTGCCACTGGAGACTGCAATCATTTGTTTCTGCACACCAACTTGTGTGCTACACTGTGATGTAGGGGAGGTGCTGTGATCTTCATTTCTTTTTTTATGTTAAAACTTTTGACTAGAGGATGTGGTTCAATCAGCGGTGTGTTGCGTGCCATTTAGCTGAGCTCTAGTTCCTCCAGGGAACTTCCTTATTACAATATGTCTGCATGACATCAACTTATGTTTTTGCACAAAACATAGCAGTTCTCACTTTTGTGTAGGAACAGCTGATTTCAGGCAGATTATTTTTGTGTTTTTGTGTGACAGTCTTGGAGATAAATCGGGTAAATAGAAATTGTCAAAGAGGCTCTCACACCAGCCTGTTTCAGGGCGTACTGTCAGTGACTTTGCAAATGGTGCAGAGATAATAGAATAAAAAGAAAGTAGAATAAATGCACAAACTCTGCAGTGTTCAAAATAATGTGCATGAAAAGTAAAATAACTATTGGCACTCATAAAACTAGTTCAGTTCTCATTTAGGAGCCTCATGTTGTATAAAAATACTCTTGGCCTATACAGCATGTGTAGATATTAACTGGTTTCAGTCCAGATTCACGCACATACACACTTTACAGAACACCAAACATCACTGGACAAAAAGTAATTACTCTGAAGTCAAGTTTAAAGTTCAAACGAATCAATAAAATGATAGATCTAAGAACATAACCAATATTATTAGGCTTCAAAAGGACCTGGCTGTAGCCAAAACTCTTGGTTTTCTGTTAGCATTCCACAAATACTCTCCCAGTAGTGGAAACATCTCCAAATACTCTTGTACACATCACTTTTTAATGTTATTTGCTTGGTGTATGGTGCAAAAGCAACAATTTTCATGATACTTGTTAGATCAATAATGATGTGAGTCAGCACTGCAGTCAACAAAATGGCTTCCCTTTTCCTGGTTTGTGACTGCGCTGTTAGTCAATGTACGATGGTGGAAGAATTTTCTACAATATTTCTGGTCAACTGATGAATGAAAAAAATTAGCAATTAATTATTAATAGAAATTAGCTCTCTTTTAACTCTTTAACAGCAGACCGACACTCTGTAACTGTCTGTCTGCTGTGTGGTGCTGAGCAGGTTGTGTACTGTGGTTTCTTTTTTTTTGTTTTCACTGAAAGCTGCTGCCTGACTCGGCCAAACACAACACTGAGAGTGAACCAAAACAGGCAAATAAACAGTGAGCTGAAACTCACTATAAAGCCGAGGGGAGCTGCAGATTCTGCTGTTAATTCTCTGTTCGTTCATCACTACGAGCGACCCCCTTTCACATTGTCCCACTGTTTTCGCTTTGTCATTTGATACATTATTATTATGGATTACAGCTGCTTTAAAGCAATAGCTCAACATTTTGGGAAATGGCACCCCCCCTCTTTTACAACTCAGACACCAGTAAGTCACTGCTCCAGGCAAAGAAATAGAAAAACACACAAACCCCCATAAAACAGCTTTTTGTTTGTACACTCTTTTTTTATAGATTAAATATACGAGATATAATTTATTGATCAGGGAGCTGTGCTGGCAGGCTAGCTGTTTTCAGTCTTTGTGAGAAGCAAAGATAATCAACTGGAGCTTCTGATTTAACGTTCCACCAGAAAGTGAATAAATGCATTTCCCTACTAACTATTCATTTAAGTAAAGTCTGTACTTGTAATAGTTGTATTTGTAATATTTTAAATTCTGATGTTACTTTGTCTTAAGTAAAGGATCCTTCAACACTAAAGTAAACCGACTGCTGGTTGATTTGGAAGAACTACCAGTTTCATGATGAATGTAGAAGTTATTTGCACAGTTTGCACAAACCACTCAGAACAGTTGCAATACTAGAATCTAGACTGTGTGCCCAGGTTGTTTCATGTAGATGATAACCACACTGGTGCACACACACACTTGAGCTGTGGGGGGGGTTCACTCAGGCAGGTTGCCTGGCACACGAGTTAACCGCAGCTGGCGGTGCCATAGCGAGCAGCATTCATCACGTATACCACAGGGGTAATATACTATACAATAAAGTGATAATACTCTGATGAAACCAACAAGATCCTTGTTTGCTCATTGTAACATCAGGATGTTGGCTCAGTGGGTTGTGCAGCTTTGCTGAGGTAATGCAACAGGGCAGATTAACATCAGGTTCAAGGGTTTGATTCCCTTTTTCTGGACCTTAGTTATCACCATCTAAAGTCATTAAGCTCCATCTACTTTAGTAATTCACAAAATGTAATTTCTTTGGTTTTAAAGTAATATTTAACTGCCTCAGATGTCTTTCTCGTGGGGGTCAGACTGGTGGACAATAGGTTATCTGCACTCATGCCCTTGACAGCTTCCTTCAGAGCATTTCAAGTGACAAATGCCTTTCTATACCAGTCATCAAGGAGCTGTGCAATCCTTTTCATACCGCCCACACACCTACGAGCCCTAATGACAATTCTGACAGGAGCTCCGGGGAAAAGAATCTAGTCTGTGCTTGTCTTTCCACAGTGCAGTAGAAACATGCAGCACCAGTGTTAAGTCAGCTCAGGTCACAGCTACTTATGGACAGCTTCTCCATTTTACAGGCAGTCATAACATAAGATGAAAAATTCATGATGCTGTACAATCCGGAGGCCAACTCTTCCTCGAGAGGAGGTGCAGAGATCTGCAGTAGCCCAAGCACAAATTGGTCAAACTCTTTCAGTGGAGTTTTCATGGAGTTGGGCCAGTGTTGTTTTACTGGGAGGGGCTGTGCAGATTGACAAAACAGCCATTAATGGTTGACATTGATGAAAGGTCATTGCTATCTCCTCCCACAGCTCTCCACAATCACCAAGCTGCAGCTCACTGGTTTTGACCTTTCCCTCGTTAAACTGAGCCTTTATACAGAAATGGTGGGAGTGTGTATCCTAGTTACTGTTTTTATGACAACCCAAGGTTTGAGACATTTGCCTCTGTGTCTGTAGCCGGTTTGGATTGACTAACACTTGTGATCAGTGGTTATTGATCCCCACAGTTCCTGCTAAGTGTCATCTGTGACACTGTTGACCTTCCAAGTCCAAACCAGTTTACCACGTTTTCACTGTGGAAAGTTCTCTAAAAAGCGACAAGATAGCGAGTGATTGTGCACAAACTGCCGGAGTCACATTTCTGTCTGACAGCGGCTGGCTGTGGCTGCTTATTGTTTAAATGTTTTAATAATGTCAATAATGTGATACCTGAGTTTGAGAAATTGTTTTTAATTTAACACAATTAAAAAGAAATCTCAAATGTAAAGTTTAGTCTAAAAACAACAACTTTAAATAAATATAGATTTTAACTTTAAATCTATTTTTTATATTTATAATTTTTAAAGAACTAAAGGAATAACAAATCTGACCAGATATTTTAGTGTTTTGACATTTGAGTTTCCAAAAAAGTAAGTAGTAAGTCAGTCAGTCAGTAATCTAAGTCTAACAGAAAGCTAATAACTAACTTTTAAGTAGTATTTGTAGCCCCTTCATGCTACACACAGAGAAACTATTTAGAATAAAATAAAATATAAATACAATAAATAAAATTAGTGTATACCACACCTATAGACATACACACCCACAAAAGATATACAGTGTGTGCAAAGTCTGTGTAAAGCGCCCTGTAATTTATATAAATCAGAAGAGTCTTCATTTTAAAAATATATTTAATTCACATGTGCACGATAAAGATGAGGCTTTGAAGTCTTCGGCGATTAGACCCCATCCTGACATCATCATATTTGAAGGGGGTGCTGAAGAACTGGATGTGATGAGGAGCAGTGTTGGGCAGTAACAATATTATTTTACCCAGTAACTAGTAGTGTAACTAATTACTAATACATTTCAGTAATAGTATTCCAGTAACTAGCTTAGCTGAGCTTAACACAGATACTGTAAGCAGGGGGAAACAGCCTGGCTCGATCTAAAAGTAACTAAATCCACCTACCTGCACCTCCAAAGCTCACTCATTAACATATTTCATTTGTTTAATCAAAAATGTTTTTACTGGGATTTCACAGCTGAGTGCAGTAACTTCTTGGAGACTTTCCCTCACATGAGGTTTGGACAGGCTAGCTGTTTCCCCCCATGTCCAGTCTCTATGCTAAGCTATAAGCTAACTTGCTGCTGGTTCCAGCCACTGGTGGATCAGAGAGTGGTATCAATCGTCTCATCTAACTGTTGGGACGAAGTTAATGTATGTCCAAAGATGTTGAACCACTCCTTTAAGTTTGTTAGGCATACAAACACTGAGATGTGACAGAAAGACACACCATGTTGTTTGCTCATTTACGTTTTACCTGACATCCTGATAATTCACTGGAAAAGTGGTTGAACGTTTCTGCTTCTAGCATCACTTCTCACGGTGTAGCCTCTGATTATAAGCATCTAATCCATTTTGGGTTGTCTGTATTGTCACTGAGGATGTGCATCAGTCAGCTGTCAGTGTGTGGGACAATGGGGCTCCAGCTATTCGGCCTACATGCCACATCCTGTTCGATGACTCACCCGACCCCCAGTCTGGCACCAGTGTTGTCCCGCTGTCCGCAGATAAACAGCTGAGTTCAGGGTGAATCTAATATGTCTGTTTTTATAAAAAAAAATAAACGTACTCACAAGCAAAAATGAAAGGAGGAACGTGAACTGCCAATTCTGACAAGTCAACAATGAACCATTCAGATCGCTCAGTCAAATTTTATTTGACTATTTGGGTTACTGCGGCACGCACACACATCAACACAAACAGGCAAATGTCACATGTTTGTGGTTGGCATGTGGATTCACTTGCTGACCAGCTGTTGGGAGTCATCTCTATCTAATCAATTACAAACAGTGGGACTTTCACACTCATGTCTATAAACTGCTCCAGTGTGTTCTGCTGTTATTATGGACAAAACAGTCAATTATAACTTTAGCTGTTTCGCAAAAATGGTCATGATGCAATGATTCAGAAAGGTTAATCATCCAAACCCACTTCCCTTTAAACTGCAAAATATACAGAAGCTTTAATGAGAATCCTCAAATTGTTCTTTTCCCATGTGCTGCACCTTCATGCAGATTAGAATCAGATTAAAGCAGAAGTGGGCAGCTAAGGATGTTGGAGTCAGGCACACAGGAAGAGCTACTCATTGTCAATGGGCCGAATTCTCCACAAAGCATTCTGAATTCAAGGGAAGCGTAATGGGAAGTTGTGAACATAACACACGCTATGTATTTAGAAAATCCACCGACAGCAAAACCAGGAGGGCCTCTCACATGTAATGACCACCTGTAGCCTTAAGCAGTGGCTTCACGTTGAAGCTCCTGCCTGGGTTTTGCTTCTGCAGGTTGTACACACATTGTCATCCTTTACGTGTGTAACATTTATGTATAAACAGCCATGTCGCTCATCGCCCCCCGAGGGGAAGAACCTGACTACGTGTAAATAAGCACAATGTCTGCAGAGAGAGAAACAGTACGGTACAGCAGGTAGAGGCTGGGTGGGACCTGTGTGGGCATGCCTTAAGGTTTGAACTGGGATTTGCGGCGCAGCAGGTTGTGTATAAAGTGGTAGCAAAGGACAGAGCTGTAGTAAATGATGTGTTTGGTGAGTGTGTAATGAGACAGTAGTCATTGAAGTCAATATTTTGCATCCTTTTTAGTGGGATGTGAGGTGTCTACTGTCTGCAGGGGAGGTTTGTGAAGCTGGAGAAGGTTTCAAAATCAAACCTCGGCTACTCCAATCAGCTCTCTTGTGCCACCGTTTCCAAGATTTTTTATCAAATCCTGTTGGCCCTCTTTTCCAGGAAAGTAAAGGGAGTTACCTCTTCCTTGCTGTTATTACTTTCAGTCACACGATTCCTTGCAGCAAAGGACAAACAAATGCAATCATGATTCAACTGCTGCTTCGAGAAGACATTGTGGGCTGCATGAACTTTGCCCCTGAACGAATAAGAAGGAGTCACACAACACTGAAAGGGAACTCTTTAACAAGTGTTCTTGAATGAGCCCAACCACAGTTCAAACTCATTTTTGAGGAAATCCTCTTACAAACAGTCAGAAGCATCTTTATTTTTGCTGCTACTGTCGACCAATCAGTACTCACTCCCTTCTGCAGCCAGACCCATGAACAGCATGAACACTCCCTCTTCCTCCTCCTCCTCCTCCTCCTCCTCTACTACACATTAAAACATAAAGACGCTCCTCTCGCAGCTCACTCCCTCATCTACAGCCTCCATCAGCGCTTCTGTTCCTCTCTCCTGTGTGATTCATCTTGCAAACTGTGAGTTTACTTCTTCCAGTCCACATGCATGCGCCCTTTTTGTCAAAGTCCGAAAAGTCGGACTTTGATAAATCTCTTTCTTTTAAACCGTGCAGGATTGCTCAGATGAAGGTTGCGCAGATGGTTTCTCGTTAACAGATTTAATGATCGCTGTGTTTTTGTGTTTGTGTGCTCGTATGGGGACAGTTGAGCCCACGGTTGTAAAGTCTAAGGCGATTTGATTTCCAGATGTGGAAAGTCTCCGTTCATTTCTCTGCCATGAGTCACAGCAGCTAGTGAAAGAACCGAAAACAGAGGGAACGGAGAGGTTTCGATTTATTTTGGTACCACAGGCTGTAATTGCATTGTTTATTATGGAGGAGATACTCTGTTGATGTCTATTGTTATCTTGTGAATGAAATGAAACGCAAAAACCTGCGATAGAAGTGCAGGAAGTAGTAGCTTGGATGTTATGTAATACTCAAAAAAAAAAAAAAAGAAAAAGAGAGAAAAGAGAGAGATAGAGTAAATATTAGTATTCATAATATTAAATCGACACGAAGGCTTCATGGCTTTATTTTCTATGATTTCTTTGCAAATGCACTTCCCAGTTAAATAAATAAGAGGAACATCCCATCAGCCTCTAGTCTGACCAGTCAGCAGAAGATGGTGGAGGCAACAGATTAGATGAAGTCACTCATTAGAGATGCTCTTCCCAGCAGACCTCTCTGCATTTATCCCTGCAGACCTGCAGTATTGTGTCACACCAGTGTTAGTAACAGTGCATCTGGCTCCAGCCCATAATTCTTAAGTGATCTGAAAACTGTCCATGATGCAGCATTTATTGATCAGCCAGTTACAGGAAGTCCATTGGTGTTTTTTTTTCTCTCTCTGCGCTGTAACCTGAGCTGCATGCCACTCAGCTAACACACAGCTGAACAAACTCCACAATAATACCAATATGACTGCAGGTGGTGGTGATGATGTGTGATTGTTTGCTTTGTGTGTGGTTGGTATGGCTCTCATTGTTTTTAATCAAACAGTACAGTGTAATCTTTTAATATCTTACTGTGCACCGTGAGCAGATGTAGTTACAGTGCAGGCTTTGATCCAAAACCTGCACTGAGTGTAAGCAGAAGTGAGAAAGTGGACATTGCCATATCTTTGGTCATTAAAGTTGACGTCAGCCTCGCTGCAGCAATAATCCTGCTGCCACACCGACTTGTAATCTGGTTCTTGTGTAATCGGGGGCAACTGTAAATCTCCATAATCTGCCAACTTCAGTGGTGCAAAGGCTCACTCTTACTGTGAAGTTTTTTTATTTTTTATTCTCACTTCCTTTATCTCTGAACTCCAGGTTCAGAGATACTGAAGAGTGTAACTGCGGCTTAGTTAGTTCATAAATTAATTTATTGAGGCAGTTGTAATAGAATAACATTAAGTTTTGCTTTCACTAGATATCAGCTATTAAAACAAAAAACAACAAAATATGTGAGTTAAAAAACTAGGTCATGCACGTCTCACTGTGTGTACAGTGGTTATCTCTCTGTTGGCTTATTATTCACTGATTATATATCTACTGATAATGGTTCAAAGTTCTTGTATCAGTCTGGTTTTAGTTAAAAACACAATTTATTTCAGATAATTTATTGGTTTTATAAGCTTTATTTTCAGAAATAAAGATGTTATGAAAAGCTTATTCTCTCTCTGACATGTGTGACCATTTATTCTGGACTTTGACGTGAACAAGGCTCAAAGCAACCTGGAACCATGTATCTCTAGCATTGTTTTTGACAATGGCTCATTAAGTAGGAGAAATGTCCCTGCCCATGAAAGAGCATCATGTGAAAACTTGAGTGACAAACAGTAATTGTCAGATACAATTAATGTAAGAAAATCATCCAACAATTAATGCACAAAAGGTAATTTACAGATGTGACAGCAGCAGCCATAGGAGACTAATTACAGGTTGAAGAACTAGTTGTTCTGGTTAGGTCTATACACTGAAAGGCCTAATAGGGTAAAGAGGCCTTGTGTAAAGATTACACATGTATTTATATCCACTGTGGGTTATAACACCTCTCAGCTGTATGTTGTGTATGTAATATGTTGGTTTAGTGTTTGCATTGTTTGCTGTGTGGGTTGGGATTTACAAGATTCCAAGTTTTGCAAGGCAAAAATATTGAAATCACTCTTTCTCTACCTTCCTCTCTTTCTTCATCTTATTGTCTCTCATCTCTGTCTTTCGCTCAGAGCCATCATGGTTTCCCATAAGGAGTTTGTGGGTGCAGGAAAGCAGCCTGGGTTGCAGGTGTGGCGTATCGAGAACATGGACCTGAAGCCGGTTCCTAAGGCCCTGCATGGCAGCTTCTACACCGGGGACGCCTACCTGCTGCTGTTCACCACCTCAGCCCCCTCATACAACATACATATGTGGTTGGGTAAGACATGGACTCACATTGTGCACCTCTGTGTGGGGCAACATGTTAATTACCCAATTTTTTTTAGCTACTTCAAATTGAAACTATTTCAGAACGATATTTCTGAAGTACATGATGCTAATTTAAGGCTTCCTGTTTATCTTGCTTTATGAAGTCTGTTATCAGGCTGTTTTCAAAACAGGAACAGCCTCACATTGCATTTGTGAGAAATAACCAACAGCACACTTGATATCAGAAACCATTTTACTGCAGCATGTTCCCTAAATGCTATTTCTCGTTTTTGTCCATTTTTGTTATTTTATGCAAGGTTTTATTGTTTAACAATTGCCATTTAATGGCCAGTTTCACCACTTGTCTCTTTGTGGTTATGTGATGTCCTGAGGATTCTGCTTTGTATTATGTGAGCTCACCAAAGAAAATTCCTATTGTTTAAATGGCAATAAAGTATTGGATCTTAAAGTGTGAAAACATACAGTTGTTCCTTATTGTAGTCAGTTACAAACCAAAGTCAGTTCCCTCAAAGCCTATATACATACCATGCATGCACATACATGATACAAGGTTAAACATCAATGCATTGTGATACTTCCACTGATAAAACCACCCAAACAAAGGCACTGAAACTTTTTAGGTATTCTGTCTAACAAAGCAGTTAAAACTTCCTTTTCACTGTAGCTGAGGTTTTCAACGGCGTATAGATCAAATTAGGTATCTGATTTCAGTGCTGAAACATCCTCGGCCGTATGAGTCGCTGAATGTTTCTTTCTTTCTTCTAAATTTGAGACCAGGTTGTGAAATTCCTCTCCACCACGCAGTTCTCTCTCTCTGCTCTCATTGTAGGCTCACTTCAGGCCAGTACAGAGCGAACAATGACATACAACTTTAGCTACTCCAAAATTGAAGGGAAAGTCTTCTCTGGCTCTGTAAATTTTCAGTTACATAACAAAAAAGAAACCACTGCATGATTCACATCTGGATTACCCTTGCAGGCCACAAGAGTCAGGCACCAGTCCCTGCATGTTTGTAGTTCTCCCTGCCAGTTCTCCTCCAGTGCCAGCACACAGACACAGTCCCTTTAGTTCTCTGCTGCCATTGCAACCATCTTTGAGTTTAAGTAGAAATAACATAAGAATATAATTAATCCCTCTGTCTGGGATCAATGTTAGTCATGTAGAATTATAGAATCGTTTTATCCATGTTGTGTGCCATCTGACGGTAATGGCAGGATACAAAACGCCTCTGCTGCAGATGTGGTTTATGTGATTCAAAGCCTCCAGTCCTGACTCAGAGGTCCCATAAGGTCACTGCTGAAACTAAAGAGCTGCAGTTTGCTCTGCTAATGTAAAATAACTTTGAGCTTTTGTGAGAAACCTGATCCTTGTGCATTGATGTGATGTATTTATGAAAATAACTGTGAAAAAAGACAGTTTGACTCTGTGTGTCTGTTTCCTGCAGGGGACGAGTGTTCCCAGGATGAGAGTGGGGCGGCGGCCATTTTTGCCACACAGCTGGATGACTTCCTGGGTGGTGGGCCGGTGCAGTACAGGGAGGTGCAGAATTGCGAATCCAACACCCTCCTGGGTTACTTCAAGTCAGGAATCAAGTACCAGGTGAACTTCACTGTAGAATAACTTCAAACAGGTGGTGTCACTACCTTAATGAAAATACTGGGACCCCCACCAGGGGTTGCAAGATAAATCCAAGAGGTTGCAAGATGATCTCTTGGGTAGGAAATAAGAAGC
>NW_023339796.1:16468571-16481847 GCF_004916995.1 Morone saxatilis | reverse complement strand
CAAAAGGTGCGATATTCAACAGAACTGCATAAAAATTAAAGCAATGAGGGAAATGAAACACCATGAAACACACCATGACAAACTGAAAGTAATAACTTAATGTATTACATTTGCCAAATTTACGAGTTTTATTAATTTAATTTACAAATAATTTCAAATTTGTCAAATTACTTGTGTGCAGGTTTTGCTCTGGAGGACAGAGATCTGATCTTTTTAATGTGCTCTGGTTTGACAGGCAAATGAGAGCACATTAAAAATAACAGGGGTAAATGCAAAGGCAAAACACAGATCTTATTTTTGATACCAGGTATAAGTGGAGTGTCATTGTCACAAGCTGATTTTATTTCCCTTTCAGCATGAATTGTAACTTTGGTAACTTTTATTAGCACACCAACGCACAAGATTAAGATGGTGAACATTGTATGCAACACCAGCATGTTAGCATTGTCATTGTGAGTCTGTTGACTTTAGCATTTAGCTCGCAGCCCTGCTGTAAGTACAGGCTCACAGAACTGCTGGCATGGCTCTAGTATTGTTTCTTTTGAAACATTGCACAGTTTTACCTCTTTAGATCAGTTTGAGAGAGGAAAATCTCTTTCCAAATGAACTGCACACAGTTGAGTGGTCATGAGTAGACATGTTTGTGTATTAATGTTTAAAAAGGGCTGGGGACTGTTGCTCTAGATTAATGACTGCATGAATAAGTTTACTTTAAAGCAATGTGTTTGTACTGTGTTTTCAGTCTACACACTATATATATACTATATACACTATAAAATATATAGGAAGAGGTTGCACTTACAGTACATGTCTCACAGCAGTGAAAGTTATAATGACACAAAACATAAAAATGGTGCAACAGTCTCAGAACTCTCTTTGACCAAAATATATCTACAGGGTTTAATGATTGTCTGCATCCCATGAACTTTGCCATGCAGTTAAGCTAATGAGTCTGAAGTTCAGAGGAAACACAACATTCCCCACAACACATCCCAGGGTGTGTCTGACTGACTGTAACCGAGGAAACCACCCTGTTCAAAGGAGGACATTTTGAAAGACTCAAGCAAGGCAACGTTTTTACCAGGCATCTGTTTCTTATTGCCAGGAAAACCATCCAACCCCCCTTCTGGCTTTAGTTCAATGTAATTAGTCTTGTTTACTACTTTTGCAAAGTTGGAGGATGGAAATTTTGTTCTGCAAAAACAGTTCACACACACACTCGCAGTGTTCTACAGAAAAAGAGCAAAACCTCATTATCTCTTCATAGTTATGGTAACTCCACTGTTAGGACACAATCCTTCCATTAGAATAAACAGAGCCTGCATTGTTGCCATGGAAAATTTGACTGGCTCTCTCTTGAGAAGCACAAAGATGAACGACATGAATGTGGTTTCCATTTTGAGGCCTAGCCACAGATGCTAATAAGACTCTGTGCCTTTGTGGGTAAACGCTAAGCCCTCAATAGACATTTTAAGAATAAGGATGTCCCTCTTTGTTTTTGTTCGCATGAAGTGACTGGGGTTGATCACAGCTTGAGTTTCTACATGTTGAATAACCCATGAAACATCATCTATCATAGGAGCCACATTGTTTTTTCTCCAGCAGAAAGTGTGTCTGTTGCTCATTTGCAGCATTTTATTTGCATGTCTAGTAAATACCTGTTTTGTTTAATGGCTTCAACCAAGGACGGCACGTTACGAGACAGTCCTGCCTCAAAGGTACACCACTGTTGCACAGAACAGACATGATCCTCTTTTCCAGAAGCAGGCATCATGTTGGTTTCATTTTTCCCCATTTGATAAGGTTTATTGGCTTTGTTAGCTGTGATTTATAGTACATGTTAAACTCAATATTTGGCAGCACAGTTTACAGCTTTTTGTCCTTCGAGGTTTTTTCGTTGTTGTGTAAAAATCATTTCACCCTCACTGTCCAGAAAATGTTGAGCTATGTGTCTCATGAAATCATCTGAGTCCTCACATCCTGCATCAGACCTCTCACTGTGACCTAAATATAGTGGCTGTAAACCAAAACTGTGCACATAATGTACAATTTGTGACTTTCTCTTCTTCCCTTTAGAAATTTCCCCTCTGTGGGACTAATAAAGGCATATCTTATCTTATCTTTACTGTGCTCGTGTACACATTTCAAATGGAGCTGAGATTTTAGGAATGTTTTCTCTGAATATTACCTCACTTTAATTATTATTATTTTGTCACAGAAAGGGGGCGTGGCCTCAGGTTTTCAGCATGTGGTGACCAATGACATGAACGTGAAGCGCCTGTTGCACATCAAGGGTCGGAGGGCCATCAGAGCAACAGAGGTAGACATGTCATGGAGCAGCTTCAACAAGGGAGACTGCTTCATTGTTGACTTGGGCAAGGTGAGCTGGATTTGATCTGTTTTACTGTCTGTGTGTGTCTGTGTATGTAGCTTGGTGACATATCCATATACTCATATAGCTCATCTACTATTTATCTGCACTGTAATAGATTTGTTTACTGAGTTAACACTTTAAACAGTTTCTGTTTCTGGTAAGCAGCTGGCACCTGTCATAGCACCATCAGTGTATGTGTGTGAATGGGTGAATGTGACGTAGTGAATCCAACCCCACCCCAAATACTAATTATTGTCAACAGCAATAGCCATTCAATGTATTTATATCATGTAATTACCTCTCTTTGTAGTTAGCTGGTATTAGTTCACTAGTTTGGCTGCACTGTAAACACAAATATTCAGAAAACGGCACTTACCACCAGTAACCACGGTTGTCACCAAATCAACCAGGACTGAACTCTTAAGTATTAATTATAATACCATAATAACTTTGATATCTTTCCATCTCATGCAGGATGTCTATCAGTGGTGTGGCAGCGAGTGTAACCGCTTTGAGAGGCTGAAGGCCTCTGAGGTTGCCATTGGCATCAGAGATAATGAGAGAAATGGCAGAGCCAAACTGCACATAGTGGAGGAGGGGGATGAGCCGGCAGCAGTCGTAGAGGTGACACACACACACACACACACACACACATTCTTGAGCTTATTTCCTTTCCTGTCTCACCACACACTGAAGTTTGCACCTCAAAGGTGACCACTTGTGAGCAGAAGCTATATATATTATTGATGCATTTCACGGCTGGTGAGTTAGTCATCGTGGGAACGAGTGGACACAATGCTGTCCTTTGTAATGCGCTGTTAATGTGCCAACTCTGTGCCAAGGCGGTATTATAAACACGACAACTCTCTTTACAACTAGAGAGGAGGGTAAACTCCAGAGAGGCCTAATGAGGGAGAGGGGGAGGGGCCGGTTTACAGAATATATTTTATATTAATTGAGATGTTTTTTAATCTGAGAAAAGCTGTAGAACACAGTTTAAGAAACAAATCACTTTTAAGGCTGTTGTGTGTCTATTTGCATATGAAAAACAATATTGTAACTGTGAGCACAGGTTATAATTATGACAAAAAAAGACAAGCACAATGATTGATTCCTCTGGTTGTACAGGCTCTGGGGCCAAAGACCGCCATTGCACCCAGTACTCCGGATGATGAGAAGGTGGACACGTCCAACCGAAAGAAGGGTGCCCTCTACATGGTGAGTCATAAAACTGAAAATTAAACGTAATTTCTATATAAGTGACCTAGATTTCTGGGTGGATTATAAAATTTCATAACCCAGATTACAAAGGGATATTTCACTAACATCAGATTGAAATTTATCTTAATTATGAAAAAATATAGTGCTGCATTCTTGTGGTACTGAAGTATTATAGCCTGGATTCAGTCCACATGAATTACAAAAATGCCCAAATATTGTAGATGTTCATTAAGTTATTAATAACTAAATATAATATGAAAATTAGACTATTATTCTTAAATTTTAGGGCTGCACTGATTAAAGAAAATTCCACACTGTGAGTTCATGTATGTACCTCATATGATAATGTCTACACTACCACTTTCTGCAATTACCAAATATATGTATATATAATTGGAGAAAAACAAGTTTGAATATTGTTACAAATGAAAATCTTTTGAGGATGTTACGAGCAGAGCTGGTAGCTGATGGTTTCCCTTTGCTCCGTAGATTTCTGATGCATCTGGCTCGATGAAGGTGTCCGCCGTGGCTCCATCCAGTCCCTTCAAACAGGCCATGTTGTCTCCTGAGGAGTGCTACATCCTGGACAACGGGGTGGACAAGAACATCTTTGTTTGGAAAGGTGCCGACAGCATCACAGACTCAATAACACAGCGGAAAATGATTTAAAACAAACTCCCAACATTAGCTTTCCTCTCTGTCCTCACCTTTTTACTGCATAAAATTATAAACATGCTGGTTCAAACATACACAAATGTTTTTTTTTTATTCTGGATGTGATAATATTGCATTAATTTACACAATTTAGTTTTGGTACTGCTGAGCTAGAACGGCCAAATTTACACTAATTCTGGTCGAAATATGATGAGATTAAATAAAACATCTGCAATGGGACAGGCCCAGTTGATAATCCCACCACATGCCTGCCTTCACTAACCATTGTACTTATACATATTCATTAGGTAGTTTATTACACAGGTTCTTTCTCTAAGTAGCATAAAGGAGAGTCAAATCGCCTTCTCATCATGTCATGTCTTATCTGACTTCACCAGGTCCCAAGGCAAACATGTCAGAGCGTAAAGCAGCAATGTCAGCAGGTCAGCAGTTCATCAAAGACAAAGGCTACTCCAATAAGACACAGGTAAAACTGACATTTTGTTTCCAGATAATTAGTGCGATTAGTGCAAATTTCCCCTCTGTTTGGGAAATTGGGAAAAAAAATGCACACATATAATGTGTGCAATTAAACAAAGGCTAAAATCCCTCCCTGACCTGTTTCCCCCGCAGATCCAAGTTCTTCCTGCGGGAGCTGAGACGACTATGTTCAAGCAGTTCTTCAGCGACTGGAGGGACAAAAACGAGACTACAGGCCCCAGCAAGGGCTACGCCATTGGCCGCATAGCCAAAGTGGAACAAGTGCCCTTTGATGCCTCCAGCCTGCACTCTAACAAGGCCATGGCAGCCCACCACGGCATGGTGGATGATGGCAAAGGCAAAGTCCAGGTAAGAGTACGCATGTTTTGAGTTATGCTTATAGAAGCCAGATGGATAAAACATTGTGGTAAAGTTGAGCAAAACAGATCGTAGACTGGCTTTCAGATTTGGCGCGTCGACAACGGTGAGAAGGTTCCTGTGGATCCCTCCTCCTATGGTCACTTCTATGGTGGAGACTGTTACCTCATCCTCTACAGCTACAGAGTGGGTGGCCGCGAGCAACACATCATATACACCTGGTGAGTAAAAAGAAATATTCATTCAAACATGTATGTACGGTGTAATACTGTATGAATGACGTGCAGAGCTTGTGCTAACATTACCCCACCACACCCAGTGTACGACCACATACACACCAGCAAATGACATACAGACTGTGTGTGTTTCTGTGTCAGGCAGGGGCTGAAGTGCACACAGGATGAGCTGGCAGCCTCAGCGTTCCTCACTGTGAAGCTTGATGACTCAATGGGAGGAGCCCCGGTTCAGGTCAGAGCTCGACACTGGCACACTACTCATCTTTACATCCTGTATAAAAACAAGTTCAGATTCTTGTACAGTCACACAGTAGTCCCCAGTATTTGATAAAACAAACATCAGACTTGTTTTTTTGACTCAAGAGCATTAAAGGTGGAAAAATCCAATGAACAATACATCAAGTAATGATGATAAAAATTGTGGGTTTGCAAACTATCGCTAAAGTTGCTGCTGCACAGCTAACATGCAGAGAGGACGAGCCAGTTTCCCAGAACTAGCACACCAGTTCCAGAGAGCGATACTCACAACTCTCCTGCTATTACAGCTAACATCACAACAACAGCATATCTTGGCAAAGTAGAAAGGAAGAGTCATTTAACTTTACCTGACACACAAATTCTGGCTGGAATTACAAATTAGTGTTGGCTTGGTCCGATCCACTTTGTTTGTTTCCCATCTACAGAGCCAGGAATGTGCACAACCACCAGATTGTTTTCAGGGAACACACAGACTGTGAGAAGATATTCGCTGTATTTGAAAAAAAGTGTATTGGATTAGAAACGCATTACCTAGAATCGCTTAATAAAAATAATGCAATTAGTATTATATAGTAATTATGGTAGGATTTATTTTTCCTAGAAGCTGACATGAATAGACAAAGGTGCAGTCGTTCTCAGAAGTTCTCTGAATATGAGAAGACGTTTGTGGAAGTTGATTAACAGGTTGCAGCAGAGGTTTCAAAATTGAGAACCAATTTGAAACAATATTGTAATAATATAACAGTAATATAATATTAATATTATGTTTACCTTCTTAATAATTAGCTCACAAAGCTTTGTACATAAAGTTGTTTTTTTTGGTGCTATAAATCAGGGGTTCCTAACTTGGTGTTGCCAAAGCTTCAAGGGGGTTACACAGCTTTCTAGATTTTAAGGGGTGTAAGAAATATATTTCTCAGCATTTAATTTATTTCTGTAAAAACAAAAAACTAAATGAAAGTTTAAATGATTATTTATGATCTAAACTTTAAAGACCTGAACACAAGCTATATTCACAGAGACTCTCAGCCTCGCCCTGCATTAGAAAAGTACACAGTCAAAACAACCAAAGAGCTGGGAGTGTCAGGGAAAGAAAACACTGCATTTGTCAAAAACGAAGCCTATTAAGTAAGTATGAATGTTAGAAATAATAATAAAAACAACATAATACGGACAGGAAATTGTATTAAAAGTTCCTAAAAATATCAGGATATAATCTGCTCCAAATAAAATTGCTCGTTGCACACAAACTTCCTTCCTGCAGTTACTGTGTTCACTGTTTGGGTTGATTTTACAGTTTATCAGTTGTTGTTATGTATTAAATAGGATATGAAATATTCAGAAAATATGTGACTTAGTCAGTGGTCATCAGTTTACTCAATGATAGAAAAAAGGGTCTAAGGTAAAAGGTTGGAAACCACTGTCATAAATGATGAGTTTAGTAGCTCAAAGAGAGAGGAGCGCTGTAGAAAGCTGCTGCTGTTTTATTTCTAATAAGGGTTCAGCTTCTCAGATCTATTAAACCTCATTATTACATAGGATTAAAATAAAAAACAACCAACCCCAGACAACCAGCAGAGGGCAGTATCACTGTAATATTCAATTTGATACCTCTCTACTCAAACTACTGCACTTCCATTCATAATTGTTGTGGGAATTACTGAGTGTCCCTTAATAATATTATAATGAGTATGGTCTAGACTTGCTGTATATGAAAAGTGTCCAAACATAACTTCTCTTATGATTCGGTGCGAATAAAATTGAATTGGATATAATTTGACATGCCACATAATAATTTCAGGATTTACAACGTCTTTGTGGTTGTAACTGAGTTGTCCAACAAGTGCTACCACGTGTTCTGCTGACATATGAAGAGTTTAATTTAATATGTTGTTAATTGTTGATACTCTAACCCTCACCAATAATAATGACATCAAACAGTATCAGACATGTCTTTTTTTATTTCCTTAAAATACCATAACCACCTGTATGGAGGTCCATTTACTACATATTACATATTCTTAGATAAGTTTATTTGTGATTTATTCTGCACAGACTTTTGATATTACTGGATATACTGAGGTACAATATGAATAGTCACCAACCTTCATGCTGTTTTTTTTAATGACATAGGTGAGAGTGACTCAGGGCCAGGAGCCTCCACACCTGATGAGCCTGTTCCAGGGCAAACCTATGATCATCCACAGCGGAGGAACGTCACGCAAAGGTGGACAGTCGCAGGCCGCCAGCACTCGCCTCTTCCACATCCGGCAGAGCTCTTCCCGGGCTACCCGGGCTGTGGAGGTAAGCTGTCTGCCAGTACATGAACTTCAGTTGTTGTCAAATCCTCATGGGAAACTGATTTCTACCTCTCACCTGTCTACGTGTTTCCTCAGGTCGAGGCCTCTGCTTCCAATCTGAACACCAACGATGTGTTTGTGCTGAAATCCCCGAACGCCCTGTTTGTCTGGCGGGGTGTGGGTGCCAGTGATGAGGAGATGGAGGCTGCCAAGCATGTGGTAGGCTACCTGGGTGGCACTGCCAGCCAGGTCTCAGAGGGCAAGGAGCCAGGTGGGTGTTCTCTGAGGAGCAATTTAATGTAATATAACAAGGGAGAGGACAAATGATTAGGTTATAATGGTTGTTACTTACTTACTTATCCCTCATATATACATATATGCAGTATTTATTCCTTTATTTATCTGTCAAAGGTGACATTTTAGGGGATATCGTAGACAACACTGGTCTGATTTATGCAATTAAAGAGGAAGGGTGCATCGTCACTCTGTGTGAACATTATACTCATTAGCCTAATGGCTGAGCAGTAATTTAAAGCTCAAAGTTATATGTAAATGAGTTACACAATCTAATTACTACATGCTGTATGTTGCCATGCAGTTCAAGTTAGTTACACTGATTGGCCTGATAAGACATAACTGCTGCATTTCTGGCCTGGCTTTAATTAAACTTGGAAACGTGATGCAGCTTGTTACAGGCTGGGCCAAAGAGCGGCTGCATCAGTCACGGGGGAGGATGTGATTTACTGCCTGTCCAGACAAACAAAGCACCAAATATGGGACGGGCTACCTGGAGCTGATGACTGTTGTACTTTCTTCCTGCCCAGGTGATTTCTGGTCTGCTCTTGGTGGCAAGAAGGAATACCAGACCTCTAAGAGTCTGCAGAACGTAGTCAGTCCCCCACGTCTGTTCGGCTGCTCCAACAAAACTGGCAGACTTGTCGTAAGTCCCTTCAATGCTACAGATGTGATATTTGGATTATCAACACAGTTATGTTAACATTGTAATATAAAATAATCTGCACTGTCTCTCAGGTTGAAGAAGTACCAGGAGACTTCACTCAGTCAGACCTTGCCACTGATGATGTCATGCTCCTGGATACCTGGGACCAGGTAAGATGAGCTTCCTCCACAGTCTAGATAGATGGATACATACTCTTAAAACTCTGCATAACTGGGTGAGTGTTTTTCTCTTCCCTGTAGATCTTCCTTTGGGTCGGTAACGATGCTAATGCAGAGGAAAGGACCGGAGCTCCCAAAATAGGTAACCCCACTGAAAAAAAACCAATGTACCACCAAGATCATACTGTCTTGTTTCAGATACGTGCTGCCAGATAGCACTATAGAGTCATAGTTGTTGGGTCCTACATCCTCAGCAGAATGACAATACATTGTTAAATGTGAATCCTAAAGCAATCAGTCACAACTTCACTTTACAGTACAAATACAGTTTATTTCTTTAAGATCACCATTTAAATGCACTAGCACTACTCCAACACTGAAGGGGGCATTAAAGTAAATATGATCTAATATAAATCCATATTTTTATTCATTCACAGTAGTAGTGAATGCTGCCGTCGATCCGTCAAACCTGGAGAGGACTTTTATCCAAATATGTTGGTATATGTTTACTGACCTGGAAACTTTCACAGTATTGACCATGTACATCCAACACAGACACACTAATGAGGGCTTTTCATGCCTACTGAATATACAATGGCAGGATTGTATGTATGATGGGGCAGTATTAATCTATTTACGTCTCATTAGCTGCACATTCAGCTACAACATCATAAAGCTGCACTAATCAATATTTTTATATTAACAATCAACAAAAGAATTACCCTTGTAGTGACAAACCATAAACAAAACAATAAATATGGAGCTTTTTAGCCTCTTTGGGCTTATTGTGCAATTGCTTATTACTTATTATTGCTTTACTATGATTCACTCTAAAAAAATTTAAATATGTAATATGCTTTCTATGTCTGAATAAGTCTATTGACTATCTATATAAGGATTTTTTTGTCGCTATCTTGTATCTCTCTATTAAAGATTCTATTGGGTGATCCAGTGCTGTGTGTGATATCATAAGAGTGGAGCATTTAGCAGCTAAACAGTTACAGATATTTCCTTCAGGAGTTGGATCTGAAGGGAAAGTGAATATCCGACTTGCCAAGTGGCCACTACTCCATGTGTTCAACATATAAGCATACAAGGTTATTTACAACCAAGTGGCAAAAAATGTTTATGTTTCCATCCAAAGTCTGTATCCTGCAAAGTTGTTCTGTTAGATTTCGACATCTTCTCACTTCCTGTCTCCTGTCTGCGTGTCTGTCTCTCTATCCATCCCTTCCTCTATCTACTTCCTGTCGTGCAGCAAAAGAGTATGTGGACTCAGACCCGTCTGGTCGCAGAGGACTGCCCATCACCACCATCAAACAGGGAGCAGAACCTCCAACTTTCACTGGCTGGTTCCAGGCTTGGGATCCCAAGATGTGGGAGACAGACCCACTGGACAGAATCCGTGCACGTTTCTGAACACAGACCTCCAGGCTCTCTCTACCAATCTGACTCGTTACCTGCCCAGCACTTCCTGTTGCCATTTTGTCTTTTATCTTAACTCCGATTCCCTAAGTGCCAAAACCAATGTTATCACTGTTATCAGGTTGAATGGCTGCCTCAATGCCTTGGTCACGGTGCAGTGCATCGGACTTTGTTAATAGGAACGCTTCACATCGGTAGTCACATGGCTTCCTGTAGCAACATTATCTCTAATTGATAGAAGTGGTTTATTGATCTGTTGCATCCAAAAGCTTGTCGCCTTCACTCTTTATCTAAGCCCCTCATATAAACAGGATATTGGGAAAGGAAGCCATTTTAGACAGCTGGTTCCTCTCTTTCACTGCTTTCACTGTTCAGAAGACACCATCATGCGTTCCTCTCTGTCTGTCTTCAGTCTTTGTTTCATAATGAACAGTTTACCCCATCACTATGCCCTGTCTACATGTGTTGTGTTTAATCATTGGTTGCGACAATGTTGTACACTTACTAGAAGCTGCATGCTGCTTTTTTTTATTATCATATTCTGTGCTTGTGAATTTTAAAAGGCATACAGCGGTATGTACGTGTGTCACTCTTTATTACTTGACCCTGAAATGCTCACATGGATGGCTTTTAAATAAAACTCCCAGTGTTTCAAACCTGTGTTTTGTATCTGCACATTTTCAATGAGTAAAGGAATGAGATTAATCCTGAATGTGCACCAGCAGCATTTATAATCTGAATCCAACCTACAGAAAGTGTCAGACGGTTTATCAACCAGCTCTCACTGAGTTTCTCTCTCGGGAAGAGAGGACGGGATGTTGGTGCAGCTCGGAGCATCTGTCTAAGTAGGAAGAAGACATGAAAGCTCAGTTCACAGCTGTGCAGACACTCCGGTTTCTCAGAGAAGAAACAGCAGCCAGAAATACAACCAGGAAATTTATATATCCTGCAATGAAATTTGAGAATTGAGACATAGAGTGTTGTGTAATTTGTGGAAACCCGATGACCTAAATCTATTCTGTGAGGGACAGAAAAACAATCCAGGCAACAGTTCTTAAAGGATGGCTAAATGAGCACTTTAATCATTTACCTGTGTAATTAAAACTCACTTAAAAGGACTCTAAAGAGACAGATTTACCAAATACATAAACAATTACATTACATCAATATTAATATTAATATTACAATAATATTCAGCCTCAATATCATCAGTTTTAGGGAAATGTAAAAACTCATTGGGGTGAGACAACTCCAGCTTTTTCAAAATGAGTTGTTTGAGGGATTTGGGAAAATACATGACAAAGAGATCAATCATAGAAACTACAAATTGTGCATCTCCAACAGGGCAAACTCAATCTACAGATGAAGATCATGCCGTATGACTGAAAGCTCAAAAGCAACCACTAAATGGACCTTGCAGAGAGGTTGTTTTCTCTACTGCTGTTTTGTACCGAAGAGGTCTTAAATGCTCAGAACAACGTAAACATCTGCAGTTCTGGGTGATCCCTATGTGCTGATGAAGATCATGTGAAGTGACAGAAAGCTCCAGAGCTGTCCTTGTGGTCAAGAAAAATCTCCTCTTCTTTGCACACATGCAAGGAAAAATAGATTCAAGACCCAATGCCATATTAAACCAGTTAATGTAAAACAACACTTTTATATGTGTACTATCTCAAACTAAAACCACAGAACACTGTTAAAATAGTGTCTCTGCTCATTTAGCAGATGACACGCAATCAAGAACAGGCTTTGAAGGACAATGTGTTGACGGTTATTGAGCAACTAAACATAACACAGGACCTCTAAAACCTTCCTTTAAATAGCCCCTGCACGCTATTACCGGCATTCAATGACACGGTAACCTGCATTACCAGCCTCTATTGCAATGCGGTGGCGCTCCACAGATCTCTCCCGGTCTTGTGCAGCCTGTTCGGGGATAAAGCTGAGTGCTATTCGGTCATGTGATTCCTGATTTTTTTTTCTTTTTTTTTTTTTCTTCCTCCTCCTTCTGAGTTGAAAGGCAGGAGCAGCGCAGTGGAGGGGCCCAGCTTGCTTTCCTAGTGGCCGTTGATGCAACGTTTTCGTTCCCCCTTTTTTCCCACCACATTATTGTTAGTTTCTCGCTCGGTGTGATATTTTTCACTCCAACCTTTCCTCCACGATGGCGGGGGCTATTATTGAAAATATGAGCACCAAAAAGTTGGTGATAGTGGGAGTTACTCTGCTTTTGTTCCAGGCGTTTGCCTTCATGGTCGGCGGTTTAATTGGTGAGTTTTTCCCTCTTTTTTAATGCTTTTACTTTTTTGTTTTCTCTGTGAGCTAACAGTTGAGTCTGCGCGCGTGCCTGCAGGGGATTTAAACGTTAACGGCTGTAAAACGGCTGTAAACGGCAAAAGCACAAAGTTTAAAGTTGGTGAAATGCCTCTTTTACCAGCGTTAATCACTGTTATCACGTTAAGAAAAGACGACAGGCGCTAACTTTCAGCTGTGTTTTACCTGCCGAGGGTTGACCGAGTCGAGCCGACAACAATGCGGTGCTTTGAAACAGTCACTTCGACACTAGCAGCCGGAGTGCACCTCCGCTAAATCACTGCTTTGTGTCAAGGTGTTTGCTGCCTGCATGCCTCAGTCGTTGAATATATCTGCGGCTGGAAACAACGCAGGGCACCATAGTTTGTGGGTTCATTTCTGATTTTCAACACATGAATGCTCGCTTCACATACAACCTTGTGTGTTTATTTATTTAATTTTTTTCAACTCTTTGATCCAAACTCGAATGTTCCTTCCCCCACTCTTTCTCTCCTTTTATACCTCCTCCTCCTCCTCCTCCT
>NW_023339796.1:16455197-16468471 GCF_004916995.1 Morone saxatilis | reverse complement strand
CTCCCTCTCTCCCTCTCTCTCCTCCCTCTCTCCTCCCTCTCTCCCCCCTCTCTCCCTCCTGGTTTCATTTGCATTGAGACAGACAGTGGTGCACAGAGAACAGCACACAATTGCACACAGCTGTCAAAGTTGCGTTTTGCCTTGAGGATTGTATCGGAGTTGCTGTCAAGTTTCTTCAAATCCACCCACTCGCGCATGAACAGCACACACACTCACACACTTGATAGAAATTGAGTCCATGTGAAAGATCTGGAAACCATCCACAGCCCCCCCCCTCCAGACACCAGTCGGTGTGTCTCCGTGTCCCCTCTCACTCATTACATGACTGGTGATAAATTAGCCTGTTTGGTTCGTTCCTGGCTGAGATGGTTTTAATGAAGCCAGATTCCTTTGTGTTTGCTCGGTGGCCGAGGGCAGCAGGGGTAATTGAGTAGAAAGGGGTTTTTCTCCCCTTGTTTCCCGACAAACCCGGGGACACGGCATGGGGTCAGCAGGCTGAGGGGACGGCCATTATTCTGGACCCACTGCGATGGAGACTGGAGGAGCCGGTGTGCTGCTGGACTCACAGGGTCACTAGATAATTGAACTCCAAGGGGTTCCAGATAACTGGCTTTAATTCAGTTTGGTGTGTCGTCTTTGTCACTCTGCGTGCGTATAGCTTTGTGTTTTATTTTCACACAGCTGTTAACACACAGTTGAAGGTTCCTTTAAAGATGGCCTCGGATCACTTTTATGACTGGGTGCAGTGTCTGTTACCCAAAGGCTGTGCAAAGTGTTTGTGGTGTTCGGCCTTTAAGCTCTCTGTTACAAGTGATATGATCAGATTTCCAGGTGAGTAACAGAGTCCTTCATACCTTTAGTTTATGGGAACTAGGAAATGCCAAAGTACCCACTCTGAACGTATTACTCCTCAGGAGCTGGTGCTTGCTAGAATCCCCTTTGACAGTTCGAACAGCTCTGAGTCTTCATAGATAAGTCACTAATCTTTTTCACATGCTGAATCTGAAAACTCTCACGGTGGCTGGTGGATTACTAAATTCACCAGACACTCGGTTTGTTTTAACTGGCACTGTGTAAAATAATAATAAAACTAGAGCTACAGTATTTAAGTAATGACATAGCCTATTGCCCGTGTTATTCCATTGGGTAAATGTCTAAACCCTTAAGTAAAATACTGGAAATAAAATGCACACAAACCATGAATAGGCTGATTAATTTATCCATAATTTCAGTTTAATGTCACTAGCTCGTCAGAATCAGTTTCTCAGGTTTTAGTGTCTCTTTCCTGAATTTTCCTCTTCTCCTCTATGAATCCTGGCCTTCTTGGCCCAGTGCTAGCCTGATGCCAAAGGTGGACATCATTGAGTTATTTGCTAAACGACGTACCTTCACAGAGATCAGCAGGATCTTCACAGCTTGGAGAATCCCTCGTCAGTAAACGCTCATGTCTGAGAGCTCACCCGCCTTTGCTGGGTAATAATTTCCATCCCGGTTCCACAAGCACCTTGGACAGTAATTATAGCTTATGGAGTCTTCATAGATACGTGACAAATGGCATGGTATATCTCCTGGTGTTTGTTGGAGATTTGCTCAGACTAATTAGAAAATATCTGCAAATTTGTCTTCGAGTCATTCTCCTGAAGTTTAGTGGGACACAAGGCTGCTTGGGCTACAGCAGGACTGTCGTATACTGGTCTGCTCTACTTTTACAGAACCAATATGTTGTAGTAAATTCACATCCAGTAGGAATGGGGTATGATGGAGGGTGAGGTGATTTCCTCAGACTAAATAACATTTTGTCCTCATTCGGAGTCTTTACATGTCCCTGGTGCTTGTGTCTTTGTGTGTACAGTTCACACTCTTAACGCTGTCTACTCAACATCTTCCACCCTCGCTCTGAGATTCATTCAGATTCATTTTCTGTATTCTCACTGACCAAGATACCCCGTGTCTGCCTGCTGCGTCTGCAACTTGTGGAAGATTGGCCAATGTGCTAAAATAGATCCAAGTCAGTCAAATTATTGTGTCTATTTGAATTATTTGGGAAGGGTATCCTTTATATACTCTCTTTACTGTGGTATTTGATGAAGAAAGGGAGCAAATATTCACATTTGAGAAGCTTGGGCCATCAAATGTTTGATGTTTTTGCTTGACAAATTAAATTTAGATGAAAAAAAGCCAATTTATTGTCTTTAGTTTAACTGATTGTTTCAGCTGATCATGCACAGTTTATTGTAGAGTTTCTGCTTTGACATGAAGCTTGTAGGAACTTGCACATAAAACAATCATTTAATTCCAGTCATAGTTGTTAGCTCTTAGTGCTCTGATCTGAGGCACGAGGGCTCAAAACGTTAGCATTTACTTTATATATTTTCTTGGACCATGCCTTCAAAATATTAAAATCGATGTGATTCAGCATTTGTAAAACTTTTTTTTTTCCTGTAGATCTGTGTGTGCTGCTTTTTTTTTATGCCTTTGTGTGTGAATCCTGGGTCCAACACTGGGTCCAGTCATAGTTGATGAAACATGTACCTAACCCAGTCTGGACATTTAACTATCACAATAATTTGTAAAAACTGAGAATATCTGCTCTATGTATTTTTGTGTCAGTTCCAAATCTCAGAGAATCTACGGTGAATTGTGGCCGTATACAGAACTTAATTCAAATAAAACTAAGTGGCTTGAATATTCTTTGAAGTAGTGTAGGCTTTGTTTAATAAATGGGTAAAAGACTTGACCTCATGTTGTTTGTTCTACCTGATGATGGAGAATAATGGAGAAATACCAGCCCGCTATCATCAAAATGTCTGACATCATCGCCACTACATGATGTTTAAAAACTCCTGTGAGTTGAGCTCTTCGCCTCGGGGCTACACCTCGACTCTCAGACCTCTCGGATGTCCTTCACATCAGACCTTGAGCTTTCACAATAGGAGACCAAAGTTTTTGTGCCGGCACGATAATGATAGATCTTTTCCCAAGCACTACTGAAATCCTGTGAGTAGAGACTCGGTCTTGTCAAGCTCATGAATCTCAATGCGTAAACAGTGTAATTGGTGGCTGAGAGCTTTCGGGAATTTTCCCTCCCCGTCACTTCAGAGGGAGAGAGAGCCTCGCTACCAAGCATTTTCTAAACAGTGTTAAAAGTAATTGCCAAAGTGTTTGGACTGGATTTGGCTTAAACCCAATCTGTTGACTGTTCCTAATGGTTGCTAAGATATTAATATTGTCCATGCATAGTTTAATCCAGAGGGCTCAAGTTTTATTTATTGATTTTTACTCCAAACTTTTTGCGTGATTTATTGGTTTGAGGGGAAATTTGCCTTGGCAGGAACTTGAAACACTTTGCTGTAGTCTATCAATATGACACCAGGTCTAAAATCTCTCCCACTCTGTATTTGTCTCACCAGCTCCCAGCCCCACCACGGCGGTCCACTACTTGGCCACAAAGTGTGTGGACACAACCAAGCACCGGCAGGAAACAAAATGGTTCATGCCTTGGGGTCCTAACCAGTGTGACAAGATCCGGACCTTCGATGAGGCCATGGCCAAGAAGATTGAGGCCAACAACATTGTATTCGCTGTCCACATTCCTCTGCCCAACAAGGAGATGAGCCCCTGGTTTCAGTTTATGCTGGTCATTCTGCAGTTTGACATTGCGTTTAAGATGTACAACCAGATAGGTAAGAGTCTAGACTTTCTTATTGGTTTAAAAGGACAACATTACTCATGTTTCTCCCCTAGGATATGGCTTTCAAGGAACAAGAGAGGGAAGAAAGCCTAACCTAATGTGCACGTGCTTGTAAGAGGCCATGTTGTCTTATATGGGACCAAAAGCCATATAGGTGATAAGGTAATAATTACTTGGTAAATTGTACAAGTTTGGGTAATCGACTATGCCTCGCAAGTTCTTTTTTTTTTTTTTTTTACCCCAGTTGTGTCAATATTTTGTCTCTGTTATTTCTTCACAATCTGAAGGCAAATATTTGCAGAGGCTGAATGTGACCAGCTAGCCTCTGAAATATTCACATCCATTGTCACTTCCAATCACTCATAAATCCAAGTGCAGAGTCATTCCACCTTTACCACTAATACTCGCTGTTATGTTTCTTATATTACCTTCCCTGCAAGACATGGTGGTAGGATATTGAGTTGTGTATTCAGTCCATCATGGTGAATGCTGGAGGAACCTATAGAAGTGTTTTTTTCTTCAGTAGATTGGATTTCTGTTACGCTGAAAGGCAGCAAACAATGATGGATGTCCTGCTGTTTGTTCTCTATAGACCCTTGGGGATCTTTTTTAGACTGCTTGTTAGACACCCTTGAGACAGATATAAAGCAAGAGCAGAGAGGTAATCTGGACCCGTTTCTTCTTGGTTGCCTCTGAGCAATAAAATGTCTCATTATCCAATCCTGAGACCCACAAACATTATGGACTATGGATATAAGGTTATCCCAGTTTTGTGGATTTCACCATTTCAACATTTGTGTTTTTTCACTCTGTGTATAACAATTTCTGCAGTAATTGGTACTGTTAGTTCCTGTATAAACACCCAGTTGTTATGGATGCTGATAAACAATTACAGAATTGCATGAATCAGCAATAGAGATTAATAAGAATGTCGCACACAATACACTTCATCTATAGACTGTGGCACTAAAGCTCCACGGAAAAAAGGAAATATCCACTTTCTATTGTGAAGGGAATTTCCACCAGTTCTTTCCCATTTTGCATCTCCACTTATGTCACAACACTGTTGTGAAATGTATCAGTGAATAAGACAGACTTACAGCATCTCAGTGCTTAAATTTGAGGAATGGAGGAAGGGTGATAACTGGTATCTCGAGGACGACAGGGTTTGGTATCCTGGCAGGGGGCTTGGGATCCTGAAAGAAGGGATCAGAGGGGATGACGAGAGTCTAATAAGTGACTGGATCAGTAGTAGAGTTCAGCAAAGGTTTTGACTGTTACATCTTATGCTCCGTGACTTACAATGTATGACTATGCAGGCTAATGTCAACTTGAGCTTTATAACAAAGTCATTTCTACACTGAGAAGTGTTTGTAAACCCTGATCCACATCCACATTAGTCCAATTTGTAGTCAACAGAAAAGTCAGAGGCTTTTGTAATACTGTAGAAAACACAAAGTTTGTGGTGCAATTGTGTACGACCCAACCTTTCTGGTCTGACTTGTCTAAACAGTCATGTTACCATGATAGCCTAGTCATCAGCATCATTTGCTTGCTCACATTCTTGGCCTCAGCGGAAATGTGTGAGGGGGCTGTGGGTTGTTTACAGCCTAGCTGCCAGACAGGCGAGTCAGTGAATCAGCCTGGACCACAAACAGTCTCTCTGCCAGCTGTTACACACTCATTTTCATCTTTTTGAGCTACACAAGGTGCTGTGAGAAGAGGCGGATGTTTAGGGAACTGAACACTGTAGATGCTGCATGCGGTTAGTGCTGAAGAAGTGGGATTGCCACTTTAAATACATTTTCTGACACCTACAAGGTGTGATAGAAAGGAGAATCTGCTAAAAAGTACTTTATTTATTCTCTTAGGTAAAACTTTTAGTCATTGTAATCAGTTCTTAAAAAATGCATTATAAATTGAATTCATTACATGTGGTAAACAGATCGGATAGGATTTAAAATCCCTAAACTGAGTGGATACTGAATTCAGATATTTTAAAATGCTAAATCCAAACCCCAAAACAATGGAACCAGCCAGGTCTTCCATAATTAACAAAATGGCGTCTGCTCGTCTGTCTAGATCTTGACCAGAACACAGTCTGTGCCAAAGGTAGGCGGATTCTGCTCTGCAGCTGTATGACAAATGAACACAAGGCCATTTCTTCCTTGACTACCTTATCTGTGTAACAATGTGCGTCCCAGAGAAGAGCTTCGCCCTTATTAACCACTCCACCCACCTGCCCCACTCCACCCCGGCACCAGGCACCCCTTGGCCTGGGTCCAGCAATAACACAGCTGTTGAGGAGGCTTAGTTTCCGTGGCAATGGCCGCTGGGCTGAAGTGGAATGTTTGCATGAAGTGAGCTGACATTGGAGGGCGTCTGGCTCGACCAATGGCAGAGTGGAGGGCATTACAGAGACAGTCTGCTGCCAGTTCTCATCTGGCTCCCTCTCCCCCCTCCACTACCGTTTTTTTTTTTTTTTTTTTCTCACAGCACAGGCCACTGGGTTTCTTTCTCTTCATTCCAGCTTGTTTCATAACGGTACAAGAGGTACTCTGGAGGGCTGGAGGAGAGAACACTTGGCTTTGTAATGTGATCTAAAGATGCAGTTTTAATAGCTTGGCTTTGGATGTTTTTGTTGGATTCTCTGGGCTGGGCTGTTGGAGGCCAGCTCAAGGTCCTGTTGGAGTTTATGTCAAGTAGGAAGTAACCTAGATTTGGCCCACCATGGAGAGCAGACTGAGTCACTGAATATGTTTACATGCTGAGAAATAATCCTGTTAACAGGTGAAAGGATCACGTATTAACACTCAAATGATTTGGCCTTGTATAAACATGTATGTTTTTAAATCTTGTGTAGTTTCAAAATACAGCCTTCTGAACAGAATAATCCCTATGATAGACATCAGTTAGAACTGCCACACAGATTATTAATTAAGCATGTCCATTTTAAATAAATAAAATGTCTGTCCTATCTTCTTGACGCTGTACCACTCTAGAGTATATAAGCATGTGAAACACTTAAGATGATGAAAATGAAAAGGAACCGTACGTTTTCAGATTGTAGCGGGAAATGTTTCCATGTCAGTGATAGTAGTGTTGTCACTTTTCTGGTCTTATAGTTAAAAGGCCATGGCTGTCTGTCATCAGGACTTAATTTTATCCCGTCACTGGGATAATAACAGCCAGCAGAGTATTGCAGTGAGGAGGTATAACATTGAAATACAGATGCACATGAATGTCTTTAATGAGTGCATTTTTCTGTCTTGAAGACAGAAATGATTCATTCTGTGTATAATTCTTTGGATGTAATGATTTTGGCACATATACTATTACACTATACTTTGATTTGGAAAGTTTATTGACATAGTTAAAGAATTTTAACAAGGTCTACTAAATGTTTATACTGATGACACTAAAGGTAAATTTCTGCTTTTGTAACTCCTTCCAGAGGATGGATCAATGGCCACCATTGACGTGGGCCTGGCCTACAGAGACGACACAGTCAGTGAGTGGACAGAGATGGCTCACTCTTTTGAACAGAGGAAGCTCACCTGCAACTTCACTACTTCCAAGGTGTGGGAATGCAGTATACTGCAAAAATAAAAGTACCTGGTATTTGTCTGTTTGTCTGTATATCTGGATGATCAGTTTCCACAGATGCTATTGCTGTTGCAGATGATAAAATAATTGATGTTTAAAATTCAGATGTGAGTCTGTTCTAAGTTTGTCATCAGTTTTTTTTTTTTTTTTTTAAATCTTAAAGGTCTTGTTGCCATTTCATGTCTTTTTAACCTTTAATACTGGGATTAATTCATTTTGTGAGTTCTGTTGGCTGTGCCTTTTTGATATTACTGATATTAAAGAAATTTAAGATGAGATAGATAGATAGACTTTATTGATCCCACACTGGGGAAATTGTTACAGCAGCTTCAGATATAATATGGCAGATCAGAGAAAAAAGAAATGCACTTAAATGTAATTAATAAGTATCTGTTATCTTCAGATGAATGTGTTTTAACAAGTGTGTTGCTGTCTGTTTTCCAGACCTTTGAGAACGAGGGACGTTACTATGAATGTGACCTGCTGCCCTTCATGGAGGTCGGGAGTGTGGCCCATAAGTACTATCTTCTCAACATCCGCCTGCCTGTCAACGAGCGCAAGAAGATTAATGTGGGGATCGGAGAAATCAAAGACATTCGTCTTGTTGTAAGTTGGCATTTGACTGGGACCATCGTATTTTAGTCTTTTTGGTGCGTTGCCTTATGTTGACCCACGTAGTCAAGGGTCCTTTTTCAACTATCTGACCACTGAGTGATTTAGAGTGTAAAGTTTCCCAATAAATTAACATACACAACACAAATATCTGACACTGATGGTGTTTCTCTCTCCTCCTAGAGCATCCATCAGAATGGAGGCTTCACCAAAGTGTGGTTTGCCATGAAGACGTTCCTCACACCCAGCATCCTCATTATCATGATCTGGTACTGGAGACGTATCACCCTCATGAGCAGGCCTCCTGTGCTGCTGGAGAAGTAAGGCATCATCTATATCTGTTTATTAATGTTGGAAAATATGTTTTGGCAACATAATTCTAGCTATAATCCTAAAATGAGCAAAATAAGAATTCAGATTTACCTTCACGATAAACGATAACACAAAACACAGCAAGGACCTACAGTAATGGTGTCATTAAACGCTGCAGAGGCTCTGCTTCAGTGCGTCTACTGGGTGAAGGCATATATTAACTATGGATGAAATGTACAAGTAGGGCATGTTAACTCTGTGCAGTGAAGGTCACTGACATCAGAAGGCATTGTTCATCAAGTGTCTGAGGGGGAATGACCATCAGCAGGTCACACTCATTGTATGAATGTGAATGCGTGTAAAACGTGGTGTAATCCAAAAAATGTGTGAAAGGGTTACATAGTTTTTGATTTCAAATGTTCCTCTTCCCAGACTTTCTCTGAGTATATATTACTATATTGTGGTTAAAAAAAAGTCGACAGCAGATATTTGTGTTCATTCCTTGACCAAACGCCATGAAGGTTAGAGCAGCTAATGCAGGTAGTTCTGCCTGGAGCAGATAGTTTGAACGCCATGCTGTGGAAGCTATGCTGAGAGCCCAGTGTTTGTCTAACCCCCTGCCATGCTGGGAAGACAGATCAGTAAGAGGCAACGTTCTGAGCCACAGGAAGCGCCTGGCGAAGCGTGAAACACGTTACAAAATCTGCAAGCTAGCATTCAACCAACACATGCTGCGTACACACACATTCAGGGCATGCACACCAGCTTACTGAGACGCCCTAAACACACACACACACACACCACACACCACAACACACACACACACACACCCACACACACACACACACCACAGTGCCTCTCTCCTTCCCTCTGTATTTTCCAGCTCACAGCTCTTATTCCCAAATGACCAGCGGGGTCTCAGGAAGTGTGACTTGTACCCTATTTGTGGACAGCGGATGATTTTTTCATGCTGTAAAAGCTTTACCAGAGTCTCCTGTCATGCTAGTCCACAGAGGTGTCAGAATGGTAAACCTCAGACTTCCACTGAATAGAGAGGACAGATATGAGTGGGAACTCTCAATGTGGAAAATGGCCCAGGGTGATATAATTCATAAAATGGGGAAACCCTGACATATTACACTAAATTCATCTTATTTTTGTGACATTAGAATCTTTTCTTAAAATTGTAAACTGAAAAATGTCCCGTGCTCAGCAGAAGCAGAGATACAACAGACATTGTGACAGCAGGAAAAGCACAGTTGGGATTAATAACATAAATGATGTGTCAGTGAGTTAGCGTGCACCATAGCAGGACCCAGGAACTGGCTCACCCAAATGGAACGTAGACACAATTGATGTTATTAGTTCCACCTGTGCTTTTCCTGCCATCGAACATGTCCAAAATTTCCATGTTTGGGAAGGTCTATTTAGGACATTAACTTAACAGGTTTTCAAACCAAGCCCTTTGTCTTTCCCCACACACATTCAGACAGATACCAGCTCTCTTGTCTGTGATAGGGGGGTGCTGAGGACACATTCCCTGCATACCAGTCAAATGTGGTTTTACTTTGTTTGTTTCATAGAACATCACTGACTAGCTGTCTGCAGTGGATTTGCTTCTATTACCCACAGTGTTTGCAAAAAATGTTTGTATCCCAATGTTTTCAGGTGACCTTTATCTTCTGCCTTTTTCCTTTCTCTGTATCTCACCCTCACCTCCACACACACCACACACGACACACCACACACACACACAACACACACACACACACCCACACACACACACGCACACACACACACCACACACGACACACACACACACACACACAGAGAAGCTCTGTTTTGCCCTTTCCTCTCCTGTATGTTTACGATCATCCTTTCATCTACTGGCGGCATGCAGGGACCTGCTTCAGACGCTTGGCAGATGAGCTCTTTTCTCTTTTCTGTCTTTCTGTAGGCTGATTGTTCTTAATTCATTCTGGATTTCAAGGTTGAGGGAGCTTGGCTGTAATAATGAGGCTTATTTGGAAAGGTAGTGAATTATGTAGAATTGGATGGGTCAGTGGGGACACACTGTGCTTGTAGCTGAATGGATAATCTAATCAATAATGTCCCAAGAATCTAATGAGCCTGCTGCAGCTGCCGCAGATGTAGCCTTGCTCTCAAACACTAATTGTGTTTGTGTGAAAGATGTCGTCCAGAGTTCAGGTGTAAAGCCTTCTAATTAAAGTGATCCTAAATTTAATCAGCCAACATTGTTTAAACACTAAATTTCTTCTTTGCAAGGGTTGTACGTAGGAGTTTGTCTCATCCATTTATCTTTTGTGAACATATTACTATTGCTGCTAATTCTGAAGGAATTAAACTGTTATTTATATTCCCTTTTAAAATGTATATCCCAAATGTAATAATGCTGCAACCCTCAACTGTTGGTAGTGGTGGTGAAAAATTATAGTTTTAAGACTTCTTTTCTCTCTCAGGGTAATTCTCGCTCTGGGTATCTCTATGACATTCATCAATATCCCAGTGGAGTGGTTCTCTGTTGGCTTCAACTGGACCTGGATGCTGCTTTTTGGAGACATCAGGCAGGGCATCTTCTACTCCATGCTGCTGTCCTTCTGGATCATCTTCTGCGGGGAGCACCTCATGGTACTGTACCCGGCACCATTTAACTTAATGATTGATGTTTTCCTCACTGACCTGCAGGCTTGCCCGCTAATTGCGTTCTCACTTGCAGCCATTGCGTGCTGAAGGCATTTAGTCCTATGGCAGGGACTACACAATGACTTGCTTTCTTACAGCAATGCTTCAGCGCCTGTGTGTCTTTTTCTCCTCCTTAATCCTGGTTAATATAAAAAATGTAGCGCACTAGTAACTTGACCAAACAGGCAGTTTAGATATATATATTTTTTTTATTTATTTTTTTTTTTTTACATCTTAAAGCCTTGAAATGTATCCATGAGTTGGGTGGATTGGCATACAGTATACCAAGATAGCTTGTGTCCATTATGAATATGTATTTAAGCTGCCCCACCAAGCAATCATCACTTCTCCACCTTCTAAAAAACATAATACCCGCATAGTGCACTTTGTGAGGATAAGGGTGTGTATATCTGCAGATCAATCTGTAAAGCAAATATCCAGTGCCTTCAAAAGGTATTTACCCCCCTTGGACTTTTCATGTTTTGTTTTAAGTCAGTGGATGTAAAAAGAAACTCTTCTCTAAGATGAAGAGAGGAGAGAGCCATTAACAGAAAACATGAGAACTTGAAAATAGGACAGACTGTGTCTTTGTGTGAACTCAGCTGTGAATAGTTCAATTATTCCTGGTTGCCCATTTATTAGGCATACATTTGTTAGGTACTAAGCATTTTTTTTTTACCAGTACCTCCACTTGTCTTTGCTTTTTGCAACTCTTTCTATACTATGTGTTGGTCTGTCAAACTGAATGAAGCATAAATAAGGATAATTAAAAAAAATTAATGTTGCCATTATAAGTTAATGTTAAAATAAAAACATTAAAAAAAAAAATAAGTAAGATGTTTTATGGAAAACGATTTTTGCCCGTCTTACCTCGTGTCATTTTTGTCTAGGAAATGCAGTTCTTTACAGCATTGGTTCTGGGCAGAGGAGAAGTGAAGATGTGTGAGAGCTGTGTGTCAGTCATCAAAATCTTCCCTGAACCTGACCTTCATCCCACAAAAAACTCACAGGTCATTCTCATGTGACGTCTGTTATTTGGCCTGGATTGGGGCAGTCATGGAGATGGACATTTTTCTCACTGAACGGAGGGACCATTAACTTGATAACCTCTTTGATAAGCTCCATTTCTGCTTCAGACAGGATGTCAGTCGCTTTACTGCTACTCAGTTCTCTGGACAGCAGTGTATTCTGCATTGCAGGCTTTATCTCTTGTGACACTCGCAAAAATGATTTAATTTGCTTCTTGGTGTTGATTGATGCCTCGATTAGTAACACTTTTCTTGCATTATCTCTAAACCTGTTTGCTTTTTCTTAAGGTCCCACCCCGGCACACACTCCCAGATAAACTCCTGCATGCTTCATTGTACACTCTAGTTTCTTTTCATCACCCAGTCTTTAGACATGTAGTGTAGCTGTCACTTCTTCTCTTATATGGGTATATGTATGTACATTTTGTACAGGCTGCCTGCTGGATATATTGCACTAGAGCTCACTCTCAGCCTCAGCTGCACTACAGTATGAGTCACTGATCTTTTACATTCTGTACAAGTAGAACAATGATGTCAGTAATTGGCTACTGTCATTAGAGCCACTGGCTAATAAACCACAGAAGGATGTCATGTTACACTACAGTCTACAGTATTCATCCCCTCCTGAGCTTTGTCCTGTTTTTGCTTTGGTCACTCAATAATCGAAAGAAAGCTTGATCTAACATACATTTTCTTCACAGGCATGTTGAATTGTCACAGCAGGTGTTACTAATAACATGAGTGCTGGCTCTGTTGCATTCAGGTGTCTCATAAAGCCACGAGAGAAAGCATGTATGCACAGTAGACCTTTTTTGACATTTCAGGAAAAAACCCATCTAGTGACAGGCATTGCAAATTGGCTTAGGCTATACATTTTGTGCTATGTGGCATTTGTTTATGCTACAAAATGGCACACATCTGGCCTCCTTCCACATTGTTTCTTTACAACACTGATTTAGGTGAAGCACCAGGACAACCGTTGCTGTTTTTTGTTGTTCATTTGTGGGGTGCAATTAACTATTATTGTGATTATCAATTAATCTCTTGATCATTGTCTCAATTAGACAATTGTCAGTCAAATGTCAGAAAATGGTCAAAAAAACCCAAAACAAGGTGACCTCAAGTTACACACACACACACACACACACGAGAAGCTGAAATCGGACATTTTTATGCCTCTGCCCTGGCGATCGCACAATGACCGGAGACTCTGTGTCTCTGGGTGGTTCATTCAAACATCCATCCATCCCATTCTTGTGCGTTATCTCACGAAAGTCTCAAGGAAATTTGGACTCAAGGATGAACTGATTCGATTTTGGTGG
>NW_023339796.1:16455027-16455178 GCF_004916995.1 Morone saxatilis | reverse complement strand
AAAAAAAAAAAAAAAAGATGGTTTAATTTATTTATATAATATTCCTTCAAAGTATTCAGTTCATATATTATGACTCTGTACAGACATGGATATAAATTTTAGTGTCTTAAACAACTCAAAACGATCGATTAATCAATTAGTTGTCAGCTAT
>NW_023339796.1:16452636-16454927 GCF_004916995.1 Morone saxatilis | reverse complement strand
ATTAATCAATTAGTTGTCAGCTATTAAATTAATTAACTATTTGGATAATCAACTAATCATTGCAGCGCTTGAAGCATTTACAGCTGTCCAATGTTCTCTTTTCTGTTTTTAAATGTTTAATGGCAACGTAATCAAAGGGATAATTGTGCATTTCAGTTTTATGCATGTTTTTATTTTTTATTTTTTTCTTTCTTTTGTCCTAATGTAGTTTGACAGGACATCGACTACCCAGCATTGACTCATGTATGCTGTTTATATGCTTTTATTTAGAGTTTAAAAACCCTAAAACATGAAGAAAGTCCAAAGGGCTGAATACCTTCAAAGGCACTGTGTATTTTCATGGTTGTCATGGCTAACATTAGCAGCACTGAAGAATGTGTTATAAAAGCAGACACACAGTTTATGGCTGTATTTATACTCCTCTTATTTACACACATTTTTGGCTCATCCAATCAACCCATATTGCAGTAAATGTCAGGTGTGTACACTGTGGTGGGATCTTCACCGTGCTGCATTTCAAATGAGACCATTGCATATTATAATTAGTTGCTCTAAGTGTGGGAGAGACTGTTTTCTGTTACCATTCTTCTAATTGTTGTCAAGGCCCCTTTACAACTTCTCCATTTTATAGGTTCAGTACCTGGAAACATAAGAAAGCCCCATAAAGTAAAAAATATCTATCTTTGATTGAGAAGGATTTTGGTGATAATGGACCATATATGATCTATAAAAGGTTATACAGTATATCCCATCTCTAAGTGTTTTTGTCCTTTTTCTCTCAGGACCAGACGGAGAGGAACCGTTTCTCAGTGTACTGGAAGCAGGTCGGCCCTATCGTGTTTGGCTCCTTCTGCCTCTTTATCTTTGACATGTGTGAGAGGTGAGAGCAAGATTTTTTATTTCTATTTATATGATTAACATGCTGTGTATATTATCAGATTTTTGTAATAAATTGTTGTGACACACCTAAAAATTTTTTTTTTTTATAAATGTGGTGTTTTTCTTTTTGCGTCACCAGAGGGGTCCAGCTGACGAACCCCTTTTACAGCATCTGGGCGTCTGATGTAGGAACTGAGCTTGCTGTATCCTTTTTCAACTGTATTTGACAACTGTCTCAGAAAAAGAGCCAAAAGCTTGTTGGATACATATGATGCTAATAAAGTGTGAATGGTTAAATTTTGTTTTTCAGTTTAGCAGCCAATAATCATGTTTATGGTTGTTCCTCTGCTCTTCTTGTTGGAACAGATCTGTGTCTTAACCAATACTCACGTTATCATGACATAATGCCCTCCTTCTTCCAGTACATATATTAGACCTTCTTCTAGTTGGCTTTAGCATGAACTGGAAACTGATCTCTACACTAATACGATGAGAAATAATTCAGTAATGCCATATGTGAAAGCATTTTCCAGGGTCTCGAGATGATGTGTTTATGAGTGTGTAACAGTTTGTTTGTCTCGCTTGCCAAGCCGAGCAATGCAAGATTCATCAGCACACTACTACAAAAACAACTGCCAAACAGCCTCCTGTTTTATTTAGTTTTTTCTTCTCTTTTTCTCTGAGTCCCATCAAAAGGAAAAGCCTGCTCAGTGTTCCTGACTCTCAGCGGTTTGATGAAGACATTTGGTACAGTGTCTATAACCAGGGTCATCAAATCTTTATAAGGTCCACTGCTGACATGTTTCTGCCGTGCCTTCTACTGCAGTAAAGTCTGTTAAGGATTTATTAATGAGGCACTAAAAATCGTGTTTCTTTCTTACAATTTCTACGTACTGATTAAAGTGTAGATACAAGCACATACAGATTTTTCAATGTGTACAATTACATTTATTGAACGTAGTCTATTTCTTCTCACTTATTAGCTCATTTTTCAGTCTGGAATATATTGTTTTATGTCATATAAAAGGCTAAACATGCACACAAACTATACTTGCTGATGTTCAGTTTGTATTTGTGAACAAATAATTTAGGTAATGTTTGTATGCACCACCATTCTGCTGGCAGACTCTCTTTAAGGAGAGTGTTACTTGGTGATTTCCTTGACTGCTGTTGCCTCAGATGGCATTCATAATTGTGGCAGGGATCTGTGCCTGTCTCTACTTCCTCTTCCTCTGCTTCATGGTTTTTCAAGTCTTCCGCAACATCAGCGGTAAAAGGACGTCCCTGCCTGCCATGTCCAAAGCCAGACGGCTTCATTATGAGGTGTGTATTTTCATCTGGCAAGCTTGTGTTTCTGCCAATAAAAAAACATTTGGTCATGACAGTACATTTCTCTGCTGAACAGAGTATGT
>NW_023339796.1:16449605-16452602 GCF_004916995.1 Morone saxatilis | reverse complement strand
TTTTTTTTTTTTTTTAAATTACTTATTCATTGATTTGGTACTAACCTATCCTCTTTATCATCCTTTAGGGTCTGATTTTTAGGTTCAAGTTCCTCATGCTGGTCACTCTGACCTGCGCTGCCATGACTGTCATCTTCTTCATCATCAGTCAGGTGAGTGCCATAATGTTATGAAAACAGAAGTAATGCCCTTCATAATAAGGACTACTGGGACAAATTTTTTATTTCAGTGATTATAAAAATATGTATTTTTCTTTTGTCTGTGTCCAGGTTAATGAAGGCCACTGGCACTGGGGAGAGCACACAGTGCAGGTAAACAGCGCCTTCTTCACCGGCATCTACGGCATGTGGAACCTCTACGTCTTCGCCATCATGTTCCTCTACGCACCTTCTCACAAACGCTATGGAGACGAACAGTCAAGTGGTCAGTGCATCACCGGTAACTACATATTTCTACAAGCTTTCTAGTTTGTCTATTGATTTATAGTGGGTTAGGATGAAATTTAAAATGTTCAGCCATTGTAGCAGTTACACACGGTTATAAGCTATACACAGAATTGATAGATGATAGAACGATATAGCTAAATGTTTTTGCAACAGGCTCAATAGTACTATAATTCTATTAATAATTTAATAATTATTAGTCAGTTGTAAGTGTTACATAAATAAGCCTTCTTATTGTATTACAGTTACTGGTTAAATTTCATACGTGTCCCAGGAGCTCTCACTTCATTCTGATGGGGAGTAAGTGTCTGTAAAGCTGCCTATTCATCCAAAGTTTGTTTTGGGGGGAAGGGGGAGGTGGTGGGTGATTCAGGAGGACCCAGATTCCCAGGGGAAAGAAGGGTCTCTTTGGCCCGAGAGGGTGATTCTAATGGACACCAGGCTTCCTTCCAGACAGAAAGGAAGGGAACAGTGAAGAGGGGGTGGGGGAGGCGGGGTGGAGAGCAGGGAAGTAATGAAAACCATCCATCCATCTCCTGACGTCAGTGACACTGGGAGAGAAAAAGAGGGTTTGAAGTTCTGGAAGCTTTCCCTGAAGTGCGTCAACCAGTCTCATGGGAGGGGCGCCTCTCTCCAAGTTTCAGTCTGCGTGTTGATTTACTTTATCAGTTTCACTTCTGTTTCAAATGAGCTGAAAGTATTTATGTGACTGAAATTCAGCTGAACCAACTTGATGCGTAACGGATCATTGCCTGCAGTAATACGAAGGAATGTGCACAACAAAACGCTCGTAACATGTTTTTGTATTCACTTTGTATTACTGGTAGTTTTGGTGTTGATGATGTGTGATGTTTGTGTGTGTGCAGGAGATGCTGGAGGAAACAGTGGAGAGGACATCCAGCTGACTACTACCATCACCCACGTTGATGGCCCCTCTGAGATCTACAAGATGACTGGCAAAGAGGCCCAGGAGTAGATTTCACACTGTAAGACTTTAAGACTCCCCTCCACTACCTACTGCTCCAATGATCCCCTCCCTCGTATATGTAATCAAACAGGCTTTGCTCTTTACACCCCCTGGCCCTAAAACGGCATCAACAGTCCACCTTTGCATGTACCTACCAGTCCCACAGTTACTGCCCTCTTCCAGCACCAAACCCTCAGCTGTGTGACTTGTTACGTGCCTCCCTGCTCTCAATTGTATCTCTGAAGGCTAAATATTATCAACACTCCTTTTCATTTCATTGTGGAATTTTGTTCTTACATTTCATACTTTATGTAAACTATGTTGTGTTTGTAAATGTTGCACAACGCTTTTGAAAATCGAGTGTAAAGAAAACCATTTCTTGGTGGTAGAAAGTTGCATTTGGCAGCCGTCACACTCCTGTTTTAAAGCACAGTGTGGTGAAACTTAGTCTTTTGTAAGATGGTCAGCCACATTTCTGTTTTTTTTTTTTGTTTTTTTTTTCTACTTAAGTCAAGGCCTTAGAGTCTGTCACTCATACATATTGCTTCATAAAACGTAGATCATGTTGAGTACTGCTGTCAATCTTAGTTTTTCATGTGATGGAGATCTTTTTTATATCATTGGGGGAAATGTACAGGCCACATAGCCACTTTGGGAAATGCCTATTGTACGTTCATTATGTTACAATGTAGATATCTATTTTTTATAAAGTGCTTATTTTCAACTTCACAAAATATATGCATCAAGCTCTATCAATGTTTTTGAAGTTGACTGTAACCCATTATACATGGTTCTTAGTTTGTTTTTGGTTTTTGGTTTTTATGCTAATTTAAATAAAAAAAACCTTTTTACTTAATACCTTTTGTGTATTGTCATAGTGTTTCTGTGAATGATGGAGTCATGTACTATATGCCCGAACATGAACATGTACTCATGTAGGGAGAGGGCGCCTCTGCAAGGCTCATAGCAGAACAACAGGCTTTCACTTTCTAATCAGTCAAGCTTGCCAGAGAGCGAGTGTGGAACAGGAAGTCGTTATTTTAGTTTTTAAGTACTTTCAGAGTGAGAATTATTTGGGAGACAAACTTGACTTTCTTTTGCATTTATAGTACTTCATCAAAAGGTATTAAAGTATTAATAAAGCAAATACAGCTTTTCATATAATATTACTAGTATCATCTGTGGGGGGGCTTTGCATTTACTGCACTACATTTCAGAGGAAATGCTAATAACCCCACTGCATACATCTAACGATGCACAATAATTATCAGGGCAGATACATTATCAGCCAATAAACTAACAGTCCATAATAATAATGATAATACAATTTTAATTTGAAGTTTTTTGATGAACTTTACAAAAAAAGAGAAATGAACAAACTCAGAACTGTTGTTGTGTTAACAATAGTGATGTCAAGTTAGATTTAGTTAAAGCAGAGCTGTGGAATATTAAATCATCCATTTTTGCAACCTTTCTTACCCTCCTGTGTGCATAAACTACAGGTTATAAACTTCTTTTTAAAATGCAAAAATTATCGGTTATGTATTTGGTATCGGCCATTACAAGCAGGTAATTATCGGTTATTGT
>NW_023339796.1:16446495-16449582 GCF_004916995.1 Morone saxatilis | reverse complement strand
CTGACTCTATAGTTACCATTAAATCCTTTACATTAATACAAAATCAGCATATTAACTGTTCGGCTAAGTATTTCTCTTCTGAGGTTAATAACATCTAATCTAAATCTCAGGCTTGTTTAAACTTTGTTTTCAGCCTTGTTTCAGTTCGACAATTAAATCCATATATAATTACACACTGAATTGTGCTTCAATGTTGATAATTGTAGCACTAAAGGCAGTTCAGCATATTTAATGAGGCTGGTGTATTTGCATGATTATAATATACATATAATATAAAAAAGACCTTAAGCTAATTTTCTCAACTTGTAGAGCAAACAACCCTTTGATGAATCTTTAATTCATGAACATGTAACACATTCTTTAAGAAATACCAGGGTTAATTCTTCACATATTTTACTCACTTTCAATAACTTTGTTTTGTTTTTTCGTGGAGGAACCTCAACGGCGGTGTTATTTTGAAAATCCTCCCGGAAGTAGCCTGTTAACAGCAGCCAGCTTGCCGCTGTGAACATCCGCCACTGTCGCTCGGTCCGCCTCTCTCCTCCCGACTCAACTCGGCTGTTCTCGTCGAGAAGCGACCAAGTGGCGGAGGAAAGGGAAAGGAGAGAGGGGGAGACTGGTCGTACTGGGAAGGAGAAAAAAAAAGAAAAGTAAACGACAATTGAATATTAACAAGCAACCGTCAGCGGAAAGTGGAAGCGGTACGGATCGGCAGCTTTGAAGTGCCCAGTGAGGTAGCTGGTTTCCCACAGTCTATGGTGTAAACACATTAGTGTAGTTGTGACATTGCGCCGTGAGCGACAGAGCAGAGGGAAAGGTCTCCTCCCAGTCTGTTGACGGATACAGTTTGGCTTCAGTGAAAGGAGACACGGCTGACCTGACTGTACATTACCCCGGCCAGGTAAGACTGCCATGTGTCGATAACCTGTCACATTCACAGCGGACATAACCGCGCTTTTACCTGAGCAACAGTTGCTCTCAGTCGGATCTACCACCAGACATATTTACTGTCACTGCTGCCAGCTTTCACAGTCTTCATCCGTTTATGCAACACTTAGTTAGCTGGCAGCACACACGGTTTATACCTTACAATGTTTCTTGTTATCTGTGAGTCCAGTGAACACACGTAAGTTACAGTGTGAGGCTCATACCGCCTCATGGATACAGTACTCAACAGGTGATATAGCTTCAGCTCAAGGTTTACTCAGCACAGTGCTGTGTGGGCCTCCTGCCCTGATTATTCCCCACAGGCCCCACCTACTGTGTTGGCCACATAATGACTTATTTTGGAAAGCAAATAGTTATTTTTTTCTTCCAGAGCAGAGCAGAAAAGCACTTTTTATAGATATATAAACCAGCCACTTCCTTCACATTAGTCGATTATGCAATAGGTAATCGCTTGCAACACTGCCAGTGCAGTTCAACATGAACCAATTAGATTATGAACCCGGTGAGATGGTTGAAGTGGCTGAGATGTTTACATGGAGCATCAACAGCTCTGTTGATGTCCCCTGGCCATTAGGAGGACAGAATACAGACCGGCCATTGATAAGGCCAACTCATTAGTACCCCATTCACCACCATCAAAGCCTCCTCTCAACGCCCATCAACATGAGTGGGTCCGCACCACACACTGGAAGCTGAGGATCACACACTTCCTGCCTTCACGCCGACGACAGGGGTTTGGTTTGGTGCAGTGCATTAGGTTTCATTATGGAGGAACAGCTTTATGACTGACACTAGCCAAGAGAGCCAGAACTCAGATTTAGGAAATGACGTTCAGATATGAACCGCATCAACATCTGAGTCAGTGTCTGTCTCACGAGAGCAGCTCCTGGTACTCACTGCGGTTTGGTGTCACTGGTGATAGCAGGAATATGCAGCCTCACTGTATGGGTTTGAAGATGGTGACGTCCATGAACAGCTGCCTCGTCTAATGCTGTCCGATCTGTCATAAGGCTGTCTGCTGCCATTCCTTGGAACAAACACTAACCCCCTGTATTGACAAAAATCTGTACATTCACAAGAACCTTTCATTGTCAGTTTCATTCATTGAATTAGTTGTCGACTATTAAATCAATCGCCAACTATTTTGATAATCGATTATTTGATTTGAGTTCTTTTTTTAAGAAAAAATGTCCAGATTCTCTGATTTCAGCTCCTCAAATATGAATATTCCTGGTGTCTTTAGTCCTCTGTGACAGTAAACTGAATATGGACGTCAGACTGGGCTTCGGGAAACAGTGATCATCAATTTTCTCACATTTAAATAATGAAAATAATTGTTGATTGCAGCCATAGCTTATTGAGAATTGTGTTTAATGTAGAAGTAAAAAAAAAAAAAAAGAAGTGACCTTTGACATGAAGGGCTGCAGTTTTTAAACTCTCTCTCTCTCTACCAGCTTTGGTGGCATGGGCTCCATTTGGAGTTGAGTGTGAGTAGGTTAGCCCGGATTGCTGCTGGCAGGATTTAACGTGACGTGTGATGCATGTAAATTGATTAGTAACAGGAGGAGGGGGCTCGGTGGTCGGGAGGGGAACAGTGTCTTGCCTAATGCAAGGATTAGATTTAAAAAGAAAAAGAAAAGAAGAAGAGGGTCCGGGTAACGGGACTCCCCCCTGCATCTTGAGATTGAGGAGTTTTTAATCTCCTTCCTCCGTCTCCATATGAGTTTAACTTTTGGAACAATGGATGAACTGTTGGGATCATGAGGGAAGTGGCACACGCAGCTGTAACCAATGCTGTAATACCACATCGCCGAACAGGCTGCTCTGGAAGCGCCGTGCATCTCTCCTGACACTGAATGCTGCCCGACTTGATCGGCAGCTCTGTCGGCGACTTTTTGACAAACAGCCAGTTTGGCGCAGGAGGAAGACGTAGCTGTGGCCGCCGTCTGAGCCAGGATCTGTTTCCTCATAGCGATGTCTGTGGATTCCCCGCAGGTCTTTCACTGCACAGAGGGGTTTTTAAAGTACGTGCCTATGCGTGCTTGCTTCAGTGTGTGTGTTGCGTTGAGTGTTCTTACTACTTCCTTACTGGGCTGAGTTATCCACATATTTTCTCAACATGTGAACACACACACACAC
>NW_023339796.1:16443018-16446289 GCF_004916995.1 Morone saxatilis | reverse complement strand
TTCCAGCTTCTCAAACATTAATATTTTCTGCTTTTCTCTCAAAGACATCCTAGCAACCTGGATCTCTTCGCATCACATTTGACTTCATGAATTGACTTTGTTATGGACCGTTTTCATTATTTCTGACATTTTGTTGACAAAACGATTAATAGATTGGTTAAAGATAGATAAAGAAAATAATCACCAGTTGCAGTTGCTGTTGTTTTTCGCTTCCAAACTGGATTTTTGTTCATCTCACAAGCAGAAGTCCTTAAATGTAAAATATTATCTAAACACAAGCAGACGTGGCATAGCTTTCTTAAACACCTAAATAAAACATTCTAAAACTTCACTAAGTAACTTTATGATCAAATAAGTAAACTGCTTTACAAATTTGAGGAGAGATGGGTTTAGCAATATGACCAACTATACCAGAGTAATAATATGGTGGTCCCTTTAATATCGGTCCATTGCTGGTAGTGATCAAGAATGCATCAGGACAGGGTTGGATTTTTACTTCTGTAAATTTTGTATCAGTATGATTTAAGCTCCGTGACTTATCAGGTGCTTTCATTTTGCTGGGTCAGCCTAAAACAGGCATTTCTGTTATAGTAACTGATAAACAGAACTACACACCTATGTAGCCCTTAAAGCCTTGTAGGAGTTGCTGTGTGTGTGTGTGTGTGTGTGTGTGTGTGTTTGTGTGCGCGCTGCATTGTGCGTGTTAGAAGCCACAGGGCCTAGCCTACAGTGGTTTGCTTGAATTCCACCCTCCCCAGGAGCAGATGTACTGAGAGGAGTGGTGGTGACATTGCGGATATACAGTCACACCCATCTGTTGGTTTGGCAGCAGAATCACTTGCTTTCATGAAATACCAAGCGTTACTGGATCCTTATTTTATTGGCTCAAAATAGACCAACTCAGCAACAAGTCTACTTTAAAGCTGAAAGAAAAAATGTTACAGCACAAAGGTGATAGATAGTAGATTCTTCACTGCTGGCTTCAGGAAGTAAGCCGCTGTTAGCGCTCATGTACTAATCAGGTCGACATCAAACTCACATGTACGTCAAATAGGAAGTGTTGTCATAGCAACCGTCTCAGATAGGTAAGAAAGGTAGTGTAACAGACCGTTTATCGCCATGGCTCTCAGTTTCCCTCTCTGCCTTTGCTCTGAAGCTGTGACAGTTTTCATTGAGCGGTGCTCCTATGGTCTGCGTTAAAGGACACAGTTGACTGACAGAAAGGAAGAAACTGGCCTCCCCAACCAAACAAGAAGCACCTAAAAACCACATTGGAGGAGAAACCATGGAATGCTTTATTACCACAACTTCCTCCTCACAGCTGCAGCTCGTCTTAAAGCTGCTGTGCTGTTGACATTTCATGATTTTATTATAGAATCAGTGTACTGTGGCTCAGGATAGAAACACATTTCGCCATGTTTTGCAAATAAATGTGGTTTGGTTAAAGGTGTATGTCGGAGGATTTGAAGCTCAATCCTAACAAGGAAACAACTAGCGCTGCTGCAAAAGCTACTTTTCAACTAACCAGTCCTTTTTTATGAGCTAAATGATTGAAATAGCTTTGTTTGTCTAAACCAGCAGCCCAAAGCCCCAAAATGTTCTATGAACAATAATATGAAAGAGAAAATCCTCACATTTGAGAAGTTGGAACCAATCAATGCATGGCATTTTTGTTAGATCAATGATTTAAATGCTCAATGACTTAATCAACCTTCCTGTTCAAATTGTTTTATTTTATTTTAAATGAGGTAAAACAATGAAGACTAATTTCAGTTGTGTTATGCTCACTGGCTTTTGGGAAAATAAGACATTGAAGCTATAACTCATGACAGCCTATGGTATGTTGTGACTTGCCGTCGCCTACCCAGTGCTGAGGCCTGTGATAGCATGTTAGGAGGAGCTAACACAGAAGTCCAAAATGCCTCTCTAAAGGTGCAACACAACAGATTATGGTGAGAATGAGTTAACAAGTCGACTCAACACCGCCATCTTCAGTCTGGCCTTTCGGTGTAGTTGTAGCAGGTGAATTTCCTTTTTGTTTTAGAGTTCTTTTTTCTTGGCTACAGAGCAGAGCGATACTGAACTGTGCACAAGCATTATACTTTATTTATTATACATCTTAGCTGCATTTTCATCATCAGACTGATTTGAGTTTTGTAATACTGCATAAAACTACTAAAATCAACACTTAAATGAGTGACGCAGTAAGAAAAAAATGTAACCCCTTGCATCACAGAATAATACCTTAAAACCTCCTCCATAATTACACACCTACACATGAACATTTCAAGATTTTTTTTTTGTTCATGAGGCCTCAGTTTGCTGCCGGTGCTGCACACGGCTGTTCATCCTCAACTCTGATTGGACAGAGAGAAGGAAGCAGATAAGATAGGTGTGTTTAGAGTGTAAACTGTGTCCAAGGTTGAAGTTCCTCGCAGACACTGATCTGAGGTTAGATTTGCAACTGTCCCCCAAACTGTCAAGGTTAGTAAATGAGCCGAGAAGCTTACAGCTCGTCAGCGTTCGTGAAGTGAACAGTGAACGTTTACAGGCGGGAGCAGGGAGTGTTTGCAGGAGATGTGTTGGTACTATAAAAATTCACTATATGATTCGCTGAAATAATAAATAAAGATTGAAACTAAACAGAAAAGAAAGTAGCATTAAATTTTTGCTTAACTTAGAAAATGTTTATGATAGAAATATGAAATAAAAATGAGATGATTACAACCATATAAGCATCTTATTTATACGAATGTTGATTACCTTTTACTGATAATGTTTATGTATTGTAATGTTTACAGGCCATGACTGTGTTGTCAGCAACTTACACAATAAAAAGGATTAGTCTTTATTTTGGAAAGAAAAACCAGCTTTAAACTTCAAACAGAAAACATGTGTTAGTTTCGGCTTCACAGGACAGGTGTGTGTTTGTGTGTTTGTGTGTTTGTGTGTGTTAATAAGGGCTGTGGACAGACAAGCTAAGATAAGATAAGATATTCCTTTTAGTCCCACAATGGGGAAATTCCAATCTTACAGCAGCAAAGTGGATAGAGAAAAAGAACAGTATAAAGACAGTATAACAACAGTATGAAAGAAAAAAAAAAATAAAAATAATATATATATAATATAATATAATATAATATAAACACTGTACAAGAGAGAAAAAACAGATAACACAAATACTAGCAGCAGTTGCACATGGGCAATAGATTGCACAGTAATTATTGTCCATTGATTATTGTACATTGTTATTATTATTGTTGATGCCGAG
>NW_023339796.1:16435107-16442918 GCF_004916995.1 Morone saxatilis | reverse complement strand
AATTATACCCTCATACCTCGACATGCCGTCTTCCCTCTTAATGATGACCAGCTTCCCACTGGACTCATCAGCCAAAACAGCCTTTCATATCAGTGTCTCCAAGAAACAAAAATCAAGGAAATTGCTCGGAAAGACACGACCAGAGAGGAAGAGGAAGTCCGCATGTATATGAATACAAAACAGAGAGGAGTAGAGCAGGAGGGAGGAAGATGAAGAGGGAGGAAACACAAAGAGAGGCACATGGAGAAAATCTAAACATGAAGGAACAGAGAGGGAGACCAAACAGGGAGGCAGAACGCAGTCTGAATACATTTCATGGCCATACGGTAAATCATTGTATTGGATTTGATTACCAGGTGGGCTGGCGTGATTGATTCTGGCCGGCAACTACTCACTTCTAAAAACTGATTGGATTAAATGCTGAGCCAACAACTCATTCCTTAAAGCTGATTGGATTAAAAACAGCAGCCGGCTGATTTAAATCATGTCACTGGTTAGCGGTCAGCAGCAATGTCAAGGACAAGAAAAATGGCCTTTTTTGTAAATACGATTCAAGACGCAGTCCAACACGGCATGTGTGAGAGCTTGTGTGGGTGACATGTATCGACTTCAGGGGTGGAAAGTAACTAAGTGCATTTTTTAGCACTGTACTTAAATAGAGATTTGACATACTTGCATACTTGCACGTTTATTAGAAAATATTTCTGCTTCTACTGCACTACATCTCATACATTTACTTCCAGTAGACAATAGCAGCCTATAACGCGCCATTGTTTGCGTTACGTACTTATGCTTGAAGGACCAGTGTGTAGGATTTAGTGGCATCTAGCTGTGTAGTTGCTGATTGCATTGCCCTTGCTTCACCCTCCTGTTCCAAGCGTTTAGGAGAAACTACAGTGGATATGACTCTTGTTAAAAAATTTAAAGACCATATCTGGAAGTAGCTATAATTGTCTGGGCTACTGTAGAAACATGGCAGACAGAAGAGGACCTGCTGCCTCTGTAGATACAAACGTCTCATTCTAAGGTAACAAACACATAATTAATCTTATTTCCAGGTGATTATACACTAATGAAAATGAATATTATATTATGTTTCTGACAAGAGACCTTCCTAAATGTTACACACTGGACCTTTGAAGTAAAGGATGTGAAGTCAGCAGGCAGGAGGAAGTCGTGTCTCATTGAAAGACAGAAACTTCTCACATGGTTTCCTTTCAGTTACTGTTTGTAGTCCAAAGAGGTAAAATTAAACAAGCAAACAAGCAGATTTGTGTATCAGAACTTCTTGCTTCTGTCCTCTCCTATAAATCATCTTGCGACCCCTTCAGGTTTATCTGATGACTCTTTGGAGGGGCCCGACCCGGAGGTTGGGAACCACTGGACTAAACCAGCTAAATAAAGTGGTTCAAAGTGGCTGCAACAGTCAAATGCTGCTCTAACACTGACGCTTCAGAGTTCACAATCTAATAATGTCTCTGTGATTGTAAATGTGTGTACACAGAGTATGTGAGTCTGTATACTGTGTGTGTGCGTATGTGTGCGTGTGTGTGTGTGCGCATGTAGATCATGTTACTGACTGTATTATTTACTGGAAGGACTCTATAGTAACCAACACAAGCAGAGTGTCATTAACACACTGGGTCAAGGTTCACCTGTAGTTACAGTTCTTTACAGTACTGTAATAATACTTAATTATTATTAGCAGGCTCACTGTTACAGTACTGTAAGTAATAATAATAATAATATGCCTTTTGAATATTCCAGACAAGTGCTTTTTAGAGTTAAGGAATTAAGATACAATCAAACACTACCCCAGTACAGAAATGAAGTTGGAAAAAGGCTAATTAAAACAGATAAAAACACATCTGTAATATGTTTCTAACTAAATATGTTTGACAAATTAAATATTCTTATAAAGATAACAGATGATGTCTTGGTTAACCCAATATTAAAACAATTACACACTTAAAAAACAGAACGTTTAAATATTATTTTTGGGGCTTTTTGCCTTTCTTGGATAGGAACAGCTGAATGGCTTCCTAATAATGTGATATAATGCATCCTGACTCCAGAAAAGCCTCAGATCGCTCTCATAAAAACATCAGGCTATTGAATCTGGATCGGTATGTGGATTGGTGACATCAGTCTTATATCCAGTATTTGCACCTAATACCAATAATAATGGATCATTTCTTTAAAAGGTTTTGCTTTATTCAACAAATACTGGATGTTGCACATTTGATCACGGTTCCCTGTTTAGTCAAATTTATAAGAATGTTATGTTGTGTGTATGGTAACGTCTGTTTGGAACGGGCAAAGTGCTTCGAAGTACTCCCACTCACAGGAAGACACACCTTTTTGTAAGGATACACGCTCAAAACTCAAACACTTAGTAAAAGTTATTTCCACAGACATTTCATAAGACTGTGGCCCAAATATGGGCACATCCTGTGCGGGAGAGAGTCCAGTCGGCATAAACACGCTTCCTGTCAGACAGGTAAGGAAGCGTAATATGACTTCCTCTGAAGCGTAATGTGTTGAATACGTACATGTTGACAGTATGCAATGTTGTTTCAGCAGCATGTACTTTAACTAACTGGAAAGTTTAAGATGCAGGAGAAGCATGCATCTCATCCTAAAGGCCGCAGCATAAATTAATCATTCATAATGCGTGTAGTGGAATCAGAGAGAGAGTGTGTGTGTGTGTGTGTGTGTGTGTCTGTGTGTGTGAGCGGGCTGGAGAAACAGTGTCACTTTGATGGATTCTTTCATTTCTTTAGCACCCTTTATGAGTCCGTGGGGAAGTTCGCTGGCATCCCGAACAAAGGCCAGTGTGTGTGCTTCCTCGCCTAGTCGGGACTCTGGAAAGGAGCTCGACACCTGTGGCATAGGGGTTCGCATCCACAAGTGTCTGTGCTCGCGCTTGTTTTTGTTTGAGAGGATAAACCGCACCCCTTTTTTGTTGTCTTAAAGGTCCCCCGGGGCCCCAAAGTTTTTTGTCCGACTCCACACTAAGTTTGTCTGTTTAAAACCCGCAGAAACAGGTGTCTGAGAGATGCACAATCACTGCCTGTCTCCCTCTCATCGGTTTCAGTGTCTCCTCAGTTGCAGAAATCAGGTGCCTCATTCACACTCTGTCAAGTTTAGCGCTGCAAGGCTTTGTTTGACCTTGATTTATAGTCATTTTCCCTGTTCATGTGCACGGTGGAACAAGGCCAGGAATGGTTCTGGGGCAGTTACCTCTGAACTGAACAAGTAGGCAATGTTCCCCCTTCACAGACTTTTAAAATATTTTTGGGGGGCTTTTTTACCCTTTCATTAGATAGAACAGCTGAAGATAGACAGGAGAGGGGGTAGAGAGATAGGGGATACCATGCAGCGGAGGGCCACAGAAAAAAACGACAGTTATCTGATTGTGTGGAACATTTTTTTTCCTCACCAGGAGCAATCAGCCTCAGAATCTGCAATTCAGACATTTCATACTGACGCCATTTGGAAAAAATGATTACATCTCTGTGTACACACACGCCTATATGTGGAGGACTTTAACCACAGTACAGTTTTGTTCGAGATTTTCTACTTTCTACCTTCCCTCTGCGACCTTATGCTTGAACCTTCTGTGTATTATTCTGTGTTGACTGTTTGTTTTTGTTCCTTCTTCTGCAGAGACTATAGACATAAACTGGACTTTAACTCCAAAGTGTCCAAAGTCCCTTTTGAAATAAACAAAACTGCTTGTATGAATGAGACAGGTGGACCTAGTGACCTCAGAGGTTGATGAATAGAGCATGAAGAGAGAGGAAGTCAAGGGAGATGAAGGGAGGATGAGGAGGAGGCAAACACCATGTTTGAAGGGGTTTGGGGTGGGCTGCAGAGGAAGTGGCCTCAGTGTGACCCACAGTGTGAGCCTCTTCCTCCACCCGACATGTCTTTGAAACTGGTAGATGAACGGAGTCACAGTGGTTAGAGGGAGGAGCCGCCATTCATGTGGTTTCTGATTAATAGTAACTCAGACCCCTTTGTGTGTGTGTGTGTGTGTGTGTGTAGGGGTGGGGGTTTGTAAGTCAATCTGGCTGTGTCTAAGTCAATGCGTCTGTCTGAGAGGCTGTCTGTGTCTATTCTTGATGTGTTTTTTACTAATATCTTCGAGTTTCATGCCTTGCTATATTAAATGTCTCGGAACAGAGCTGAATCTTCTTAATCTATCTGAGTTGCTTTAATCTGATTAGTTTTGATTTGCTCTCTCAGGAATACACCAGCAGACTAGAACTTGTGAAGCGAGAGCGGCTATGGAAATTTCTGTTCATCTCCACTTTCCCTCTCTGTATCCTTCTCTGTAAATCTGCTGGTGAAACAAAACCAAAAGTACTTTTGACATTATTAAGCATGACTGGTAATTCTGTGCTGTGTTGTCACAGTGAATTTCCAATCATGTAACATCTTGGGTGACATCAGGGTTGTTTTTGCTTCTTCTGGGGATTTTGTAGGGATTTTATGCAATGATGACATTCTTTGACACACATTCATCCATCCATCCAGGGTTTTGCAGGCGATTTTTGCAGCCTTTTCTAAAACAAATTTGACACATATTGTAATGTTTTTTGGCTTTTTTTTTTTTTGCAATGAAAGTGATTCTTTTGTGTAATTCAGTAAAAACCAAAGGCAGTTTGTTCCAGTGAGAATAAAAGCGCACTATTTGGAGGGTAAATGTGTGACTGCATCTTCACACCTAGAAACAAGGAAGTGAGTGAAGTATCAACGTTTTGTGCAGAAAACTACAAATGGTCAAATTTGCGATGATTGGACAAAATTGCATAGTCACACAGAATTCAGAGGGATTGGTTGAATTGGCGTTAATTGTTGCGATTGTCCTGGAGGGACTGACTATTACCTGCAAAACTACCGACCTTCCAAACACTGTACTGTACTCAGTCTTTCATGCCGATTAGCAAAGGTTAGAAGGCAAACATACTAAGCTAAGATGGTTGCCATGGTAAACATGATATATCAGCATGTTACCTTTGTCATTGTAAGCTATATGGAAGTCTAACACTAAATCACTGGAGTACTCCAGAATTAGTATAAATATAAATTACTCAACAAATGACTAATGTTAGCTGCAAATCCATTCTCTTCCCAATCTACACAGTTGTCACACAGGTGGGATTTTCCATACAGGACAATACAATGAATGCTTGAAAGATTTAACAATAACAGGAAAGTCAATTTAACTGTCCTTTTACTCCCGTTTTGAGTCTCATTCTTTCTGTTCTTTTGTCCTCACCCTGTCCCTCTTCCCGCTCAGCACTGACCCAAGGCCTTCAACTCATAAAGCTCTGTCATAAAGTGTTGATAAAACCCGTCACCTGGCCTTGGAAACTGTAGCACAGTCAATGCTTGCAGGGTTTTAGTCATGACCTGATAATCAGTTTGGTAATTCATCAGTAGATATTAACTCTAATAATAATGCTTGCACCTGTCTCCAGACCCCATTAATGTTGGGCATTTTGCATTTATCATAATGACTGTGGAATTTTTCTAACTGCAACTCGAGGAATTAGGCATCAGCACTTTTCATTTTCTTTTATAGACAATTTCCACCAATTTGTTCCTGTTTTTTGAGTGTGTGTGTATCTATGTGTGTGTGTGCACATGGGTTACTCCTCGTGCAACTTGTCTTGCGTGGTCACATGCACTAATCTCATGCCTGTCATTCCTGTTCTTGTTTGTTCAGAAATGTCCCTCCTTTCTGGTAGATAATGTAGATCATTTGGTTCTGAACTATAAGCGGTCTATAGATAAAGACACTATAAGATCATGTGACTCACCGTTCATTCCTCATACAGTTATCACATGCTTTCCTGTAGGCTGAAGGAAGGCTCAGGTATTTTAGAGTTGCTTCTTTTCAGCATTGTGCTGCTTGTGTATGATATTAAAAAGTAATACATTCTCACATTTGGCTGTACAATAGTACCAACCAGCTACAGCTGTGTTTGGAGTGGCCTATTGCTCTTTTTTTTAAGTTGTTTCAGGTTTTACCTCTCATATCCTCTGTGCTGCGACTCCTGTATCTTATCTAAGTTTAGTACAGAGATGACACGCAAGTAAGTGAAACTGCTCAGACTCTGGAAAGAAAACGATACCTACACTGTCCCAGCCAGCCTGCTGAACCCTGACCTGTGTGGACAAAGGTCAGCAGTTTGTAGGAAAGTAAATTTCACTCTCAGCGACACGCTAGAGTAAACCTAGCTTCTCAAATATCCACTGATTTTACGACGCGGTGGCAAAACATTGACTAATGGCTCGTGCAACAGGAGATAGAAAGTGCTCTGAAATGTGGATGCAGTTTCAGTTATTCTTGATTTGCGTTTATCAGTGGTGTTGTTGCAATACCAAATATCTGTAATAATAACATAGTTATAAAACAGAGTACATGTGTATATGAGTGCACAAACCTACTCATACACACTCATGCACTTATACCTACACACGTAGTCTCAGTTTATTTGCAGCTTATGATAATTTTTATCAAATTTATCAAATCAAATGAAATATCAGAAAATAACATCTTCAAATTGATTGTTTTGTCCAAGTTGTACAGTTGAAAGCCAAAGATACATTCATACAGTATGTGACAATGAAAAGCAGCAAATATCCATATTTGAGAAGCTGGAACCAACAAATGATTCACTTTTTGCTTAAAACATAATTTAAAAGGTCAAAAGATATTAAAATTAGTTGCTGATTAGTTTTTTGTTGGTTGACTAATCAACTTATCATATGTGCAAAAGTTGAAAGCCAGTTTTAAACATCACGTCCCCCTTTGATGGCACCAAATCACTGATATAGAGCGACAATGGGAAGCTTTGCTTTGTCTCGTGACTAAATGAAAGAGTAGTCGCTGCGTTTACTTTCTGGGTTTTCCAGACTTGCGTTGCTGAAAAGAAGAAGATTCCTGAGGCTTTCTTCACTGCGCTTAATGCTGCGTTCCCTCTCGAGAGTCTCCACTGGCATCCGCAACTTGCCAGAGAAATCACAATTAGGTCAAGCTGACGAATCACAGTTCTTGGGGTTTCCACATGGTGTCTCTGGTGCCGCTGTGAGCCTGACATGTATTTAGATTTGTGAAGAGGCACACGTCAGCTACAGTGGCTCCACGTAGGCTCTAATCGATGCAACGCTGTCATCATTAAATATAAATCCATGTTAAAGACATTCTGTTGTTAATATTCTGCTGTTGTGATAGAAATGTTTTATGATAGTCTCACAATGTGTCAAGAGACTCTGCAGCTTTGTGTCTCTTTGCTCTTGGCTGCAGAATGGGGATTCCTCCGAATTCAGCTCTACATGCTCTGTTTGGGACATTCCTGCAGACGTCTCAAACAGGAATTTTAGTGAATTCAGTGTTCAGTTTCACCACTACATGAAATGAAAAGTGAATTTTCTTTTCTGGTGCTATAGAAAGCTTGGTTTGCTCTCCTCTCCTCCTCCTCTCTCCTCCTCTTCCTCTCTCTCTTCCTCCCTCCCTCCTGACAGAGGAAATCATGCAGCCTGCATTTTTCCACCACTAATCCCTTTGTCCTGTTTAACAGGGTTGGTAGGTGCTATTGATTCCAGAGCTGACTGTATTTTTCTTAATATTATCTTTTCCCTCACTTAAGCGTGCATTTAAACAGGATTTATTAGACAAAGACTGTGAACCTTTCATCATGAAATACTAATATGTGTATCCCTAAATATCATAAAAGGCATCTGCAAATATCCACTCATAAAAATGGACTTTGCACATTCAGACACACACACACACA
>NW_023339796.1:16426575-16435094 GCF_004916995.1 Morone saxatilis | reverse complement strand
CACACACACACTCACACAATCTTTGTCACACACACACCCCACCCCCATTTATGTCACCTTCTGACTAATCCCATTTCCTCTTTACACGAAAAACAAACTCTACTTTAACTTTACGACCTTTACGTTGTTTGTGTGACGTCCAAGCTGTTATCAGTGCTTCCATCCATGCACGCTGTTATTTAACCCCTCCCACTTCAGGAGGGGGCTGTATGATGGCCAACTAGCAACACTGTAGACCTTTGGCTTTCTCTTTTCCACCTCCCCTGCAGCACTAACGTACATGTGGTCGAGTCAGCTCAGGGGTGGAGGCTGGAAAGACTGAATACCTTTGTTTATTGTTCCATATAGGCAGGGCAGTGTTGGGTGAGAGATGGAGAATCCATTGTGTAGTATGTCCCTGCCTTCGTCATGAATAGTAGCTTTCAGAGGCAAGAGGGACTGAGACGAGGGGGCAAAAAACTCACAATAGCTTTAAGTTTTACAGCGTTCTGTCGCCGGCGGCAGATTTCTGGCATGTGACCAAATGCAACATACACACAGCTGCATAGCTTGCCTTCTCCAGCTGAACTCTCTCCCTCACACACACACACACAAACTCTTATCTCTCCCTCGGTCTCAGCCACAACCAACCACACGTCTTTTTCTAACAGCCCTCTGCCCCTCCATTCATTCGTCCCTTTCTGCATCCATTTCCAGCAAACTCCACTCGGCTTGCACTAAGCTTTCTTTTGTGCAGTTTTTTGACAACAATGCTGTTTGTTTTCCGAGGGGCAGAGCAGAGAGACGCTGCCTGGCAGCCTCTCTGCCTAGGTCGCCCGTGTCTCCTGCATGTCACCCTCTGTGCGTCTGCAGTGACGTCTGAAGGGCATTATCTGCCATAGGCCTCTGTTTGTTTTGGGCTGCTCTGGCCCTGATAATGGCCCATTACTGGGGAACCAGAGGCTCATAGGCACCTCAGTGGAAACTGCAGAAACTTTGCTTATCTGGTTGATACCCAGCTGCCGTTCAGCTTGGTAACTCTAGCTACAGTTGGAGTAGTTTTTAGCTGAAACCAGCTCAACTGCAGCCAGCAACAACACAGACCTGTTGGCTATTTTTAGTGCGTACTCTAGCAGCTAATGATATCACTGAGGCGCTGGCTGACCTCTGTGTCTGTTTTTGTGTCTGTCTCAGACGTTTTGCATCCTGTGTGTAAAGCATGGCGCATCAGCAAACCCTTTTACATACTTGGCTCCTTACGTCTGGACCTTACCGTGGAAAGAATGCAAGGAGCTCAGTTGACAGTTACATCAATGGAAAGGAGAAATATTTCAGCTATTGTTGTCACTCTTTGTTCTCTTGCAGTTTCTCATAACTCATGTCTCTTTGTGTTTGCTGGATTCCTCTTAATCATTTTGTCTATGTCATTTTGTGTATGACTAACTGCACTGCACTGTTAATTGGACTGTTGATACGAAACTTGCTGACATCCCAAAGACTGCACTCTAATAGGGCATAACAATTCAACAATGCATTACATTACACACTAATTGTTATTGACAGAGACATACAGGAAATGAAGAGAGAGATAGAGAGGGAGATTTCATACACAAGATGGACAGGAGACATTACATGGCCCGCACCTTAAATCAATAGACCAACACAACGCCCCAAATGTAATGCATTGTGCTCTCAAACCTCCATGAATCCCTACACTGATCTAACAATGCTTTTGGAAGAACGGGAGATGGGTTAATGTTGCTTTTAATATTAAATGGGCACCATGCTTATATTTAAAAAAAAAAAAAACTCACGTTGTTCAGTGTTCTGGTCCCCCCCCCCCCACACCTGCTGCAGGTATCCATTAGACATTCACTTGCCTACACTACACTTACACTACGTTCCCCATAACATTTAAACCACTCTGCACCCACATTTAGGATTACACAACCAATCATTTGCAATCTCAACAATAGGCTAACAGGATGGCTGACCCCGCTAGCTTCAAATGTCCTACTCAGCAGTTCAGGAGACATATTTCACCAGCTGTCTCTCTGGTGAGGAGAGGGAGGTGAAATAAGTCAAGGACAGACTTTTGACTCTTGTTTTTAATGCTGTGAAAATGCGACCCTCTGCAAAAGCAAGTGACCATCCGTGTGTATTCATCCATAAATGAAACACATTTTCAGCTCAGAAAAAGAGGATAAAAGGACAACAGTCAAGTTTTTTATGACGCAGTGAATCTGCTGCACCATCACTCTGCAAGTCTAAATTAGGCAACATTAGACGAGTGTGTGAATTGTGCCCTGTGTGAAGTGGAGCCTAATTAGAGGTTGCCTGGCTAGGGATCATCTTATTCCGCCGTGTCAATTCTCACCCCAACTTAATTCTTACATAGAGTGCCTTGTCTCCACTGTTATCACTGTTATCTGTCATTAAGTCCCTGAGACACACATGCTGCTCCTCTTCAGTAACAGCCACTGTATGTGCAGTCAGGCATGTTCACACAGTCCTGTTCTAAATATCATCATGTTTTAAGAACACTGATGATTAGCTATCTATCACATGGATGTGCTCACCTTATCTAACTTGACATGCACAGCTTTTTGTTTTGTGGCTAAGTGTTTTTGGATTGAGCTCATAATAAACTGGGCTGACTTGTAAAAGCATAACTTGTCAGCCATCTAGCCTGTGCTTGAAACAAGGAATCATTCATAGTTTATTTGGACAGGATTGAGCCCTGAGTAATTGCGCATGAATTTAGGATTTAGAAATGCTGCAGAAATGAGTCCAGTCTAGTCTTCTGTCTAGACACTGTGGGACTGTGTTACAGTATGCTGGATTGTTTTTTTTTTATCCTGTCAAGCCACAGAATTTACAGGATTGTGCAGTCTCTGAGAAGCTACTGTTTGGGAGTTTAACTGAAATGTTTTCATGGGGATACAGACAAAACATAGAGTTGTGTTATTTGTAGCACCGCATGTTTAATCTAGACAACTTTCCATTAACCTTTGCACAGCTTTTCCTGGAAATTTTTGCTTACACAGGAATAATGGATACCCTTCAGCCAATCACAAGCAAGCAGTATTGCAGACCAGCGTAGAGGGGCCTGAATTTCCCAGTATTCCCTTCGTACTGAGTGTGCAGCCAGTGGCCTGGGCGGGGTCCTGTCAGCTTCCCTTATCTCAGTGGCCATACTTGCAGCTCTGGGGTGGTGCTGCAGCTCTGTGTCTCGTCATAGTTCCTCTACACACTGTAGATTTCAGATTTTTTTTAAACTGTATGTTTTTCGTTGTGTGTGTGTGCACCACTTCTATGCAGCAGATGTATGCATTGCCTTTACTAGTCTTTTTATTAATGATTAATGTAAGGATTTCTTGAGGAATTAGTTAGTCATTTAGTCTTTGTTAAATCCTAAAAAGCCCATCTCAAGTTCTCAGAGTCCAAGGCAACTTCTTCAAACAGTTCATAACCCAAAGCTGACAGTGATGAAAAATAGAGAAAGCAGATACTTTTGCTTTTTCGAGCAAACATTGAGTAGTTGTTTTATTTTTTCTTTAAGGGTCCAGTGTGTAGGAGTTATGAGAATCTAGCCATGAAGTTGCAGACTGCAACCAACTTGAAAACATCTTTCGAGTGTGGAGGAGAAACTGTTTGGTTTGTCTGTTCTGGGCTACTGTAGAAATGACGGTTCTTGTAGAATAGGACCTGCTCCCTCTGTACATAAAAACTGCTCATCCAAAGGTAATAAGAACACAATGATTCTTATTTTCAGATTATACACTGATGAAAACATACCTATGAATATTATATTCCATTTCTGCCATCAGATGCTCCTAAATCTTACACACTGGGTCTTTAAGAATTCCCTAGTTTGTGGTGCAGATGACTTGTCCTGTCTTCAGTGTCCTCGTGTCTCTATGGTTTCTGTTTATCCTGGTAAACAAAATCATCATGATATTTTCAGTGTCAACTGCATGACAGTGACTGCCAAAGAAAGCCGGGCCTTTCAGCTTCTTTCTCTTTTTCTGGTGGGAAAGTGGTGATGTCACTCTAGTGGTTCTCACAGAATGAACAAGTGGGAGCCCTCACCATCTCCTCCCTGCCTCACCCTTTCTCTTTCACAGACCACACTCAGCCAGCCTCTGGCTCATAAACACAATCCCACTTTACTCAGCAGCAGGACTGATGACTTGAGTATTACTGAGTTTGATAAGCACGGTAACCGAGTGAGAACAGGCCAGTGTTTACAGTAGAGCAGGAGGGGGCTGCAGAGTGGCACTGATCAGATCTGAGATCAGCACCAAACTCTAGTACGGGGTCATGTTTGAGGTGTTGCAAGAGACGGTTTTTCATTCAGCTGGAAAAGTGCTGAGTGGCAGTAGAGTATGAGAAGGCTACTTTTAGCTTCGCCTGCAGACTGGGAAACTCCTGCTTGCAGAGAGAGAGTGCGAGGGGGGGAGGGGGGAAACAAATGACAGAGTTGTGTGTGTGTATGTGTGCGAGTTGACAAGGGATAACAACCAATATACTGGCTTGTGGCTGGGGCCCAAGTCTTTGAACTCTCTTTTGTTCAAAGCAGCAGACATCTGTCTAGACTCCAAATATCGCCTTTCCACAATTCACTGTTCTTCACTTCTCAGCTGGTAATATAAAGTCAGACAGACGCCAGGCAGCAGACATGTCAGGGAGTTTTTAACATGATCACCAGAAGTTTAACTGGCAATAAAATGTCAACTTTGATTTGGATTTTAGCTGATAAGAAAGTAAAGTCTGCATACATCTGCAGTATGTGCATGAAGACCAGCCTTGTTTCAGTAGTCTGCAGCAAAGGTAGCAGCTCTGTGAGGCTGTACTTAGAACAGCAGTGGTGATTTGAGCGAACATCAGCATGGTCACAATGACAACGAGCATGACAAAACATGCTGATGTTAAGCAGGGATAATGTTTAGTGTGTAAACACAACATTTGCGTGGTGTTTGTTTTGTACCTGTACACATTTCGAGTTTGACGTTTACTTGTTTATTTGTATTGTTGTTTCAAATTTGTGTCCCCAAGTTAAATCAACCAGTCAGCTTGCTTGACAAACGTTTTTTGAGATTTTGGAGGTGTGTGTATCAGCTCCCCTTCAACCTACAGTTACCCATAATGCCGTCTAAGTAGGCCTGCAGATACATAATTTCAGCATCAGTCTACATAAATTCCACCCAAGATCTCTCCAAGTTATTGAAGTTAATGAAGCCAGCTGTTAACATCTGCAGCAAAATCCTCTACAATGTCTATTATAAAGTCTATTATAATTGTCCTCAAATAGTGAACTGTAGGTGCTAACTTACTTGTTTTTATAGCCCTACAAACCACAAAAGAGAGGGTGAAGAATGACTGACTTGTCATTTAGGGGTGAACTAAATAGAAGGCTTTGGATGTGGAAAAAGCATAACCTTGGCCTACCTCTCATCACTTCATGTCAAATCTCCAGTGCAGCCGGCAATACTTAAGCCCTAAAGCAGTTTATTTCCAGCAGTGTTACTTTATGACAAAAGCTACTTGAGTGTGAAAAGCCTCAGATACCCCCCGAATGGACCACACATACTGTACAGTTGACAGGACTGACTCTTCTTTCAGCCTTTAATGGCTGTCGTTTTTATTCGTCAGCTGCAAATTTAAGAGTTTTCTTTGGGTCTGAGCTGCAGTATAGTAGCAGTGTAAGACACACACACAGTTTTTCATCTCTGAGTGTTGGTGTTAATGGCACTGAGTCATAATGGTTCCCTGTTTTTGGCACTTTGAACACCGTCCTAATGAACTGCATGTGTGCTGGTGTATTTGTGTGTATAAGGTAGAGTAGAGCCTGGGGGCTGCTCTGTGCAGTAGGTGGTCCTGGCTGCTGTGTGTGTCTGTGTGTGTCTGTGTGTGTGTGTGTGTGTGTGTGTATTGTGATAGGGTGGGCTGTGAAGGAGGTGGTCTTTTTCTGATCCTTGGAGGTAACTTTTTTTTCAAGGCTCCTATGCGTACATGGCGGTGCCTAATGCCACACATCAGTGCCCTCCCATAGAGTTTCAGTCAGACTGGTGCTGCTGGTTGTAGCTGGCATCACATCACAGGGGCTGCAGTTTGACTGAGGTGAGGTTGGGAAAAATCACTTCTGAATGCCAGTGGGATTTAAGTGCCTCTTCCTACCTATTTCTTCTACTCCACATGCTGCTTGAACTGATATTTCCGCACTTGAGAGTAGTAGGCTATTAGTTGTGTCCTTACTTTATCTTAACTGTGGGTGTCTCAGCAGGTCAGCATGTCGTGCTTTATCACACAGCCAAAGGCATCAGAAGGCTACTTTTCAGCCTTGCTAGCTTGTCAGTCTGTACTGTAAAAAGGTAATTAGTAGAATAAGAGAGCAGCACCTTTATACATTTGATTTGAATGTAATCAACAAAAAAAACATTAGAAACATTATACTTTACATTATGCATATTCCTACAAATACAGCGATTAGTTAATCACATATGAAAAGCACATTTAAGGATCCCTTCAATACAAGTTCCTTTGAATATTTTGTATTACAGAAATATTAAATATCAGCGCCCCAAAAGTGACGTCATCACCCCCCTTGCATTAAGCTCGTAGACTCTGCAAGTCTTTGTGACTCTCGTCTTGCAGGTTGTAGCCGTTCCTTCAGAGTCTCCCAGCCATTATATTCAGTGAAAAAAGGCACTTCATTAGTAATTAAGAAAAGAATTAAAGTAATTTCCCCCTGGGATTATTAAAGCATTTCTGATTCTGATTCTGATTAGGGCAGAGGTCTGGAGCGCTGCTGCCCAGTTTCTCCATTTTCCCCAGTCAACCCAGCTGCTCATAGTTATTCTCAGTTGATAAAGGTGTAATTACTCTGTGCTGGTTTGATTTGCAGCAGCTGAGATTGCAGTGTTAAATTCAAGTCCTGGATTATTAGCTCAATGGATGGATTTCAAGAAGAGGGAGTTCTCTAAGTGAATTGTTACTGCAGCCCTGCCGTGTGAAGGCTGTTTGCATTTCTCATCTTATCTCATTATCCATTGTTGTACTTGATCAGCAGCTTCTGTACTGTGTTTGCATATTGCACAATTTATAAACCACGCAATCTGGTTCTCTTGGTAGCGCCAGGAGGTCCAAGTTTTTACCTGGCAGCGGTAAATGATCTGCTTGGAGAAGCATTTGAAGCGGAGCACAAAGACTAACTCTGTGCTCCAGTTGAGAGATTGCCACAAACAAGATTTATTATACCGATTGCTTGATTGCTAGTCAGCCAAGAAAGCAGCAGAGTTCATTATGGTTACAAATGACTGACCTTGTCACTGACATGATTATTTAAGGTGATACCATCAGAAATCTATCGTTTTAGTCTGAAACCCAACTCCTGTAGACTTTGACAGGTGGTTGTAAAACGTTTATGTGATCTGCTTGAATCCACATCACTTCTAATCGACACTGTTTTTACTTACCTGAGGTGACAAACCCCTCTTGCAGTGTAATGAAAATGTAGTCATTTTCAAGCACTGCGCCATGTCATTTAAAGCTTAACTGATGTTTGTTGTGGGAGCAAACGCAACATAAACACGCATTAGTTCCATTTAAAGACCTCCTCCAGACTATAGAAATAAATGCCCTCACTCATCATGTATGGATAAAAGAATCTGTTTTGCCCTCTTCACCTGTGGTGCCTCGCCTTTATGACTAAGTTGAGAATGTTTCCTTAGATTGTTTGCTTTACACTGTAATGCAAGGCCCTTTCATGTCTCACTTTCATGTTATCAATAACATTTTAGCTCTTTGAGTCTGGCTGTGTTTCCTGGAGTGATTAGTTGGGGAAAACTCTCTAATCAGGCGCTCCCTACAAAAGTCAGAAAATTGAGATTTTCCTTCCCTTCCCAGTTCCGTTTATTTGTCTTTATTCCTCCCTCTTTGTTCCTGAAGCGAATGAAGAGCAGTGCGATCCAGCATCAGAGGCTGTCCGGGGGGGGGGGGGACTACATCCTGCAGGGTGACGGGGTGCAGATAGGGTCTCTGACACAAAGAAAGCATGAAGTTGTTGGCTAATAACTGTTGCACTTCCCGTATTAGTCCTTTTCTCTTTGACCGGTTACTGGAGCCTGATCTACAGCACACACTGCACACTTGGTAGCTGTACGACTAAAGTGAAGCGATGTATTGCAACGCATTATTGAAGTTAATCATTATTATGACAATATGCTGATTACAACCAAAAATGGGGTAATTTAATTGCATGGCGACGTAACAGAGCACCAAGTTCAGCGTTCCTCATTTTTATTGTTTAAAAGACAAGGATCAAACTTGAGCTGTTTCTGTTTGCCAATTTCACAATAAACTTCTGGAGAAACTTACCTGAAGCTTCTGTTTCCAAAAAAACTGGAGAAAAGTTTTGGGCAAAAGCGAATTGCGTGTCACCCCAAGATGGCAGTGTGTTTTGCAAAAAGTGGACAATGCGTGGTGTTGTGTTTGTATGAGGAAAAACAAGCAAATGGCATTAAAAAGGAAAACTCAAA
>NW_023339796.1:16417714-16426475 GCF_004916995.1 Morone saxatilis | reverse complement strand
TGATACTAAATAATCTTGTTCTTTGTTTCTGTGATACCTTCGTCCTTAACCAGGCAGCCGAGACGTCTCCAATCCTGCTCTAGATCTTTTGTTTCCATTTTCGTCAAATCTTTATTATTCCACTGATAAATAGATATAAAATGACATTGGTTGAAATGTTATGTGTAAATGGTACTGGAGATATTTAAAGCGTCGTATATGTTTTAAAAACAAAAATACAAAAAAATTACTTGTTAATATAATTTTCTGTTTTGCCAGCAATAAACTTAAACGTACATTTATTCTCTGTATACTATATATATATATATATATATATAAATATATAATATTAGTTTAATATTTTTTTTTTCTTTCTTTTTTTTTTTTTAAGTTATATTTTTGGCCTTTTATTGCCTTTATTGTATAGTGACACCCGAAGATATACAGGAAAGGGGGGCAGAGAGAGAGGAGATGACACATTCAGACCGGTATCTGATTTGGACCACATATGTAAGAGGCCCAAATCAGAATTATGTTTTTTTGTGCTGTTCACACTGACATATGAGCAAAACAAATCTGAATTGGGCCCCTTTATCTGCAGTGTGAACCCAATTCTTAGACGTCTGATAAATACAGGCCCTGTACAACATTGGACTGGATAAACCCCCCCTGTGTCATTGTCCTCCGTTGTTTCTGTAGGTATCCAAGGCCTCTGCGGACCTCATGAACTACTGCAGTGAACACGCCAGAAATGACCCTCTCCTTATGGGCATCCCCACTTCAGACAATCCCTTCAAGGACAAAAAACCCTGCACTATATTGTAGTGGATGCCACTTAGCCTTTATGTGTTTTTTTTTTTTTTTGCTTATTAATGTTGCTGTATTCTTTTTGTTGGGAGGAGTGAGGGGTGGACTGTGATCGTATTATTACCATGTGTTCACCTGTTCTGTTAACAATTCAGCAATCCAACCACCATTTTCTTTAAAAACAGCAATTTGTAATGAGTAAAAAAAAAAGAAGAAAAAAGCCCCACAACCTGTACTATTCTCTGATATTTCCCCTGGCAGTGCCACTGTTCAGTTTGAGCTCCGACCACTAACAAGACTTTGGCTGCATGAGGAGTGATGGCATCAGGTACATGATGTTGCTGAAATAATAATGAGCAGATGTTATTGTTTGAATGTTGTAACAGCACTGGCACTCATCAATGATTTGGTCCTTCCTATGTAAACAGTCTCATCTCCATTGGGCTGTGACTGTTCGCTCGTCTCGCTGGTTTGCCTTAAGTGGATTCATGCAGCCAAAGTTTCCCCTCAGTCCTTTAAAAGCATATTAGTTTTAAGATGGATAATAATGGCTCTTATCATGTGGCTTCAGACTTCATTTCCACCAGTATTTTCCAGATGTTGTGCAGTTTAGATCACTGGATTCAGGGGTTGGGGTTTACCTTGAGCTTTTATTCAAATGTTACCACAATGTATCTTTGATTGGGACGGTAATGTCGCCTTATCTGGTGTTAGAATTCAGATACTCAAAGTATTCTGCAACCGACTGGTCCATGACAATCCACATGCCATTTAACTCATTGTATTCCTGTCTGGGATTTGCAGTATGATTACCATAATACAGTGTTGTCTTTAGCCTATTTAATGAACCATCATGTTGAGATAAGTTCCATATAAGCATCTTAAATCCAAGATTATCTTTGCTCAGATTCAAGCCATTGGGATAATATGACCCCAGTGCTGTGATGCTTTTTGAAATCTGTCAGCTGTACATGTAAAATACAATTAATGAAGCGAAAATGAAAATGCTTTATCACATGAATGCAGTGCAGAATTATGTTTTTTTTTTTTTTTTACTTAAGTGTCAGCTGCCATTGTGTGTTGGGCAACACTGTGTAATGAAGACCCTGGGACCAAGCTAAACCAATGATACTGCATTGCAAAACATCTAAATATGCTTTTTAGCCATTCCTACTGAAAACTTTCTGTGGTACGCTATTTTTAGGACACTGACGGCACGATGTGCGTCAGTGAGTGTTACGCAACTCTCTGAGCCACGCCTACTTGCTCATCACAAGTGTCTTAGTGGAGCGAATGTGCACATGGTTCGTTGTCTTAAAGTGTTGTAGGTACAGGTGTGAATGGTAGTGTGCATTGATGATAAAAACCACTCTCCCAAGACTGTTTTTTTTTCACGTTTTTCAATTTACACTATAACATTTGTGTCGGTGCAGGTCTTCAATCTTCAGTCTAACATGTCCTTCATGTTGTGATTTTCTGGGGGAACATATCTGCTATGGTAAAATTTAACAAAAACAGAATAGATAGCATAAATAAAACACTTTTCACTCTAAAGCCTTACATATGTTTGCCTTGTATCATGAAGAAAACTCTGAATGAGAGTGCTTTCTTTAAAAAAAAAAAAAAGATATTTCTATCGAATGTTTTTATTTGTGGGATGAAAGTGATTTGTAACAATATTGTGCCATCTGTTTTTGTCCACATGCAGAATATGTTAAACCGTGTTTCACTTACCTGGTGCTCCACTTTTCAGCAGTTTTTGGTATTGTTGCCTTCTCCAAAGGGTACGTTCAGGTCTTCAAATCAGTGAGATCTGGTGTTATTATCAGTTGTATTTTTTATGATTGTCTCTAACAGTCAGTTCTTCTTACTTGCAATAAATCATTCCAGTATGCCTCTTAAGGAAAAGGTCAGATTACCACTGCCATGTCATGATTTCTGTCCATTCAGCAACTCTGTAACGGCCTTATTGTACCATTGATAGATTAATTTAACTGTCAAAATCTGCATTTTTGATAAATGTCTTTATTAATATACCGACCTTTGTATGAAGACTTAACAAAGATTAATAAAGTGAAGCATTCCTACAGTACAAAACTGTACTAATATCTCAATAAAGATGTGTTGTGCTGCACAGTCGGAAGATTTCAACTTGTGATGTCCACTGCTGTCCTGAAACCACCTTTTACCCACCCTCAGATCCACAGTCTTTAATATAGAAACCTGATGCTGCTCATTTATTGTTCAGATGGATCTGCCCACAGTGTATCTGGAGCCATTTCCTCTCATTAGTCGTTTATTTATATCTCTTTGGGGATAGGAGAGACCTCGGGCCTCTCACCATGGCTGTCAGAAACCAGAGAACACAAGAGGGCTAAATATAGAAAGTACCAAACCCTGATTTCCGCTCTTGGAGAGTGGAGTAACTATTTTGGGACAACGTCTGCTTGTCTGTGAGAGTCTGTTTTATTTTTTTCACTCTCCGTTGGTGGCCGCTCGGGTCTGTCTGACCTTGTTTCTGGCCAGCTGGTGGATGAACAGCTTGTTTAATTTTCTCACACACACAATAGGAAGATCAGACAGGAATAATACTCTTCGTCACCTATTGTAACTGCAGACATACTGAACTGGACCTGACAGCTCTCACACTTGAAACCGACAAATGATGAATAGACATTGTCACCTATTATTTATTGTTAAGGTCTAAAATATGAACAGGCTTTGCTTTTCCTCTCGTCTTTTTCTCACAGATTGTGCTGTTTTCTTTGAAAGATCAAATGTCGCTGCAGGGAGTGCCAGGTGCGTTCGCATTGTGTCGGCTGAAGAACACCTTCATTGAGTCCCAAAGATGGGACGCGCAGTGAAATCAATCATAATGCATGCTTCTTAGCTAACTTTTTGTAGAGGCATTCCTGTTATGCACGAATATGACACAGACAGCCGGGGTATTCTCTGTAAGCATGACTGCCCCTCCAGTAATGCAGTAATCCCAGTTTGTCATTGTGCATCAATGAGAGACTCATGGGTTGGGGTTGGGGGGGGCATATGATCAGCGGCTGGCAGGCCGGCTCACTGACCATGTGCCTCACTGTGACAATCTGTCCTGGCAGTTACAGTGTCAGTGTGTTGGAATGTGCTGATGTGGGGGAGAGGAAGGGGAGGGAGGAGCGTAGGGTGAGGGTGAAGGGTGTGGGCTGACAGGGTGGACCGCAGTGGCACCTCGGTTCCTCTGGTAGACTCAGCTGCATATAGAAATACACAAAGAAGACATTTGAGCTAATTTAACTCTTTAACTGCCTTTGCAACCAGTGCTACCACCGATTCCCAGTTAAATATCGAATTTGCATTTTCCACCCACAGCTAGTGGTGGAAAGTAACTGAGTACATTTAGTATTGTACTTAAGTCCATGGTACTACTACTACTTGATTATTATGCAACTTTATTCAGAGTCAACTGTCACTACACGTATTTTAAGGCCATATCTACTAGTTTGAGTTTACATTTATAATATATGATCAACTATTCACCATGTGCTAATAAGAATTATACATTTGTAACTTGTCCTGCAATAAAAAGCATTTTAGGGTTTTTGTAAAATAGAAACTTTTGTGACCTGGTGTAAAGGGGCTGTTTTGCACATTAAGCACTTTAATTTTCTTATGTACTTTTACATGCACATTTATAAAATTGCTACTGCTGCTTAAGTAAAGGATATTAATTAATAAGATAATTAGTCCACCAATGCCCATAAATGAGCTTTTTGCAGTCATGAATTACAACCTTTAAGGGAATTTTACTTGTATTTTACTTCTACAATAACATTCAGCTCAGTTTTAAACAGAGCATTTAATTAGAGAATATTTAGATTTTACCTGACTGTTGGTACATTTTCTGAATGACATCTTACGGCTGCATTAAAATCAACCTGATTTAGGTGTAATATCTTAATCAATGAGTTTATAGGTGTTAATCAATGAACAACTACAAAACATGTCTTTGATTTGCAGCTTAGTAAGAGAGAGACGATTTTGTTGAATATCACACTGTATAACTTCTATTTTATGGTGGATTTCCTCTTTATTCTGCAATACTGTTATCTTAACCTGATGTTTACCTTTCACCTCTCACCAAGTTTAGTGCATAGCTTTCTGTATGTTCTTAATCTTTGGCACAATGAGTGAGTATTGTACAGTTCTATATACATTATACCACTGGTTATACAATATGTTCCCCAGGTTGCACTACAAACTCAAAGTGCACCTTGACTAACCAGGTCATCAAATTCTGCCCTATTTTAGAAACACATAGATAATGCTGCACTTGAACTTTGACCCACAACAGAGCACAACCAGCAGACACTAATAAAGGTATGCAAAACCTCAAACCTTTTTTGGGCTGGGGAGGCCATAGTGGCGTTATAACACTTACATCAGCCCTCCACTGCTCCGATCTTAAAATAACCTTTTCCCTTCGATCACAACAATGCCACATTACATCAGTCAGCGTCACACCCCGCAGTCACACGCCAGATAACCTTTCACACACCACCAACTGAACACCACGGCTAAGAGGATTTTTTTAGGGCAGGGGAACACTTCAGGTACATTGACTGTTTCAAGAGCATTTTTACATCATCTCATAACGTATTAGTGTGTTTTAAACTCTTTAGTTTTCATTCATTCTTGACCTCATACAGAACACCTAATAAACCTGGTTATGTCATGTTTAATATACTATTATGGCAGAGAAATAGACAGTTTAAGTGCATTTAGTTTGCCTTTAACTTATTAGTATTACTGTCTGTAGTGGGGGCTTCTGGGTAATGTAGTGTGTAGGGAAACCAATCTGCTGAGTGGGACACTGAATCTTTACCAGGGCCTGGACCGCTACACTGCTGCACCCATCCATCATCCATCCATCCACTTTGTATTCTTGTCTATCCTGTTCAGGGTTTTGAGTTTCTGGGTCACCTAACCTGCCTGTGTCTGGAAACCAATGCAAATGCACTGTGACTAGATTAACCAAGCAAACTACATTAAATAACCACAGGGGCGCAGTAAAGATGAATGCTGCTATATTGTACAAACACTTTTACTACTGCCAGATTGTATTAAGCCTTTCATTCAGCAATATTAAATAATGTCACATGATCCCTCTCACATGTAAAGCTGAACCGGGTTGTGCAACTCAAGGACAGAGTCTGCCTTCTCTCTTCTCGTGATCATGACTCTGCACTTTCAGAGGGGATTGCCTGCCTTACATCAACCCAGTGACATCACCAGCATTCAACTCCAGAGAGATCACCTGTGTGTGTGTGTGTGGCAAGGGAGCGGGGAGTGGAGGGAACAGTTAAGGCCGGCTTGCACAACAGATTGCATGCCAGTGCCTTCTTTTTAAAATTTTCCAAGCAGTTCCAGTCATGTGCTCTTCAGTAAGCTACACCACACATTCTGGTCCCGAGGGCAGAGGCAGCCGGTAACACGAAGAGCACGGAATCACCTGATGACACCTCACTTCTATTATGAATATTATGTGTAATGCAATAAATGTAGGTATCTTGTGACCTTATTCCCTCTGTTAACTGTGCAGCGTGTGCAGTTGTCACATGACTCTATGAAGTCAGCTGGTGAAAATGCGAACTTAACTGTCCGACAAATCAGTGAGAATCGGTGAAAAGGGAACCTGTTTGGATGAATGAACATGGTCCTGCTGACTGAGGCAGAAGCCGGTGCAGAGAGAGCGCTGAGGATTATTGTTCTCTTCAGCTCAGAGATGGCACTGAGGCCACAGAGGCCAACATGACCCCTGTGATCCGCACGTGACTCCTCTTTACAACTGCAACTGCTAAAGGTCACAATTCGGCTCGGCTTTGCTAAAATTTCCAGAAATGAAAGAAGAAAACACGTGCAGGTCTGGCTCCAAAAAGAAATACTTTTTTTATTGACAGCAATACATATGTATTCAGATTTTGCAAATAGTTAAGGTAAAAAAATGAAACATAAATACACTTAAATATCATTAGAAATAACTTAAATTGTAACAAATGAATTATTTTACTTGTGGCAAAAAACCAGCTGGCATAGGAAACACTAAATACACAGAATGTCTTCACTGGATGTGTAGCCCTTCCCTTTTTAAATTATGACAGTAGCAACGTCAACATTAACAATTTGAATCAAATAAGTGAAATTGCAAAATGTCCAGTGTTTCAACAAGTGCTTTGTTTCTGCAGAGAGAGGCCGAGGCCTTGGTCCACTCAACAGCTCCATTTTCTGGTTTCTCCCCACTTCTCTGACTCGTCACAGAGGCTTAACCAAACACACATGATATAATCCTTCTGTACAGAGTCCGGCTTCACATTAAAAAGCACACACATGCTTTTTTTTGAATTTCCACCTTATGACAATACAAGTGCCTCGCTATCTCATCTTGGTTGCTGAGGCTGACAGACGCAACTCCAAACAGTCCTGTCCAAAGTGGAAATCCATCCCACAGCTCTTTTTTTCTCTTTTAAATACACCTCAAGTAGACAGCGGGGTCGGTTTTTTCCTTCAAATTTCTCTTTTCCCGTCAGCAGTGCTTTGGAATTTGATCTCTGGATGGTAATGTGTCCATTGGGGTTCACACCACTCTTCCTGTGCAGATTAGAGTCCTTTCACAGGTTTTTGCTGCTAGAAGTTCATCGCTCGGGCAGGTTGATAATGGGCACCCACTGGTCCATACAGCGGCTTTCTCTGCAGAATCGATTCACTTTGCTCAAAGCAGGGTCCTTCCATGATGTCGAATGTGGGCTCTGAAAATATGAAAAAAAAGGAGAATAAATGATCTATATAATATATCCATTTACAAGATACAAATAGTCTCTCTGTGTGCCTGTGCAAATACTAGGTATTTCCCCTCTGCTGAAATTCCTGAGAAGTCATATGAGGGAGGAGTCATACACATGTTTACCAAATGTACAAGAACAAGTACAGGCAAGTTCTTCCTTGAATAGGAGTTTCACTCACATGCACCATCCCTGGCCTTAACTCACAAACATGACAAGATTGATTGAGGTATAACAGTTGTAGATTGATCAGATACTTACAGTGACCAGGACACAGTGCAGATCCATAGGTTCACCCCCACTCTGTTTTCCACCTCCTCCTCCCCCCAGTATTTCTGCCAGGCGCCGGGTGTTGTTGACTCTCAGGATGTTGATGTCATTCTCACAGCAGAAAGCCTGAATGAGTGTGAAGTGGATCTGCAGGGCAACGTCTTTAACATCTTCATCATCGGTGGCCAGGATGCACAAAACCACATTATCAGGGTCTCTGAGGAGGGAAGGAAGAGAAAACAGACATTTAGTCTATTTATATTTATATTTATTTATAAGCACAGTATGTCTCCTGCTAGACACAAGTCCAACACACATGAGGATGTGTGAGAGATGTGTAACAACTGCCAGTAGGTCAGTCACTTATTATAACCTTGTACTCACACATTGAGTGATTTGGCAGCCTCGTAGACTCCGACTGTAATGCAGCCCTGTGGTAGCGCAGAGGTGAGGACTTCTTCCAAAGCTTTCGCCACTGAATCCATTCTGCAACACAGAGACAGATGCTTTGGTGTTAACATCGTTACAACTGTCCCACGGAAACTTTCCACCTTCCTTTTTTCTTTTCTGTACTTCTGGCTAACGTTAGCCGGGCTGCTAGCTAACCACCAGGCTTCAACTGACAGATGTGCACAAGTTGGTTTCGCCACGTAAAAACAAACTGACTGAAACTCAGAAAACATACTTTGACAGCTGTGGGAAAGTGAAACGGTATATTTAAGACTCATGTGAAGGTTTCTGGTCCTTTTTGTTCACCTTTAGTCGGCGTTGTGTTGACGTTAGCTACTTATCGACAAGTGGAGAGCGTCTCGCGACCTCAACAGAAGAGCAGTTATTTATTTTAATAAATTTGTTAAATGTGCTGCATTTTAATGTGT
>NW_023339796.1:16399140-16417641 GCF_004916995.1 Morone saxatilis | reverse complement strand
TGCTGCATTTTAATGTGTTTATTAACTGTAAATGTGCTGCATTTTAATGTGTTTATTAGCTGTAAATATGCTATAAGTTAGTAGTTAGTGTAGAAATGACCTTTATCGTGCACTAATCTATTGAATGCATGTCGCTGCACACCGGTAACTTTAACTTTACATATGCATCGACGTTATAGCTGAATAAATGTTTAATGCATTAGTTACCTTTCTTGAGAGTAATCCCCACTTAGTTCCTCAAATGTCATGTTGTACATAAAATCCAAATCCACTTTAGAGCGAAGGGTAACGTGATAGTAGTGGCGAGTTATCCTCGTGTCTTCTCGACTGAACACACTTTATCTGTACTCCACTGTGCTGCGACAGAGAGATAAATCTGGCAACTTCACATTAAAACTGCCTTGGACAGTTCATTGTCCGTAGAGCAGCGATCATTGGTCGTATGCTAATGTTCAGGGTGTGCTCTCGAGTGGGATTGGAGAGACACAGCAACAGGCGTGTCCGTCTCCGACCGGGTTACTACCGTGACTACAGCCGCCTGCTGGCCTCCACAGTTGGGCTACAATAAATAAAATCTATTCAGCAGCTTGTTTGCAACACATCTCTAGCACCGCAGCCATGTTATAATAACTTATGCACAACTATATCGTGTGAACAGCTAACATCCACAAACCCCCTCCTGGACAAACATACACCTACAACAATGTGACAACCACCTGGAAATAAACAGGAATACACATTTATATTGGTTTTAGACATATAAATCAAAGTGACTTAATCTCTGTTTGTACAACGCGTTAAATAAAGTGATGAATGGAGAAGCAGTTGCAGAGCTCACCCTCGCTGCCGGACAGGACAGGGCAGGATTCAGGACAACTGCATAGCAACGGGACGCTGCTAGGGGACGCTGCCCTCTGATTGGTCCGCGGCGGAGCGTGCGAAAACACACCGAAACCGCGCGCGAGATCCAAAGGACTGGCGCGAGAAAGACAGGAGCGTATGACGTACTGCATTACTGCAGTGAACTTCTTCTTCACTATATATACATATATATATATATATATATATGTATATATATATATATCACCTTTATAGTGTTCATTCAGTGCTGCTTTCATTTAACTTTACATTTGAGTACTTAAAGGTAATATAATAGCACTTATTCCTGTTGCTGGGCGCTCTGGTCCATCTAGCCTCAGTGATCAACATGAATAAGTTAATATAAAAATATTATATAAATGTTAATATAGACTAAGATAACATGAGACAGGGTCAAATTTAATGATCCCACACAGGAAATTGTGCCCCAGCAGCAGAAGGCCAGAACAGATGCACAGACAAAATATCTAGAATACTATAGCCATACATTATTTAAATAATTTAAAGTTGTAAAATACAATATACATCAACTGAAACAGTAGGCTGAGACAAATCTAGGAGACACGTTGTAAGAACAGTTACAACAGTGACATTATAGTGTCTTGTGACTACAGAAAGTAATGCCAGCTTCTGAAACTTATTTGTCTTGTCTGTGTCAAGACAGCTGTTTCTGAGGAGCATATTATGACAGAGCCCTTACAATTCACATGTGAGTGGAGTGATTTTTGCATTATGGCACTGCAGATGTTTAAAGTAGTTTGAACACTACTCTTTCTTCAGTGGGCCTATCTGATGAACAAACTGAAACCTTGTCCAATTGTACTTTCAAGCTAATTTCAACAGCAGCGCTCAGTATTTTGTTTTATTTTTATTTCCTGGTCTCAGTTTTCATGATATTCTTTATAGGAACAACTAAAATTTGGAAGTTCAGGGCGATTAGACTGCAACTAACAGTTATTTTGTATCAGTCATTCAAAGAAAAGAAGAAAATGCCACAGTGCAGTGAGTGGACGTTATGGGATGTTATGCTGCCTCTTGGTGGCGGCAGTCAGAACTCCCTGAGAAAAGTTAGGGCTGCACACTCAATCACAATATATCAATAATTCATGATTGTACAGAGCATCAAACATGACAGAAAGTCTCTCTTCATGTACAGTGTTTGCTGTTCGGGCCCTTTGGCTCCAGGCTACAACCTTCCTGAGGGGGTATTAGGGTAGTTCAGTGGCTCTTATCACATTATTTGGAAGTACAACAAGGAAAAAAGTAGGGAGTCTTGATTGATTGTAATTTATAGTGATCCTAGTTTGATCCTAGTTTGACTATGAAGACATCATCATGAATTATTGATGTATTGTGATTGAGTGTGCAGCCCTAACTTCTCTCAGGGAGTTGTGACTGCCGCCACCAAGAGGCAGCATAACATCCACTTACTACACTGTGGCATTTTCGTCTTTTCTTTCAATGAGACTGATATGAACTGTCCTCTCTGAATCCATTTACTCTAAAAAATAAAACAATTCACTCATTATTAAACCGGCAACTATAATAATTGTCCTAAGCAAAAATACCAAATATTCAATCATAACACACACAAAAAAATATTCAGAGGGGATTCCTTAAGATAAAATCCTTTCAAGCTTGGTCAGTGGTCTAATGGCCATTTACTGTGGGGGTCTCTGACTTGACAAAGATTGGGAACCCCTGGGCTAGTCATCCTTGTTAATCACTTCACACAACTCACTGTCACAGATACTTATTTTAATAACCATAATTAACCATAATAACTACCTTAAGGATGTTTCCTCTGTGGTTGTGTACATTGTATGGACTTCATATTTGAACCCATCTGTTCCAGGGCTGTCCAGTAGGAGGCAGCACTAGTACACCTCACGCACATGAACCACATGACCCCTTTCCTCCCACCTGTTAACAGATATGTTTTCATTAGTGTATAATCACCTGAAAATAAGAAAGTGTTTTTGTTAGCTTAGAATGAGACAACACGATGCAGCAAACATTCATGCATTGTTTAGTTTTATTTCATAAACATAAACATACCTCCTAATCTACCATGGACTGCCTCAAGAGACACAAGCTGAAGCAATGGTCCTCATAGTCCACTTAAATACCATTGGAAATCTGTGGGTAAGTCTTAAAAGAGTTGTGTGTGCAATATTACAGAATAACAAAAAGTGTTCGCCAGCTGTGATATTAATATTAGTGAGTAAGTTAAGGAAGAGAACAGGTCAAAGAAAGGCCAAAGCAAGGATGAAAATTGTATTAACTGAGGAGTAGAAAATAGCCACTTGGATGCCGAATGGTAAAAATAGATCAGTATTTTGTGTTTTTGTATAAATATTAAATGGATAGTTGAGTTTTGATGCTTCACACCTGAAAAATAACTCAATGTACCCGCCCACTTCTTTATTGTGACACACCCTATATAAACAATTTTTAACTGATCTGTTTTTGTGTCTGGTGTTACCTGGATTTAGACTGTTTACCTGTTTGGACTGCCTACCTGGTGCTGAACCTCACCTGCCTCACGATTCTGTAAGTGTATTTTCACTGTCTCCAAATCATTGTACTTTTACAGTCAGCCTGCATTCTTTGGATTTGGGTCCTTTCCCATACCTCAGTTTTATATTTGTTAATAATCTTATTTTCAATTTAGCGTTAATTGTTTTGTGACTGTTCTGTATCTGTTTCCCCAAACCTATACACATTAAAAATTATGTGACTGACATTTCAGCACAGAAAACCTGTTCCGATAGATCCAGCAAGCAAACTGAAGAGGAATATGATGAAAAACAATGATCCAGCAAAGTATGCTAAGAGAGGCCAGTGGGCCAACAAGAGGGAGTTCATTTTGGCAATAGTCGGAGAAATCATTGGTCTGGGCAATGTCTGGAGATTTCCATATCTGTGCTTCAAAAATGGAGGAGGTAAGAAAGTCTCTGTGCAGGTGGGCTGAGCGCACACGATGAAGCAGATGTCTGTTCTTAAACTGAGTTCAGGGCCAAGTTATGAGAATTCAATGCTTGAGGAGGTTTTTGAGAAATAAGATTTCCTTTTATACATTTTCAAATATAAAATACTATTTATACTATGGCTTGGCTAAATACTTGATTGTTTACTGAGAGATCTGCATCCATATTGCCCAATATGCACAGCTAATCAATATTTTAATTCAATGAAGACCAATATAACGCGGCCAAATTTTATGTCTCATTTTATGAGTTTTAGAGCATGTTGCCGCCACCAAAAATGCAAATCATTGGGGAATAAAAAAAAAAGAAGAAGAATACCTTAAGTTTCAATAGGACCTAATCCCATATATATATATATGTGTATATATATATCAAAAAATACGTTTACTAATAAATAAAAAGCAAAAAATCAAATCACACAAAATCAGCAGGTGGACTTAGGCAACGTTTTACTGCTTCTTATGCACATGCTTTTAAGAATCACAGCTCACATGGTGAAACTGTAAATCTGTAAATGTGATCTTTGTGAATTTAATCTAACTTCTTGAATCAATATTAACTCATTGTATATTTAGTTATTATTTAACCGTACTAGTAACTGACTTTGACTTTCAGTATGTATAACATACTTTACATTAGGGTTACCCTTTGAAGTTTAAATGTAGTTGTCTTGGCTGTGTTAATTCACAAAATGTCTATTGCACTGTAGCATTTAAGCTTGGTATTGTTGCTGTTGTGTGAATGATTAACGTTGAACATTATGCCCTGGATGCCCTGTGAATAAAAATCTTCACCTATGCTTCAGAACAGCAGCTTGTCACATATTGATCATGTTGCACAACATTATGTTATACCATGAACCCATACCTAGCTGGTTTAACGTGTGATTCGACATGTTGGCAACAGTTCAGTGTGTTTTTTCCAAGAGCCACACCTATTAAAATTTATGTGCATGTCCCTGCATGAAACCTTGTGTTTCAACCATTTATATGGTTTCTCTCCCTCTTGTTAGGTGGGTGCAAGGGTTATGCCCCTTTTTTGTATTTTGTCTACCTGCTTTTAGCATTACCTTGTTTGATTGTGTATGCAAAAGACTCCTACAAAAAAAGTCTTGCTGTGTACAGCAGAAAATTTGAGGTTTTAAATCATTAACATTTTATGTTCGTATTTTTCTCAATGTAAATCCTGACCTTGTTAAATTCTTCCCTTGAGGTGTTTTCTTGGTTCCCTATGTTTTGGTCCTGTTCACCTGTGGAATCCCCATCTTCTTTCTGGAGGTGTCTCTGGGCCAGTTAACTGCTCAGGGTGGAATTACATGTTGGAGGAAAATATGTCCTTTGTTTGAAGGTACTGCAAAGTAAATTAATTATTTGACATAATGTTACAATTTTGTGTTAATAAATGATAAATAATTTTGCTGACGATAACATTATTGTGCCTCAGGCTTAGGCTACGGCAGTCAGTTGCTTCTGCTATACAATGGGATGTATTATATTGTCGTCTTGGCTTGGGCCTCCCGCTACCTCTTCTCCACCTTCCACACTATACTCCCTTGGGCCAGCTGTAATAACACCTGGAACACAAGTAAATCACAAGTAAAATTACACAACATAGAGCTCCATTGTTGTGCAGCAGCAGTAGTATATATTTAAACAAAATAGGAAGAAATTGCCAATACATACAATGTTTCCTGTATCACAAGATGCCATTCTAACTCTTCTAAATCTTATTTTCCACACAGAGGACTGTGTCGATTATAAACTGGATCATTCATCTAATGGCAGCGTTTCTCAGAACACAACGTCTTCAGTTGAAGAATTTTGGCAGTATGTGTTCCCAAATACTCTACTTGATACTGAAAATAAAGCAATTATTTAACAGACTTAGAAAAGGAAAATGTTTCTATACATACAGTATGTTGTGTTTAGGAGGAGAGTTCTAGGTTTGTCTGGAGGAATTGAAGAAGTAGGTAGTATCCGCTGGGACCTGGCAGGATGTCTTCTGCTGTGGTGGATAGTGTGTTACTTCTGCATCTGGAAAGGAGTCAAGTCTTCAGGAAAGGTGAGCTACCAAACAATAAGAGACTGAATTAATTCCTGTCTGACATCCTCAACAATAGCTCAAACTACTGTATGAGCTGAGGAAGGTCAGACTGGTGCAGAATGTTTGCTGACCATGCATGCATGCCCTCAAAGCTGGGATGGATTTGGGCTTGGGCCCCTAGAACAAGTTCACATTGTCAATAAACATAAAGTTGTGTGAGATGCTGTCGGGTGAGAGATCAGCGCCCCTCGGAGGAGCCTTGATGCTGTCCGACCCAACAGGGGTAGAGCGCAGCCTCCTACAGGGATCTGCCTGTGAGGTCAGACTGTGTTTCGTCACCTGTCAGGTTTATTTTATCTATACTGCTGCTTCTCTTTCAGGTCGTCTACTTCACAGCCACATTCCCTTATGTGATGATTTTTGTTTTTCTAATCCGTGGTGTGACACTGCCAGGAGCCAGAGACGGTATTAGATTTTACCTCTATCCTGACCCAGCACGCATGGCTGATCCTCAGGTGAGGCACACGTGTGGGTGATAAGTGAGTCTGTTTAAATTTTTAGTCCACATTTTAATATTTCACAACAACAACCCTAACCTCTACTATACGTACCTTTACTTTCTACGTTAGCAATGGGTCTTCTCAAAAGTCACACGTTATTGGGGTAGGACGTACCATGGAAAAACATTTCTAAACTTGCCACAGCTGTTTAAGAGTGCAGCAACATGAGCATATTCAGGGTTCCTGTAAGAAAAGTCAGGTGGGACTTGAAGGAGATTCAGCTTATTTCTACCATAGTCAGACAGCCAAACTTTCATGACAGAGGCGTTTCTATAGCTATGAGTCCAATGTTGCATACATGTCTGTCTGGTAGATTTGGCTAACACAAAGCTGCTATTTATAAATGAAGTTAGGCATTAGAGGGAGTTGCTGAGCTAATGTTGAGACATTTATTAACATTTTTTGTACATAAATGATAAACTAAAGGAGATTAATAGCTAAACAATAAAGACAAAAAACAACTACATGCTAAATATAATTTCAGTAATTCCCTCGAAGCACAGAGAGACACAAGTGGCTTTCTTGTAACTAGTTTATTTGAAGGCTTCTCTCGCTCCTCAAATCCACCATGAAAGCTTAAACACACAGTGTTGATGAGAAAATATAGACCATGTTAGCCAAGTTAACATAAACAACAGTATCCATAACATATGAAATAACAAATAAAATAATAAATTGAAATACAGACAAACAAAACAAAATACCTTGTTGGCTGCATGCTATAAACAGGGAATAGTCTTCGAGTCTTCAGAGGTTTCCTTATATTCGTTCACATTACATCAAAGTGAAAATGTCCCTGCTTACTGCTAGCTTGCCAGTGCTGGTGCTGTCATGTGAGAGCAACCCAGATACTTTAGGATGAGACTTCACATAACAGTAGGTAATTGTAAATACCAAATTCAATTAATTCTCAGTTATGGCAACAGTTTTGTTGTTGTTTTTTTAACTGTGATGTTTTTTGTTTTCATGTAAACGAGAAGACAAAAGATAACAATACTTGACAAAGATTTGACATATAACAATCCAATAACCCCCACCCCCACCCCCCATTACCCTGACCCAACTTCATTGTTTAAAGGTGTGGATGGATGCTGGGAGCCAGATATTATTCTCCTATGCTGTCTGCTTAGGCTGTTTGCCAGCCTTAGGAAGCTACAACAAATACAACAACAACTGCTACAAGTAAATACAATACACATTTGTCCCCTCTGTTATACAATTTTTGTTTTTTGTTTTTGTTATACGAGTTTTTATGTCTCACTATACAAATCTTAACCCTTTTTATTTACAGAGATGCATTTGCCCTGTGCCTGTTGAACAGTGCGACCAGCTTTGTCTCAGGCTTTGCAGTCTTCTCTGTCCTTGGCTTTATGTCTCACGAGTTGGGTGTCAACATCTCAACAGTAGCTGAATCAGGTGTGACACTGCATGTAATACCACAATAATAACACACCTGTGTGGGCTTTATTGTACAATAAGGTTTCTTATACTTTTAAAATGAAATTTCCATTACAAGTAAATAAGTAAGTAAGTAAGTAAGTATTTTTTTTAAATCTTTGTACCACTTGCAGGTCCCGGCCTGGTATTTATTGCCTATCCTCGGGCAGTAGCCATGATGCCTTTACCACAACTTTGGGCTGTGTTATTCTTCATTATGATAATCTTCCTTGGACTGGACAGTGAGGTAAAGGTGTTACAATTAAACTGTGGTAAATAATCATAGATAGGATATGAAATTAGGAAACATAACCAGAGAAACCTGTTTCTTTGTGTTGAATTTAACGTAAAACACTGCCTTGGAATAAATTCTGTTGCTGTCTATTTGATTTAGTTCTGTCGGTTCTGCAATGCAGGTTTTTTTTAACTCTTAATTGTTTCCACACAGTTTTGACAATGAAAGCTGAGAGAAAGTCCTCTAAGGGTGAATTTAAAAAAAAAGAAGAAGAAGAAAACCTTGATATACCAGCTTATTGAGTGGGCATGGCTAACGTGTTTAGCAACTACTTCTCTACTTGCACATCCAGCAGACACAGTGACACATGGGCACCATGTTGAAGCCACCTGATTAGTGATCATGAAGATTAGTGAGAGCCAGGAAACTGAAGCACAGACTGAAGCACAGACACATAAAGCAGAAGAATGTCCTAAAAGCAGCAAAAGTTTGTGTCGAGCTGCTGAGTTAAGTGTTAATTCCACTGACAGTATTGACAGAGCTTCCGGGTCTGAAAAGTGAAGCCAAAGCAGAAGTGTCTTAAACCTGCATTCTATGTAAAGGCCAGCAGGGGGCGCTCCATTGGCTGCAATAACACAGGGATCCAATTCACTTGAATGGAGAATGAACCGACTTGACACTTCCTTTATGAGCTCAGTGAACAGTTTCCTGATGAGTTTATGCTCTCAGTCACTAGTTTCTTCTTCTTCTTCCATACATTATGATGTTCATTTAGTAAATTATGGATTATGAAACATACTACTGTTAAACTGTAATATGAGATCATGTGTGACCAGGCGAGCCACCATTGTTTCTGGCTACGGACGAGTCAAAACTGTGCAGCCAATGAGCGCAGAGCAACTCGTCAGTCTGTTGGCTCGCACTGGCTCCGTCTAACTGTCATGGCGGCAAACTCGAGACTTCAAATCAGTATTCCACAAACCAATGGATGACGTCACGATAGGTTCACGCTTGGTTAATTCCCAGTGGGATAAGAACTGCCAGTGCACCTTTGACATCACAAAGACTCATTTTATTCAGTGTCAATGTGGAGCTTTAATTTATTATTTTTTTTACCCACAGTTTGTGTGTCTGGAAGGCCTGGTCACATCCATATCAGACATGTATCCATCCTTCTTTTTCACGGGTCATCGACGTAAACTACTCTTGCTGTTCATCTGTGTTGTATGCTTTCTGATTGGTCTCTGTATGGTCACTGAGGTGGGTGTCGTTTGGTTTCTGTAGGGTTTCAAAAGCAAAGAAAAATACCTTCTATCTGTGTTCACATATTTTGTTCTGTAGTTTTCATGTGTTGAAAGTGTTTGCAGCACCAGATGTAAATGCAAAGAAAATATGGTCTCCTGCTGCAGATACAATTGAACAGATATTTATTTCACAATAACTCACCTTCTGTTTGTCTCTGTCTCTTCTCTTTTCCTGCAGGGAGGACTTTATGTGTTTCAGCTTTTTGACTACTACGCCTGCAGTGGAATCTCATACATAATTTTTGGCATTTTGGAGTGCATTTGTGTAGGATGGGTATATGGTGAGCTACATTTATTATGTCATCCTGTCAATCAGCTCTAAACAAGCATTTATACTTTTTAATATCAATATCTGTCTCCAAGGTGCTGATCGTTACTACAATAATATTACCGACATGATTAACTACCGCCCCTCGCCGTATATGAAATACTGCTGGAGGTTCATCACTCCATGTGTGGCTACAGTGAGTAAATAAAGGGAAATTCTGTTCCTCTAAGCGTAACAAAGTTATTATGAATTAATAATGTGTGCACATATGCATAAATATATGAACGTGTACACAATTTTCTGACTTTTACTTGTTTTTTTGCATCACTAAGTTGCATTCCTGTGGCTTCAGTTTTATTTAACAGTTGTGTATGTTTTTTCACAGGGCATATTACTCTTCTCTCTGGTCAAATTCACCCATCTGAGATACAATAACACCTATCAGTACCCCTGGTGGAGCCATGTCCTCGGGCTGATTCTTTCTTTCTCTTCAGTCCTCATGGCACCGCTGTGGGTTCTCTACAGTCTGGCTGTAACTCCAGGAACACTGAGACAGGTACTCTGAATATTACACATCCCACACATATTAGGATAGTTAACTTGTTTTGTCAGTGTGGCGTGCTGTTACGATGGATTAATGGTGGCTGTTTCCTTTTCTCTCCTCACAGAGACTGAACGTGATAACGACTCCAGCACAGGAACCGTTCAGAGCACCACTGAAAACTCTCAGGTCTGAAACCTGTCCTTCCAACGAAGAACACGAACTGTGTTCTTTGAACTAGTGCTGGGCAATATGACCAAAAATGTGTATCAAAGTATTTTTTAAGATTATGTCACTTTTACAGTATATTGCTTTTTTCTTTCTTTTTTTGCATGACTGTACCTTTATTCAGGTTTATAGTGGCTTATTCTACTGTCAGGAGTACATAGACTATAAAAACAGTTTAATGCTATCATGTACATACTGAAAGCTTTGATTACTATATGGTTTTCTTGGCCCAACCAAATGATACAATAAAATAACTATATGCATGAAATGGTAGCAGAATATAAACAAATGTTTAAACTGCAACATAGCAAAAACAGAACTTGAAAATAATAAATAAGATATGCCAACAACTTTGCCTCCCTTTCAAAAAATAGTTGTAGAAACACTATAAAGTATACAAACAGATATTTCTTAAATATTATATTGCACAAGTAAGAAACATGACATCACAGATAGTTGTTTTAGCGATGTACCTGTATGAAAAATTCATATTATTAAAACCGGTATACTGGTTCATCCAGTATATCAACCAGTACTACTCTGAAGAGGTGTATAGAAACGTCTGTGTTTTATTTCACCTTTAGCAAAGAAAGGAATTAATCAAGTAATGTAAGTATTAACTTCATGTCCATTGTAGGTAAAAATTAGGTAGTAATAAAAAAGGAAAATAACTGACAAAATCAAATACTTTTTACAGGAGAAAATCAGTTAAAACTACTTTATTTAACAGCTTTTTTTCTGAACATTTGCTTTATTTACAATTGCCTTACAATTTATTCAGCATTATTAACAATTGCTGAATTCAGAAAAATCATCTGCAGCCTGTACTGAGCTTGGCACAGTTCTCTGATTTGTCCAGCAGAGGGGGATAGATGTTTGATATTAGATCACAGGGGCAACTGTCCCGTCAGTAGCTGTAAGGGGACACATCTTATTATGTATGTTATCACAGATCTCTACTTCAGTGGGTTTATTAGTGGGTTTACTTTGATTGAAGTAGCAGACATGTTGCTGGGTTTATTTACTGTAGTTCTTATGTGTTTTCTGGTACATAGACAGATATTTAAAAATGTTAGAGGATTAAAACAAAAGCCATGATACTGTAAATGGCGGAAAGATATACAGTATTTTAGTTTTTGCTGAAAAATGCCAAAGATTCTTCTCAAAGTGTCTACTTTTACGAAGGTGGACTTGTAGCACACAAATACACTGAGAACCACAGACACAAAGTATCACACTTCACCTCTAGAGCCAGATATTAATAGACTGCTGGCACATTGCCTTTACTGTGCCAGAGGGACAAAAGAAGCAACCTTAAAAAAAGGAAAAACTATTATTGCTTTGCAGTACCAAGAACCACAGTATGCACAATACAATAATAATTAACACTTCCCAGGAGATTCAGTCAGTACGGCTTCAAATACCTGCATCTACAGCATCTGGCATTGGTCAATATAGTATACCACAATGCTATTTGACAATAAGAGGAAATAATAATAATAATAACAAAGAATCGAGAAGAAGTAAAAATCTATTCATCTACAAAAGTTTGCTTCCATTACGTCATTCTTCATCATGAAAGTGAACAAAAAATGACTGTATGATTCTGTAAAATCATACAAAAAAATCATTAATCGGAAATTTCTGAATTTACATAAACATTTCCAAACGGATTGCATTGACTTTTATCTTGACTGTGTCTGAGGTAAAGTTGTTTATGTATTATTGAACTATTTCTTTTTATCATATTAGGTATTGAGACCTGGGCTGTTGTTTTTAAATGTGCTACAATAATAAACTGATGTGCCTTTTCACTTTTCTTTATCTGTTTGTCGACCTTTATGTCACATTTTAGATATCACTGAGCAGGAATGCAAACAAACACTCATGTATCTGACAGGACTACAATTTATCTGGGGACATTTTCCAATACTGTACTTTTCTTTGCAAATTTAACATGGACCCACCGCTGGGAGAAAAATGGGACAAGGTGTGCAAGCTGAAAGCCTTAAGACTGTGTGACAACCGTGATAAATGCAGCCGGCACTGACACGGCTATGGAAAAAGACAAAAGATACCTTTGTCTTGTCACAATAATCCTAATCTGTTTGAAGATGGAGCTACATTAGAGAGAACGAGAGAGAAAAGAAGAATAAACCCATACAGGAGTGGAAGCAGATTCCTGGTCAGCAGTGATAAATGTTGCTACATCAGAAACGGGGCTCAGTATGATGTTTCTCTCTAATGGCCTGATTGCTCAATTAATTCTGCGGCCCGTTCTTTGCTGGCCGCCTTTAATGTGGAAACAGCTATATTTTCTCCCAGATTAGTATAGATACAGGCTGACAGTCTGCACTGCTCAAGGTATTTGGGAGGTATAATTCATTCATAATGCCACAATGCGCTCCATCTATCATCTCGGGTTTTTCATCCGCTAACTTGCCGCTTGCTCCCTCCTCTCATTCCAAGCTCCTGGCTCTTCTGGGGCTGGTGGGGGTGGAGTGGGGGTAAAACCCAACACTGCATGGCGTGTGTGTGTGTGTGTGTGTTTGTATATGTGTGCATGCATATGTGCGATTTAGCAAGGAGAGGTGTGAGGAGTGTTAGGATATGTATTGTGTGTGTGTGTTTGGGGCGTGTGGGGCACACAAGGTTGTGAGGTCGGCAGCTTCTCTTCTCCTGATGAATTAGCTGGCATATGCAAGCGATGAATTACCAGGCAACGAGAGTCAATTATCCAAAGAAAAAAAAATACACGGACCCTGCGCCTGTGGCCCCAGGGTCCCTTTTCCAATTCAGAGAGTGATTTTCCCAAAATGTAGAGGGGAAGAGAAGAGAAGCAGCCTTGAAGGAGCGAGGGTGGGATGATGAGGGGTTGGGGGAAAAAAGAGAGAATGAATGAAACGACACTACATGTGTGTCCCCCATCCCACACTCCTCACCTCTTTTTCCTTCCTCCCGATCAAATCCAGAAGGCAAAGCGCAGTGTGAAAATGCAAAAGGCTATTATCAGGCCTTCAGAGTGCACAAATGCCACTTATGATGGATGAGTGTGGGATTTAGAAAGGCCTCCTGTCAAACACTGGCCGTTTCCCCTCCTTAACTGGCCCTCTCTTTTTCCTCACTTGTCTCTTGTATCAAAATCATATCAGGCCCCCAGTTGAAATAGGCCTAAGTGGAAGGCATTTGTAATATACTGAAGCGGGGGCACACATATACTCACAGTGTCCCATGCTGTTCTTGCCACTTAATTTCTAACCTCTTTCGGAGACAAGAGGGAAAGATGGAGTGTTTGTGGTTTATAACATTTCTGAGAACAAGAGGAAAGGTGTCGCATCATCAGCTGTCTGAGTGACACTGGTTGAGAGTGACACTGGAGAAATAAATAATAAAACAAATAAATCATTAGGAGGAATCTCAGTGGGTATTGTGAATGTGTTAATGATTTAAAATCCAGCACCACTAAGGAAATGTATGCTACAGCAGGGTGTCAGAGAGGAAGAAAAACTGAAAAGCAAAAGAATGAAAGCAAAGTGCAGCTTTGGGGAAAGAGAAAGATTTCACAGAAAGACAATAACTCTTGGAATCTATTACATTATATCCACTGATGTCAGTCCAAATCACTGGATGAACCTGGCCACGAGTGCTTATCTTTCAAAGAGTTGTTTCTGATAGACCAATTTAATCCCAATGGTTGGACTTGCAGTATGTAACCAAACTGCTTTAAGAAAAGAGGATAATATAAGCTCCCAATGGGCGAGCACAGCCAAACGTCATTAACAGTTTTAAATCCTAAACTTTATGACTGCCAAAAGAAAACACAATACCATTAACAAAAGATTCTTAAGTTATAAGAATGAATGCAGATGTACAGTAGAGTGACTGAAATGCTTGGAGAGCGTTCCAGGCGAGATGGAAAAGAGGGATCTAAGAATAAAACAAAAGACAATTATATCATAAGGTTTAGCTGGCACCAAAAATGGCCTCTGCAGTATTATGAAAGTAACACTTTAAATTAACCCTTGACACAAGCTGAACAATGACAGTGAGCAGATAGTTAGCAGTGAAATTATTCTCAAATACAGCAAAAATGAAATGCTCAGAATTTTCTTCCCACATCAATTAAGGAAGGTCTAACAATACCTGTTAATATCTATTATCGCAGTTCAATGGTTCCATCCAGGGGTAGATTAACCCATGGGGTACTTGTGCAATGACCAAAGCATTCATAGAAAGATTACAACCATAATTTAGTACAAACAAAAACAAAACAAAAACAAAGCATAGACAATTGCAGGATCACTATGTTTTGTATGAAAAAGTTATTGTAACAGTATCCAGTCTTAGAAGCTTTTAAATGTCTTAAATAACATCCAGTTTAAAACAAATTAAAATGAGCACATGAGGGGTATGAAGGGGTAGAGAGTTGGTGTAAGATGGTAAGAATAAAGTAACAGTAACTCTCAAAACAAAGTTAACAGGTGAGTAAAAGACAGATCCTAATATAAAACCTTCTTTGTAATCTTTCTGCCTCGTCGCTGACTGAAGGGAGTTTCTCTCTCTGGTGTTTGGTTGCTCCGAATCACCCGAATTACCTGAAACTGTCTGAATACTGTCTACATCTTTTGCACATATAACATTAATTAATGAATTAATTACTCTTATTGGCTTTTTGTTTGTGGGGCATTTGTTGCGCTTGCAGTGGCGTGTTGTGTGTGGTTGTCTTGGATCTCTACTGCTGTTTCTCCGGTGCTGCTCCTGCTCTCTCTCGCTGTCCGCCTCTCCAGTCTGAGCTCTGTGTGATGATAGCTGCAATGTGCATGAAAGCTTCACCAGTAAACGCAGCAGTGTAACAGCTGACATAAAACAAAAGATCAGATCGGATCAATAAAGCTCAATATAGTACCAATAGTACCAATATAATACCAATCAGTTAAGAAAATGCCTTGATTGGCGCAGACACCGAGCTTTGAGATTGGATCAGGACATCCCTAGTCTGTAGTTTTGTATGCTTTCACTCTGGCGGCAGTGTAAGGGGAGAGATTCTCCACAAGATAGATGCAAATATCAGAAAACTGGAGCGCTGGCAGGGACTTTGCTGTTTTCAGGGGCAAGTGCCCAAAAGTTTCCTTATGCATTTTTTGCGGTTCTACAGAGTTTTTTATTGTAAGTCGCCATAACGTTGTTTTGCCCTCATAGACAGAAAACTATGAATTGGCTAGTCGACCAGGAAAATCTTTAGTCTGGGACAGCCCGAGAGTAGAGCAACTGAATTTTTTCAACCAAATCAGAGTTACTGATTGTTGGAACAGTAGAAAAACTAACAAAGACGGTTTGGGTGAGTTTCATTTTGTAGGTACGGTGAGTGCCAAGCATGAACAATATTATAGATGTTTCTGGTGAAACAAAATGTCTTTGTTCGTGGGGATCCTTGTCACTGTCAGTGACAAAAGCAAACTTTTGGTGGTTATACTTTGACGAGTACATTTGTTACCAAGGATGGACGTTAGCTTACGTAGCGGCCATTACAGCCCTTTTCACAAATATTTTTACATCTAACTCAGCGAATTAGGGTTTTGTTTCGACCAAACCAGCGTTGGTGATTGCTGGAAAGACTGTGAAAACATACAGTAAGTTGAAACCTTCGATTTTAACAAAGTTAAACAATGATTAGTTTGTGAGCACAGAAAAAAACTACAGCTCCCATGAAAATGTACCTGCTCATGCGATCGTAACTTGGGTTATGGGTCATAGCCATGAAAAAAGATAACTCTTCAAATACCATTTTTAGTTTTTAATTGTGATCTCTGCTGTCTAAAAACTTCTACAATGTTCAGTCCTCTCTGTTATTAGCCATGTCTGAACTCACTGCAGCTTATCGACTCACTCATATGAGGTATGAGGCGTTCTTACCTCTGAAACAAAACCTGGAAGTTCTGGTTGCATTTCGGCTCTATAAAACGAGAAAAATCCGAAAATTTGAAACTCTGGATTAGCTGACTGTAACAGCTGCACAGTAACTACCACTGAGGACACGCAGGTCATGTCCTAGGGATTTTTTCAGGGCATTTCGGAGACAATCTGAGGAGGTGTTTACATTACACACAAATAATTGTTGGTGTTGAAGGCTGATTCTCATATTCTTTAGAGTTAATATCTATAAAATGAACAGATTTGTTTTTCCACTAAAATTATAGTCCTGTCAGTGTGGACATTAATGATGATCATGAATTAATAAATGTAAAATCTAATATTGTACAAATGTTGGTGGATAGTCAATTATTTCTTAAAGGGGCTGCAATTACCTTAGTATTTCCAAAGTCATTAAATGAGGATATACGTTTGGTACAATATTTATATTTTGTGTCTTTATATTTAGAGAATTGTCTCTTCCTCGACACACACTGATTTCTGCACAGCTTTCCAGACTACCTAGTGGTGCGTCTCCGCTACTCTCTACCGTCACAGTTTTCCTCTGGGACTATCAGCCCCTTCACTTCCTCTATTACCCCCTCACACACCCTTACATCCTCCTACACACACTCACACACACATCACCTTCCTCACGCCCCGCGGCGACATGCGCTCCACAATGGAGAACAGAGTGGTTTGGGAAATGATGGCCATTTATAACTGCCTGACGCTGTATCCCACCACCTCACACACACACACACTAAGAGTTTAGTGCTGGAGTGGCAACAGAGAGATGGGAGACAAAGGGAGAATGCACCCTTCTCCTGGCAAATGTCACAAACACATTAACACTGCACAGATGAGCACTGCGTAAAAGTGTCACATCACATCCAAACAGTGTGTTTCTTGTGGGACGTGTGTGTGTGTGTGTGTATGTGTGTACACAAAACGAGGAAGTGATTTAAATTTGATAACAGAAAACAAACATCGTATCACTGTCATCATTTCATAAGGTGCTCAGCAGTGACAGGTGGGGTGAGCTCTTCAGACTCAGACTGTCAGACACTTGGCTCTCATCCCAACACACACACACACACACACACACACATCCTCACATACACTGAGCGTGTATGTGTACACTTAACAAATACGCAGTGTGCTAGATCATGTGGTTTAAAAGGTTTCATGGTTTGGTCCTTGATAATTGAAGGGTCTAGTGTCATTTGAGTGCTTATGGTTAACACCTGAAACTATTAATCCTCCAACACATTAATATCTTTTTTTATTTGTGAGCAACCACTTGGCCCCATGCATATAGCAGGTTAAATGATTCACTTATTCAATACATTATATATATATATCTTCTTCTATATATCAAACATTTAACACTTAGTATTGTTTGGAGAAAGGATATAATACAGTAACTAGATTAAAGTTTGAAATAACATTTAACTTTCTTTCAGAATCATTATGTTTTTAGGGCATTATATGCTCCAGTAGTCGTATTTGGACATATTATTACATGGTTTGGGAAAGCCAAGAAGTCTCCTTGTTTTAGAAAGTAGCAAGCACAGATAATATTATATGTAAAATATATTCCTTTTTTTCTTTATTGTTTCCTAAATTATGATTATTTGCTTAATTTATCACAGTTACAAGGGAGTGTGTTTTCTGACAGCAGTAAACAAACTGCTTGCTGTTTGCTGGAAGAACCCTCATTAATTACCTCAAAGACTTTAGATTAGATTACTTTCATGGCTGGATATAATTTATTCAGAACGAGGGGTGAAGACAGAAAAAAATTTGGTCTGAAGTGGCAGAAAAATGTTGTTAGTAGTAATTCTGGCTTTTCATTTCCATTTGTACACATTGAATTAAGTTTACAGACTTAAGAAGTTGATGGAAAGGTTGGAGCACATTGGACAATAGCTAGCCACTGCAACAGTTGTTTCCCAAATGTGAATGGTAGATGTGGAAACTGTTTCGAAAATATGGGTAGTTTTAACATAAATAAGCATGGTAACAAGAACGTTGTAATTACTTTCCCTTGGCTTGTAAAGTGTACAGTAGCCTCCTATTTGGATGAAATATGAAAGTACTGTT
>NW_023339796.1:16393934-16399124 GCF_004916995.1 Morone saxatilis | reverse complement strand
TGACATAGTAAACAAAGGCAAGGTATGTACCATGAAATGTCACTGCCATTGCCTTTACATTTGACCAATGAGGATTTTGTAAAATTCACCTTAATTAAGCCTTTTATTACCAATTAAATGGGGAAAAAAATCATAAAGCTGTTCGCAACTGTTTTAATAAATGATTAATAAATGCTTTCCCTGCTTAAGATATCTGTACAATCAACAGGTGAAATAAAAGTAATGGACCTACTGATACTCTGCATTTAAGTGCTTTTAAACCTGTAAGTAAAGTCAAAGGAAAACTATTGACTTGTTGATTTGTTTGTCAAATACAACATGATGACAACACTAACAAACAATAACAGAAATGGAAAGTCTGTTTACTTTGGGTCCTCCTGGTCTGACTAGAATTACCCCAACACTAACTCAAAGACAAAAGACATTTTTCACTTTTCTAGAAAGGCCTTCAATTTTCTCCACCAAGTCCAAGTCTTGCATAGCCCATCAAAGTAATTCCATCCTTAAAGTCTGGATATCCTCCTGCCCAGCGAGGTAGCAGTGTTTTCCACTGTGGCAGCAGTCAGGCAAACGGTCAAAGTAGCGCTCTCTCTCAGGTTCTTCGTCGACTGAAAATGCTTTAGAAGGGTTCTGTACCGATGCACCACCTTGTTACTGAAACAGTTCATAGAGTCGACAAAATCAACAGAATTCATTTTCTGGGAGCCAGGAGTATCTACACCACATTGACAAGTACTGGCAACTGACCAGTTCGTGGAACCCCCTGCCAGAAAAGGTTATTTGGGACCTGAAGTAAAAAATATCAATGAATTGCCTCGTTTACCAAAGGTTTGTTCATGTTTTGTTTTTTGTTCTCCTCTGGAAGAATCAGTGGTTGTATCAAATGGCTCAGAGATCGTAGCAGATGAATCATCAGAGGATCTGCACAACTCCGAAAAACTTGGGCTCTTCCTCTTAAGCTTCATCCCAGGCTAAAATGAACACATTAGATATCAGTAAAATACGACCTGAGGTGTACATCGCGGTATTACTTCTAGCTGCAGCTTCACAAAGTGTCAGTTCCTACTGTATGTAATATTAAATGTGCTAAATGTGCTAAAAGCTTTTGTTTCTACGTGATACGAGTGATAACCAGTAAAATAATGAAAATAGGCTGTTTCCACTTTTGAGCGGGACAAAACACAAGAATGCATGACAGAGATCCAGTGCTTTTATGTTAATTAGGCTGCTCACAGATGACTTTTATAAGAAGCTGGTTATTACATGGATGTTGGTTGTGTGCATACATTTTGATTTCTGTGAATGTCTGTGAGTGTGTGAGTGTGTGTGTGCGGCCTCAGCCTGTCACTGTGCTGGATGGGCTGTCACTTTCTTAATTGCCTGAGCCTGACCCCGCCCCGCTCTGCTCACCTGGCTAATTACTGTGTCTTTCCAGCCAAGAGATTGAAATGAATTTCAACTCCATTCAAGCTTCATTGGCATGAAAAGTGAGGTTACTGACATTGTAATAATACAGTACAGCAGGTTCGTCCTTCTAGTGATATTTTACTATAACAGTTTCATCGCTGTCTGGTTAACAAACACTGCTGATAATAGACATGTCATGTTAAACTGATTAACTGATCTGGTGTCATAACTCAAAACTCATTTCAGCATGGTTTGTAGTAAGTGTGAAAAACATGACAAAACAGTGATATGGTCACAAAAAGGTGTCATTCCTTTGAACATATATAAAATTTCCACAACTAGAACGTAGTTGAAGAAGACAATCCACAACACAGGAGGGGAACAAGTTCTACTGAGGTCCGAAAAGTGATTAAGAAACACAAAAGGTGAGGAGGAGGTGAGAAACAGAGCAGATTGAATTGAATCAGATTGGAGCCATGCAAATGAAATGCTAATGTGATGCTAATGAGCAGAGGGAGGGAGGGAGGGGGAGAGTGTCAGGTAGGAGGTAAAGTTTGGTTAGAGAGCGAGCCGGCGAGACAGCAGGCAAATGGGCAACGCTTGGGTGAGCAGTGAGCGGGCTACCCATGATGCCGCGATAAAAGAGGGAACATTAAGCGATAGAAAGACTGAGAGAGGAGGTAGACTCGGAGGAAAGGCCCTGTGGGCTAATGAATGCTGATTAATTCCCAGTTTACATTTTACAACTTTTCTTTTTCCTGTGGTGCACATTCTCCATCAAAACCCTCGTTCTGTCTGTTAAATCACTTGTATACTTTACTCATTAATTTGTACTTGCTTGTCTTTTAAAGCCCCATTAAACTCAGGCAGCAGCCTCCCAATCATACTGCAACAACTACTATTTAGCAACGGAAATCCTCAGCTTGGCCTTGCTGTTTGTTGTATTTGGGAAGCTCGTCCTCTTTTGTTAGCTTCTGCTGTGTTCCTCATTATTGTTGTTGCAGTCGTGCTGCGTGTAAAACGATTCGCGTTAATTTATTAGAAAATATGTTGCAGCATTAAAGCACAATATCAGCTGACATGACATCAGGAGTCCTGCTTTGTTACTGAAGGTCTCGTCTTCAAGAGGTGTTTGTGGTGGTTGTGCTTACATGGTACATACTGTATATTACCACATATCAGATGTAGGGCCATGTAATATTCATGCAGTGTATACAAACTAAATACTAACACATAAACAGGGAGGAATTGGCGTTTTAAGGGGGCACAGCAGCTCATTTTCTCCCTGTTTATGTGCTAGTATATAATTAATCTGTTATCAGCTGGATGTTTTGGGTTGCAAAAAAAACTCCTGTGTCTTTAATAGGCTGGAAAAAGGAAACTATACTTTTAATGTACCAAACATATTGGAAGATGCTAACCCTGCCTAATCAGATTTAATGTAAACAAGTTAATGATAAAAATAATTGCCTTATATACATGTGTGTTTTAAGGCATTTATTCACAGTTGATATTATATAAATTCACAGATTTGTCATTAAATATTCATTAACTGTTCATTAACCAGTTATAGGGGGTAAAAGCTGTCACCAAAACCATTGATAAACACATGTATCTTGTCCTTGAATCTGTTTAAAACAACATTATGTGTGTTATCTGTTTATATAGAGTTTACAAAAGCTTACTAGTGTGACTGTAAAACAGTGTTTCCTCATTTAAAGAAGCAGGATCTGAAAGTACAGGGTGTTGTATTTTAATTTGGTGCTGACATGAAAGAACGTATTACCATTGAAAGAGCCCATCCCACCTGTGAGTACTTGGCAAAAACGTTCTCTGCTGCAAAGTACAAGTTCCTGGACCAAACACATGCTTTACAGAAAACAGAATAGTGACACAACATTAATGCTGCCTATACCAAACAGTTTCTGTTGTGTGTATATTGAGATTCCCTTTTACTCTATTAGTTCATGACATAAAGGGCAATATAATACAAAGTGTATTTCATTTTCTATTGCATTTAAATGAAATAACTAGCAAAGCCCAAACTGCTCATCAATACCATCAATAAATTAACTTGAGTTGTACAGTTATTCTCTTTATACTTGAGTCAGTCTGTCAGAGAGACTCGGCCAGGGCTGCGTTAATAGTGCCACTCCGTCTTCTCTGACACAACAACACTCACAGCTGCTTCATCTGCTCCTGTCAGTGTCTCCAAGTTAAAGACCTTCTGAAGAGACAAAGAGCAAATATCTTTTTGTATGCCTGTCGGGTTTTCCGCAGCTTTTACAGGCCAACACATACACATGCACACATATGCATTCATCAGGGCTGAGGGGGGAAGAGCGTGCAGTAACAGGAAAAAAATGTGATCATCTGCGTCCCCCCGATGTGGTGGAGGTGAGAAAGAGCATCTCAATGGCAGACGTGCACGGGGAGGGAAAATGACAATATTTAAAATAGGAGACACAACTCCATTTCTTTTTGAACAAAATATTAATGATCTTTCATTTGGATCTCATCACGGATGCGGCCGCGGGAAAATTGCATTCTGTGTGGCAGAAGTCTGGGGAAGACATGAGACAGGATAATAGCCAATAGGTGTTTGGAGAGAGGGAGTGAGAATGAATGAGAGAGAAAGACAGAGAGAAACAGAATTGACAAATTCCCATGATGGGTATGCCATGAGAGGAGGAGGGAGGTTGAAGAACAGGAAAAAAGGGGCAGAAAGATTGGAAATTGAAATTTATGACATTGAAAATGACTATGACGGAGACAGACTCAGGTCCCGCTTTGCTCTCCCCTCTTTGGTAGCAGTCAACCTTGCAATGAGGGCAGATCAAACAAAAATAGGCTGTTAGGGGGGCATGGGAGGGGAGGGGAAGGGGGCGAGGTGGCGGGTGCTGAGCACTGTGGATGGGAGGAGAGAGGGGGAATGAAGGAGGGAAAGCAGCGGCGAAGGTGGAGGGATAGAGGGATGGGAGGGAGGTATAGACAGAAGTGAAGAAGGACATTAGAGGAGGAAATGATGATGTTGTCAGTGAGCGATGTAAATCACGGTGGCTACATAGTCAACAGATACAGTCGGCTGGCTGTGCAGGCCAGGGCCTGTCTCAGCTGCAGTGGCACTGACAAATGGAATATTTTCAGAGGACTTAATCAGAGGAAAATGGGCTTTCATCTGCTCGCCTACCCGCTCTGCCGCTCGCACAGAGAAATGATTGCCTGTCGCTCTTCCTCTCCCTGTCTCTTTCTCTCTCACAGTCATTGAACGTGGCCACTGAACCCTGCAGAGGTTACAAAAAGGGAATTTATCAGTCATGTTTTACAAAAGGATATAGGGACACAGAGACACTTGCAATCACACTCTCTCCATAATGCACTTTGATTTGAGAATGCTGTTAGCGGATTTTGTTTTGCTTAAATGCTTACACAGACTGAAGGGAGATGTTTTGAAAGACACTAGAGACAGATTAAAATACTTGTACACACTCAAACTTTTTTCTTGGTTTCTTTCAGTGACCGGGGACCGGATAAACACTAATAAATCTTTCTACTCACCTCAGTAATCAGTCATCCATCAGCTGTCCAGAGGAAAAACCTGAACTTTTTGTGTTTTGTGAGAAAGTACAAAGTGTGCCACACTCAGACTGTCCTGATATATTTCAAACACACTCATCATCCACTCAATAAAACCTATTACTTGTCATGAAGGCCTCATTTCCTACAGTTGTGTTTGATGTAGTACCTGGGCCGCCTCGTCCATAGGCCCACAGCAGCAGCAGA
>NW_023339796.1:16391570-16393917 GCF_004916995.1 Morone saxatilis | reverse complement strand
CAGAACACACAACAGTGACATGATCTATTTCTCCCGTGATGAATGTACCAATCTGCTGCCCTGTTGCCCTGTCCGCCTAATTTGTTATGATGTGACACCTTCTAGACTCTTTTCAATGATGATGAACTTGCTGCTAGTGTGTACCAGCAGGTAAGTGGGATGAAAACGTCAGGATGCTCTATGATGCCAGTGAAGCACTTGATACCAAAATGATACTATAAACATGTTCTCAGGTACAGTAGGGAGACCCCATCCCCACACAAAGCTGGTTTTCCTCCTTCAGGGTACCTAGTTGTGTTTTTGGGGGTTGAATCCAAGTAAAGTTGTAAAGAAGGTGGAAGTTAATTATCTCAGTCTACTTTGAAGGCACTTAATCACGTTTGTCCATGTTGCCATGACCACCTTGTGTTAATAGAAATTATGTAAACTGTAATGTACCCCAAGCAGAGCCTGAGAAATAACATGCTCCTACCAGCTCATTTATGCTCTCTGTGGTATTGAAGGAGTTAGAACAGCTTCTGAAGACGATGGAGAGAACTCAGAGAGTAGAAGAACAGGAGATGTCAGGATTACACTGAGGTCACATTCTCTGTATTTACTGTGGATATTTGGTGGTTTTAGCAACCTCAGAGGAGTTTATGTTCTACAAAACAACATGACAACTGTCTTATTGGTAGATACATATGAAAAAACAACACTTGGTAGGTATTTTTAAGACTCGTATATTAAAATTTGTCTACTTTCATTATGCTACTAAATAAGTTAACAATGAATTATCTTTACATTTTCAAACAAAAATTTATTTTGGGAAATAAAGTTTGTGACCAGTATAACTGAATACAACAGAATAAATAAAAACATTTCTTGGACTTTTCTTTTGGATAGAGGGTCATGATCTCATTACTTTTACAGTTGTGGCTACGGCCCTTCTTGTCCCTATAATGACTTATTATTGAAAGACAAAGGGACTCAGGGAGCCAAGACAGGAGTGGATACATCATAGTTTGTATTTATAATATGGCTGGAAATGTATGTTTTATCTAGAAACATATTAAGACAATGAAGCCAAAGAACCCCTACCATTAAAATGAATAAGGAGCTTGCCCCATAGACTGTATATGGCTGTTATTAATTATGTAAATAAGTTATTATAAAATCAATCTCTGCACAGATTAGGGGTTTGGGTAATGATGGATCTGATATGATAATCCCTCCATCCCTCCATCCATCTATGGTAAAGTCTCATGGCAGCAAGTGCCCATCTGCACTGTGGTGAAGTCGGGGCAGCGGGCCGTGACAGATCACAGATCAGCTGGTAGAGCAACAGTGGAATTTGTCACATTGTGCAGCAGCAGATCAATGATAATTACCTGGCTGACATGAGTACAGTTATAACTTTACAGGATCAAGAACAGGGGGAGAGGGAGATGAAGAAAGAAGGGATGAAGGGCTGTGGGCCACACTTAGCTCTGAGCTGATCGATACTGTGTGAGATATGGCTGTGACCAGCCCCGAGGCCCGGCCTTATAGCAGCTCAACAAGCCATTACCGCCTTCCTTCACAGGGCAGTGCAGAGCCAGGGTTTGTGTGTGCTAAAGTGTGTGTGTGTGTGTGTGTGTGTGTTTTCAAAGCTGCCAAAAGGAAATCGGTTTGGTTTGGCAGCTCACACATCAATATCAACCCAATAAAATGTGTTAATGTGATAACGAAGAAAGCCAAAGAGCTTCCTCTTCCAAATACTCCGCGCAGGCTTTTTTCTTCTTCATGTTCAGTACGTGCATGCATCATATTCCTATTCTTCATAGTCCACCAACAACAGCAATGAAAACTCGTAAACTACAACAACAATAACAGCATGCAAATACACTGAATGGCTATTGGTGGAAAAACCTGCAGACCACAAATAGAAACAAAAAAGGGTTTGGTTTCCATTAAGTTGGGGGTCTTGGAGGAAGATTAAAATAATTAAAAACTGGTCAAAACTATTTTTTTTCTAAAATGGGTCAGTTTAAAATACAGTAAATTCATTCTGTTAGGGTTAGGGTTAGGGTTATTCTGTTTAAAGATTGCTGGTAAAAGTAATTCTGACCTTCTGTACGTAGTTGTTCTTAGACCAAGTTTGTGATTTTTGGTGTTAGTTCAGTGACGGCCACATTCGTCCCCATTTCAGCTGCTGAAGAGGAGCAGACACAGACACAGATTTGAAACAAAGAAAGAATGAAGGGAGAAAGAAAAAAATAGACAGACATAGAACAGTTGAGAGTGTGGTCAGTGACAGCCCTGGGCAAATCATCTTCATCTCCAAACTTATCCTCTGAGATCTCTTCTCTCCCTCCCTCCCTCTCTC
>NW_023339796.1:16371318-16391548 GCF_004916995.1 Morone saxatilis | reverse complement strand
CTCTCACACACGCACACACACAAACACACACACACACACACACACATACACACGGTTCATAGGTTGGCAGATGATGAGGTCTCTCTTCTAGTGACTGCTGGCCAGGATTTGTATTGTTCAGTCTGAATGTGAATCCGGGGGTTTTGGAGTCTGTCGATATATAGCAGCAGCTGCTGGAAGCCCTCACTCTGTGGAGGGAGAGCTGATGATGACCTAGTTACACTTTCTGAAAATGTCCAGATGAATCATAAAGTGATTGAGTACCTGTATAACTGATTCTTATGCAGGGTTGTTAGATACGCTGGCACTGTGGTAGTAATCGTATGTATTTGCTGTGGCATGTTGTGTAGAAGATGCTCATCAACAAACAAGGACTGTGCGCTGCACTTAAGCCTCTTCTAATTGTTATCTGTCTGATTTCTTTTGTAAACATATATACAACATTTTAAAGTGTGCATTCTTCATTTGAATAAAAATATCTATTGATTATCTACATCCACAATTGATTAGTTGGGTGATGTATGGAGAAAAAAATATTAGAGTTTAGAAAGTATTAGAAACTGTATTTTAACCCCAGTGCATCAGTTCTTAATCACTGCAACCATGAACTACATATACTTTTTTACATTTTATATATTAAATATGTTGGTTTTTCAACCACATTGGCTCTAATTTTAAATTAATACTTTTGACTGGTTGTTGGTCTGATTTGTGACCTTTTTTCCACTAGACCAAAGACAAAAATAATAAATTTTTGAAAAGTTTATTTATACTGATAAAGCCTTAATGTCGAAAAAGCTAATGTTTACTTTAATTATTGTAACCAAACAAGACAATGTCAAGATGTTTGACCTGCTCTGACCTGGAAAAAAACTTGAACTGACTAAGGATGATAGATATCTAAAATGACAAAACCTCACTTTTAATCATTGATGACTTTCCATCCTAAACCCTCACTTTAACTACTGATGATTTTCAATAGCTTGATTCAACCCAACCTCACACACACACACACGCACACCGACCCCTCCATCCACTAATCTATAGCAGATAAATGAGGCTGGGCTAACAGAGTGGGGCAGAGAGAGAAAAGATTGACTCAGAGACAGAGGCCTAATTAGCAGAGACTCATTAGGAGTCTTTAAGAGGCTGTGATTAGGGATGTTTGTTCACACAGCATGCTGCTGCTGCTGGGCTTAATGACTGGGACTGATCACTAGCTAGTTTAGCCTAAAGCGTGATGGGGGGAGGTTGGAGGAGGGTTGAAGCATGAAAGAAGTGTATGGCTGTGAGGTTGTGCTCCAGCAAGTCATTTGTTTGCAGCTAACTGATATTAAACACAGAAAAAAGATCATCTATAGGCTGTTTTGACATCATACAACCAAAATAAATAAATTATAAATCCCATCAGTGCTAATCCAGAAGGTTGAGTTTAGGCGCGAGATAAAAAAATGGTTATGTTTAGGATTGTTAAGTTTAAAGGATTTTTTTGTACGGATTGGACAAACAATTACTGAGTCTTGGAGGTGCTACGGATTTCATAAGTTTGGAAAGAGCCAGGCTAACTGTTTCCCCTGTTTGTCACTTTGTGCTAGGCTAAGCTAATTGGCTGCTGGCTGTATCTTCAGGTTTGATGAAAAGTGATCAGCGTTCTCATTTAACTCTTGGCAAGAAAGCGAACAAAGTGAATTTCCTAAAATACTGAACTAATGTTTGAGTCTGGAAAGCTGGGGTGCAGTTAGCATAGTTGATCATATAGAATAGAAACAGGTGGAAACAGTTTGCCTCACGTAGCTCCCACTAAAACCACAAACTGTTCTAGCCTGTTTTCTTTAAAGGCTGGGATGAAGTTTGCTGTATTTAAAGTTAGCATAAGAATCTCAGAAGGAGTTCCATCTCTGCTAGCAACTAGTGGGATTCATAATAACTCATCCTTTAATGTTGTTTCTATGGAGTCTGCATGTAGCAGAGCACAGTTTGTCTTGTTTTACTGTTGGTTAAGACGTGGGTGCTGCAGTGACGCATGATGTGCCTCTATGTTTTCCGTCCACTTGAGAAGGCTCTCTTTTCCTTATGGCTCAAACCCATTTAAATAATCAGTGCACCCCCCCACCAATCTAAAAGTTTACCACTGAGCCCAAGCTCTTGGCTTTATAAACCCCAAACCCCTTCACTTAAATCTGATAAGAGTCCCAGCACTATTGTGATACGATTTTCCCCCTCGGAAGTCCGTCCATGATCCCGCATTCCCCTGAGTCCCTCTCGTTCCACTTCCTGAACTGGGGTGGATTGTCTGGAATAAACTCCAATCCTCCTTAAAAGAAGAGAGCTGGGAAGAGGGGGGAGGTGGTGAGGAAGGGGAGTAAAAGCCGAGAGGATCAAGGATGCGAGGGCCAAAGTAGAGGATCCGACAGAGCAGAAAGTAGCGTTAGCAACCCCGTCTTGTGTCCTCAAAGTCCTGCAGCTGCTGTCTTTAATTATCTTCAACACCCTTCCACTTATTCCTATTCCTCCATCCATCCATTCATCCATCCATCACTTTGTTCATATCTTCCTGCACTTCTGCTCCTGGCCTCTGGGCAGCGCTGCAGCAGTGTGCCTCTGTGGTGTTTGCATTTGGTTTCAGCAAGTGGTGGGACTGATCCATTTGTTTGTTTTCTGAATCCAGGATTTGCAGAGATAGATTAGACAACAAAAGCATATGGGAAAGATAAAGAACACTTAGGTAATGGATTTTGGCGGCCTCTCCAACACAGCAGAGAACTCATCCTCTTTCCATTTCTCATTCTCCTCCTTTCTCTCGGCTCTAAATATGTTTGTTGTGCTTTTTTTTCTCTAGCAGACACTTCCTGAGAGCAGAGGAGGCTCATGCTGTTTAGGATGAGGGGTTTGCTTAAAAGTAACAAAGGAGTTGTTGCACGAACCAGACCTTGGCCTTTGGGTTAATGTGCTTTGAGGCTATGTGTAAGGTGGCCTAAGTGTTGTGTTAGTAGGTGGATTTGCAGTTTTTCTAACCTGCAGAAGAACTACTACAGTACTACTATGTTGGGGCAAACGAAGACAATCAAAACAGGGAACATATGCAATAAAACTCTTCTTCCTTCCATGCCAATATAATCTAATATCAGATCAATATCAAATTAATGTAAATACATTGAAGATTATGTTATGTAAATGTATACAGTATATAAACCCAAGTGTGGGGTTGCTATCGCTCTACATTACACAAGGTGCTCTCTGTTTTTTGTTAAAATTTTAAGTCAAATATTTGTATTTCTTTTTCTGACACTCATCCTTCATATTTATGTGGTTTATTTATACTGAGCTCCGACTCAACACAGACAAACAGAAACTCGAGTTGCTTACGAGACAAGAAAACCATCTGACAGGAAAAACAGAGCTGGTATGGATTAGCTTAGCGGACGCAGAGTGATTAGTCCGTGTGTGTGTGCAATATGTTGTGTGTAATATGTTGTCTTTCAAACCCTTCTAGTGTGCGTGACACTTGAGCAAAGTAAATATCTTAACTTATGAGTGTATTTAGCTCCCAGGCCTGTTTGTGGGATGCAGAAATGCAGAGGGATGAAGATATGATTATTGAAGAGCTTGGACCGACCTATTCTGGGTCATGCAGGCATCAATGACTGCTTTTATTCAAACCAACTTAGATTTTTTTCCATTGAACAAACTTCTCCCAGTAGGAGTGTGGAAGGAAAATTATGAAGACCCACTTGAAGTTAACACATCGCCTCCACGTCTACTTGCTCATTGCTACTTACTGGTGCATAAAAACTCAAAAGCATTAGCTTGAGCAAACATTGTCTCAATAAGCAACCTACAATGTTCTCCAACAACTTATGTAACATTGTACCAATTAGCACGTCCTGACCCACTACTGAATTAATTTTTCTGTCAGCAAATGACTGCTGAGACACTTTGATTGCATACAGTTAAAAGTTTCCAACTTTTGACCCCTCCTTCCCATTGCCAGGAATCTGACAATGCCGAAAGCAATTCGCTCACAAAAATAAAATGGAGGTATGAAGCTATTGCTCAAAGACACATCAACATGTGGACAGAAGGAGTCAGGAATTGAACTACCAACCCTGTATTTAACAGCATACCTCCTCAGACACCTGAGCTGTATAGCCACATCTTGTTTCCCCCAATGTGAAAACACACCTTTCTAGTTTCGCACCAATATTTTCTGTTATGAATGTTTTTTTAAGTGCTTAAGTGCTAATTTTCACGAATAAACGAAAAACTGTTTTTTCATGTGTGAAGAACTTTCATTTAAACCAGTGTTACAATAGTTTTAATAATGAAGTCTGCACCTCTGTGCAGTTTATGTCATTAATGAAGAATCATTTCAAAACAATTCACAAACACCTTGTGTTTCATTACATTAATGAAAGAACATTAGCTTGGGTGCTTCTTTAGCGTGATTGAGTTTAGAGTTTAAACAATACTTGGAAAATGATCATCACTAATACACACAGAGGCAGACACAACTGCACATATGGACATACTGTATACACACACACACACACAACACGGGTCTTTTAAATAACAAGTAGGAAACAGCTTCAGTAACCCAACTCCTCTGAATTATCACCTCCTTGCTTGTGGCTGTTTATGAATACAAATTGAATTTCCTCTGCAACCTTGTCGCAGTCACGGCTCATTTGATTTATTCCTTAATGAATATTTCCCCTTTCAACTCAGGAGATGGAAAAACATTTCCACACTAAATGAGACCCGGCTTTTATTGTAGCCCATTCTTTCCTACATCTAGAAGTACATTACACTTATGGTTGTGTTGCTGCTTTGAATTGAACAAGGTTGTACCATCGCGTAGGATGCAACAAAGGAAACTGAGACTATAAAAAAAGAGTATGTTGTACCTGAACGGCATGCTGTAGATGTTTTTCTCTCTAATAGCGGTACTCTGAAGTTTTTTTTCTTAGTTATTCTTCTTAAAGACACAAGTATTTCTCTGTCTTACTGAATTAACAAAATGTCATATAAGTTAGAGACAGATAAGGAGATCTACACATTGGATTCAAAGACTAAACCCACCATATTGACTGTCCAGTGTGACAAAGATGCAAGTAGCCACATCCCTCAATGACTGCTGTTAGACAGATTCCACACGAACACCATTTACCTGTTAATGTTGTGTAGATAATGTGCAATTGACCGTACGCCTGCTAAATAATGCAGTGGCTTGTTTGGGGCCATAAGGAGAATTTAAATAGTATTGATAGGCTAAGCTGCCATGGTGTAGGATGTATGCAGTCAGAAAGCCCCACTCTGTATTGATCAAAGAACAGGCTTAAAGCAAAATAGCTCTGAGTTCTTCAACAAATGAGGAAAAAACAAAGAAACAGAAGAATTGCAGCAGAGAGCGATGGCGTAGAGCTGTGGAGGAGGAGAAGGTGTTTGGGTGCAGGAGGTGAGGAAGAGGAGGAAGAGGAATGATTTGGAGAGAAACGGAGTGAGAGTTGGACAAGGAGACGACGGGGCCGTCCATCCATCCAGCGTATCGCCGGGGGCAACAGGAGGAGTAAAGTTGTTAACGAGTGTGTGGACAGTGGTGTCAGATAGAGCGGAGGTCCATCAGGGAAATGAGACGCCTGGCTTCTATTACGGCCCCAGGTGCATTATGGGGAAGACAAAAGGAAATTTTTGGTGGAAATAGATTATAGACCATGAAAAGAACAGAAGAGAATTCATGTTGTATTTATTTTATTCCAAGATGTTGGTTTTTATTTTCAATTTAGAAAAAAAGTCTCTTTAAATTGCTCGTTTCCATTACTTAATAATCTATTTAAAAATCTCTTTGGTCTTTCTATGGACCCAGAACTGATTTGCGTCATGTTGAATCTGTTTTTAAGTGGACAGTCTGGTGTTTTGTGATGATCATGATCAACTTTAAGCAACTGATGCACAAATAATGCTTGAATAATAATAATGCTTGAGTATAAAGTATGAGATCACAGTAGATTCTCATACAGTTGGCGTGAACTTACAGTGGTTCAGAGGTTTTAATCCATTCACTTCCCTTGAAGACTTTCATTTAGAAACATCTGTAAAAACCATGTGTAAATGTAATAATCAAATCAGTTTTTATGTTAAAAAGCAGAAAGCAAAGAGCAGTGAGTGAAAATCAGTGAGACAACGTGGTCGTGTCTCTTTTTTAATTCAGTTGAACCGTCACAAAAGGCTGTCACCTTGGTTAGTACAAGCTGAGACTGCAAGTCAATACTGCAGTGCAGTTTAACACATACAAGCTACTGTGTCTGGCTGTACAACACAGACAACCAGCTACAGCAAGTATTCAAATCCCCTCTAGACATGTATGTAAAAAGGCATCTACTCCTTCTTCCTCATTAAAAATAAAGAAATCTATTAATATGCACATTTCAGGCATCACATCACACTGTACAAGTTGCATACTGGACCAGGACTAACTTTCAAACTATTTGTGATATGTCACAAATCATGCTAGTAGGCCCCTCCCCTTAAAATCTGCTTTTCAATGAGTACAGAGAAACTTTCCACTTTCAGCAGATAAATGTGAAAACATCCGTATAGTGTCAAACTCTGCACAGACATCATTCAAACATCACACTGTAGGAACAAGAAAAACATATTTTTTAATGGAGGGGAACTTAAAAGTAATAATACCACACAGTAAAATGACAAAGTAAGCACTAAAAATGTTACCAAAGTTAAAGTATGAAATTATAATCATGAAAATGTAATGTTATACTACATCATGTATACACACGTATTAATGTAAAAGCTGAATTTTACTGTCTTAGTTGGTTGAGATAGAGCTAATTTTGAAATATTTTGGAAAGCAACTAATGATTATTTTCATAATGGATTCATCTGATGATTATTTTCGGCATTAATCGATTCAATTGATTGTTTGGTTTGCAGAACTTCAGATAAAAGTGTAACTTTCTCAATGTTTGTTTTATCCAACCAATAGTCCAAACCTCAAAGTTATTATAAATACATTAAAATAATTAAAAAGAAAAGCAGCAAATCTTTACATTTAAGAGGCTGGAACCATGAAATGTTTTTGCATTTTTACATGGAAAACGACTTTTCTGATCGACTAATTAATTAATCAACTAAACTTCACTTCATCTTGTATATTAGGTACAGTAGATTCACAAAACATCAAATTTATGATATTCTTTTCATATTTATTTCTCATAAATCCTCAACTGCAAAGTAACTAGTATGAAACTGCCGGACAATTTATTTCTGTTTTATTCTTTTACACAAAGAACAGAAAATAATAATTTCCTCCTGCAGTAGGCTGCAAAAGTGAATCTTAGACTGTCCTCTAACAGCCGACACCACCTGTACCACACAGGGGTCTCCACTGGAAAACAGTTTTAATGCAGAACAATTCGTTTTTGAAGATTATTACTTTTTTTTATTACTACTATGTCTTTCATCAAACCATCAGAGTCACTGAATGTGAACGTTTTAGCCGTTGCCACCACAAGCTGCAGTGTTGTATGAACTCTTAAAAGTCAAACAGATAAATGAGATCTCATCAAACCACAGAACCATAAGGAAGGATTAGACTGTTGATTAGACTACTGCCCACCATTACAGGACCACGCTGGTGCTTCTTATGTCTCAGCCCATTAATTTCAAAACTGTGTATCGTATGTTTATTGGTCATTTCGAAACAAGAACAAATATTTTCAACATGTACCATTTAATTCCTTTTTACCTTATCTCAGTAACTGTGATTCTGAAATATGATCATGTTAATTAGAAACATTATAAAACTGCTAAAATATTATGAAGAACAGAAATATATATAATAATTTTGATATTGTACACAGGACAAAGCACACGTCTTCATAGAGGCCACCAACAGTCAAGATCCTTTTAGATTTTCATTAGATTGTGTTTGCTGATACCAGCTGATGATCTCAATCTGTTTTTTTTCCAGAATATCTGATATTGATTCGAGTAAAACCTAAAGAAGTTGACACCCAACCCACTTTGTGCTTGGTCTGATGAAAATATTTGTAGTTGCAGAGGATTACAAGAACAGCAAAGTAACATCTCATGTCTGAGATAGATATTCTTCATATCCGACAAACATCTATTAGATTGTGTTGTTCTGGATGCTGACAGGAATTAACAGCACTTAAAGCTGGATGCATGACAAGTCTGCAAAAAAACAACCAACTTACCAAAGACACATGTCATGCATCCTTCAGTTATTATGAAGAAACCTCGCATTTAATCTGTTATGATCGGTGTCAATGAAGAAGAAAAACATGTTTCTCTGACCATTAGTGTGTGTAGTGTGTGAGTGTGTACAGTGCCTCAGGCTGTGTGCTTAGTGAGGATTGTAATGGGACAGCTTTAAAGGGGGATTAATGCACTACGGCTGAATGACAAAAACACTCCTGTAGAAGCAGACACATGCAGTAATCAATATGAAAATACAGTATAAAGGGTCAGAAAAATGTGCTATAGATTAAAGACTGACTTTATTTATGTCTGCTCTAAATGGTGAGATGCTACATTTAAATAATTATCATAACTTTCACCTTGAAAATGCTATTTTATACGGTTAGCCGAACTGTTATCTTAAATGTTGGTCTTTAAAGAGTTAGTTTCTCTCTCCTTTCATCTTCAAGTATGTCAAAGGATCATAAGTTCACATTTAATTTCCAATATTCTAATATATTCTAATATCTATTCTAATAGCTCAGCCTATTTTAGCCACCTCCCCTCTTAGCCTCTGATGTTCCCTCTTTGCATGATAAACAGCTTTTCAGCCCTCAGAATATGTATGTGGCCCATATTTATTCATATGTGCGGTATATGAGAGCCGACAATTCTGATTTGGGTGAGGGAGAAGAAATATATAAATAAGGAAGTAAATAAACAGTCAAAATAAACAGCCAGAGTAATAAGGTTAACTATTTAGGTTTTTTTTGATATTGATATTTGCAGAGAGAGCTACAGGAGGGGGCAAAATTAATGACAGCAGACATAATGCCATTGGGATACTTAGGAGTGTGTCCAATACTTTAAGTAATAGCGTTAATGGCGAATTTAAAGGAATTTAATTTTCAACATCAAACAGCAGCGCCTTTAGAAAACCACCACCCTCTCGCCTCCACATGTTTGGGGCTCTGAGAGCTTCTGAACTCGCCTTCTTCCAGATGGAGGAAGAGGAGGAAATCATCTCCGGGGTGGCGGGCATTCGGAGAGGCAGGTGGCTAAAAACTTCCAACCAGAACAGCCTATCGACTTGCAGGGTGACGCTTGTTAGGCTCAGGCCCAGAGGAGGGAGCATGGCCAGTAAGTAAGGTTATTGGGAAATAATTAGCCTAGCCCGGGAATCAGTGGGGATAGCAAAGTCCTCTGGGGTAGAAACGCCAGTGCCCCTGGCCTCGTTTCCACAGCTAATTAACTTTGAAGAGAGCCTATTAATAAGGTTGTCTTCATAGAAAAAGCCTGAAACTATATGCAGAAGGAACTTTTTGCTGTGGAGGAGGCTGGAATTCAATTTATAGATGAAACACAAAGAAACACACAAGAATGTGCAAGTAATTGAAATGGGGGTTGCTTTTTGGGGTATTTCTGAGCTTTTAGTGGGAAGTTCTGTCTTTATACAAGTCACACACGCTATTCCTCATCCATCTCCCCCTCAGCGTCAGATTGGCCCATCAATTCAAACTAAAAATGTGCCCCATTTGCCCCAGATCGCTTGGTCCCCACTTCCACCTACTCAGTGGACGTCATCCCCAAGCGGCCACATGTCCCCTTACCTGTCATCCCAGAAACAGCTGGTGTTGCCACTGCTCAGGTCCAAGCCTGCAAAAAAAAAAAAATTCAACCTCCTAGCCTCAGGCTGTGGGAGAGCAACGCAGGCCTCAGCGCCTAATCACCCCCTCCCACGACAGCACTCATCAAGACAGCAGCTCCAACAAATCAATCTCCCTCTGACAGTTCATTTAGACTGAATTAATTTGGAATTAGGGGCCATTACTGCAATTGGCAGGCGTGGATATTCCCCTAACGCGGGCTGTTATCCTGCTTTGGGGATAAAGAAAAGGAGCCAGCTTTTCTTTTTTTTCCTACTTTCTCTGTAGGATCGACTGGATAAGGTGTTTTTCTGTGCTGATCGCAGGGCTGAGGGAGAGGGAGGCATTGGATTCTCAGTTTAACTAAATCATCATTGTTCTCAATCAACATTTAGACTCTGCTGATGGTTTTTTTCCTGTTTTTTCTCTTGATACCAAATGGAAGTGAAATAGGTGTTTAATGAGGGTCGTTGCTCTATCGACTGTCAAATTGTTGCCAGGGGCCAATTAAAAGTCTGATAGTCCACTGTAATAGCAGAGAAAACAATCAAGTGGGACAAACACAAGAACCAAAAGACTGATAAAGTACTAAACTCTTTCTGATGAGTTAAAGCATAATAGACAATAAACAATAAAAAACATCATATTAACAAGGGCTTTGTGGCTTTCATATGAAAGGTATTTTTCAGCAATTCTACAACCCACAGGTCTGCCACCATTATGCCTGAATACTAGGTTAAAATAATGAAAAGGCCCAGTTGTGAATGAGACATAAAAACAGGATTCTAGGAATGAAGTTCTACCTGAACCTCAAAACATGCTGCAAAAAAATGAAAAATGTTGTTGTGAGTTTTCCCTTCATGTTCAGTGCAGCCCTATAGTTGATCTGCAGCTGAACTGATGAACAGACTAATCGGGCCTCTCTCTCCTGCTGGGAGGCAGCAGCTTGAAGTTTGCCCAGGGTTCAAGACCCTGTGACCCAGAGGTTTGACCGAGACAACTCAGCTCCATGGAGACGCCGCTTTGAAAAGATAAACACCCTAACTTCACACGTACTAGTGCACAGAGAGACACAGGCACACACACGTAGATAAAGAAAGAAAATCACCGTAAAACCCCAAACCAGTAATGGTGAATTTACGTGGTTAAGATATCAGATATTTTTTTATATCTTTCCACTTTCACTTCAATGTTAAACAATCATACGTGAAGAAACTCTTCTTACTAAAGGCTGGAGGACCACAATGCATTGCAGTCACAATGTCAGGTTGTGTTTTGAATACATGATGTGCCCTAAATTGTTTACTACTTCATATAAGTGTATTTACAATAGCTATTTGACGCCCAAATATAGTGAGGATTATTAAATCCTTAGTGGACTCAAAATATCCCATAATGCATTGCACAGTCAAAATTCCATTTAGTTGCTTCAGTTTAAGGGTCCTGGTGATCTCACTATAGAACGGAGCCATTGGTAATGTTATATAATATAGTATATATATATATATATAATTTTCCTACTGTGTCAAAATGTTTCAGTGGACACTAAGTGAGCGTTAACTACCATCACATTTAATGTAGGTGGAAAAACGTTGTTTGTCTGTGCAATGCATGCAAAAGTGTTTTTTGATGAATGTATGTAGTGAGTATTATATTATATTATTAGTATATACAGTGAGTAATGATGAGTGAATGGGGGAGTGCTTTTGGAAACTGCTTTACTTCAGTATTTCACAGCTGCTGAATGCAACAGGTTCTTAAGGTATCCTGGAAAAGTAACTGCTAACTAAAGCAGACGATACAGTTTCAGAAGTGGAAGAAGTACTCAAATCTATGATGTACTTAAGTAAAAGTACCACGAGTAGAAATTGCTGGGATTAACCCTAACACACTTGAGTAAAACGTGACTTTGTATTGTAATAAAAATATATATAAAGTAAGTAATACATTATTTTATTTTAATTATTGATACACTCAAATGTTCATCACTTAAATATTGCAGCTGGTAAAGGTGGAGCTAATTCAACTACTGCTGGGTAGCTTATGAAATTGTGACTGTGAATCAATAAATCTTTATTTTGTATCATTAATCTGAATCTATAAAGTAACAGATAACGTTTTTTTTAAAATGTAGTGGAGTAATAAATACAATATTTGCCTCTGAACTGTAGTGGAGCAGAAGTATAAAGTAGCAGGGGGGTTGTTTTGTTTTGGAAACCATTTGAGGATCTCAAAATTCACTGAAAACAGGGCTGTTTTTCTGTTAAATAAAAACAAGGTTTTCACAGGACAACAATGATATAAAGGATGTTTTAGTTTCTATATCCATATTTCAAATTCTAACAAAAAGAAATATGGACCTGGATTGGCAATAAGCAGGTTTTTCTGTGTGATAGGAGGTGTGATCAATAATGTTAATGATGGCTGCATTGCAAATCATGCACATAGACCAAACATCAAAATGGAATGACGCAATAGTTTTTAGTACTAAATAAAAAACTAAATCAAGGTCAAAGGCATCAAAATCAGTCACTATTTGCTAACTTTAGTGCAACATGTTTATTAGTCGGACCCTCAAAAATCCCCTTAATGGAACAAAACGTACCTCCCACAAAATGCACATTACTGTAAAAAATTGTTTAAATTAATTTTGAAGGTGAGAGTTTCATTTCAGCCTATTCTATTTTCATACATCCAGTTTTGGCATTCAGTGTTGTAAACATGGCTGACGAGTTATGAGAGGTGTACGCTGGGCGACAACTGAGTAGCTCCTGTGTCCAACCATGAGATCAGAGTAAATATTAACAGTGACACACTGCTGTGGAAATACCTCAGTGACTTACAGGGGCTACGAGGAGCAGGGCAGGAGGATGAGTGGGAGGAGAAGAAAGACGAGTGGACGCAGACATTTAGGTGAGCCAAAAGGTAAACGGCAGGGCAATGCACACACATAACCCCAAATACACACATGGACACACACACACTGATACCGTCTTAGCCCTCCCCCATTGACACTCCAAACCCCAAACGCCTCTATCCCTCTGATGACATGTTCCCTCAACACCTACACAGAGCTCCCCGAGGAAAATACAGCCAAGTCCTCAGCTGACACAACAACTCCAAACACACACGCACACGCACACGCACGCACGCACACACACACACACACACACACACACACACACACATCTCTTCAGAGGACATTACATCGACTTACATTAATTTCCTGGAGACTTACCCTAACCCTAACTACACTCTCATACCTAACCCAAATCCTGACCCCAGCCTCACCTTAATCTCTCTGTCTTTCCATCGTATGGGCTCATCAGCTCACAAGCAAGTGAACAAGACTAAGCAGGATAACAGGGTAACATACTGTAGAGGACAGGCTGGGATCATTATTTTATTCCCAAAACCCATAAAGCTTAACAAACATCTTTTTAATATTTTCCATTTTAAGTTTTTGTATGTTTTATATAATCATGAGCTATACCACTGGGATGTACACAACCTCTCTTTCAACCTAATCTTAAACCAAGTCTTCACCCTAAAATGTAATGATACATTATTGCGTTTTGTCCCCAAAAGAAAGGCAAGTCCCAACAGTGTGAATGTAGGAACAGATTTATGTCCCCACAACATGAGTTATACATGTCTCCACACGCACACACACGAAAACAAAGGGCCCTGTTCATTATATTGTTTACTGTTTAACTTTCTGTTTCATTACATGACAACATAAATGTAATGCAAATGCTGTACTTTTGAACGTAGGTGGATTGCAGACAATTTTTCTTTAAATCTGTGACAGAATAAGGAGAACTACTTTTTTTTTGTCTTTGATGTTTCTTTCTTCTTTAAAGGCTGAGGGAAGGATTTTGTGATCTGAGCAGACGATAAAAGCACACGAGGAGGTTGTGGGTTGGAGAATGATCACATTACGAATACATGCTAAAGCCGAGAGCAGACAGTGCGGCCCTCTATTTATTATGTTTTCGGACCTGGGCAGAATGTTCCATCAGCCTGAGAAATATGACAGTGATTTCACCGACACACTCTCAGGTTTCAATGCAGGTAGGCAGGGATGTGTGTGTGTGTGTGTGTGTGTGTGTGTGTGGACAGATGTGTCCGTATGAATGCCAGAAAATGATTACGTGTATATATATAGTGAGAGAAGAAGGACAGAAAGAAATAAGAGAGTAGAAAGAGAGACGTGGTTAAAGGAAGTTCATGTTAGGCTACATATTTGCAGTCAGGGTGTAACATTTCAGCACCGGACTGATAATAGAGTCAACACACTCTGCACAGGTTTAGGGGCAGAAGGATGTATATGAGGAATGTAAGGGTGTCAAATAAAAGCTCTTTTTCACCACAAACACTCATTCAAATACAATTTACTCAAACAGACAGTCAAGCACACATTAGTGTTGAATTTAGTATCCATGACTGTGTTTCACAAATAATGAGTAAATGAATGAATAAGTAAGTGAATAAATAAATAAGTGAATGAATAATAAGAGGAGTCACAAGCATAAAGTTACTTTGATGCTTTCAACTAATTTCAAGAAATTTTAACTGTAACTAAACCTTGGAGTGGCCAGAAAATTCAGCTGGTTTACTAAAAGGTCTAGTGTGTAACATTTAGGAAGATCTATTGGCAGAAATGGAACATAATATTTAACAAATGTTTTCACAAGTGTATAAAATAAGAATCATGTTTTTGTTACTTTCCAATGAGCTGTTTTTATCTACAAAGGGAGCAGGTCCTCTTCTATGGAGGCCACCAATTCGAACCACCATGTTTCTACAGGAGCCCAGAACAGACAAATCAAACACTGGCTCCAGATAGGGGCTTTTGCATTTTTCGTGGGTTCCGTGGCCACCGTATTTCCCCTTCACACTTCAAATGGGAGGGTGAGGCGAGGGAGTTGTAATCTCCAACCACACACTGGACCTTTGGACAAGGCTAGCTATTTCCCACTCTTTATGATAAGCTAAGCTAACTATCTCCTGGCTGTAGACTTATATTGACTGAGCGGTATCAATCTTCTAATTGAGCTCTAAGCAAGAAAGTGCATTTTCCAAATTGTGGCACAATTGTACAACATAATAACACATGTTTATCAGGAGTTATTGAATGACAAAGAACTTCAAAGAGCAGTGTGAGGTAGGCAAAAGACAAGTGATTTATTTTAGTTATTTAAAACAACAAAAATACAGAAAGTGTAAAAGACATATGAAAACCTTTTAGTGTCTCTCTCTTTTTATGGGATTTTCATGTCATCATCTTGCTACTGCACAAACAAGATTTTAAGATTACGAGCAACAGAGATGCAGATTAATCGCTGGATTTGTTGTGGGAAATGCTCGAAAATCCTGGGATTTCCACTGTGGTTTAGTCTTAAATCCATTCTGAGATACACAACAGTTTCACTTTTTAGCTTCATGGCCTTAAGCCATCAGAGGATATGGACAGCATGTGGCAATACATTAATGAAAGTTTCAACATTAATTATTTTTTGAAGAGCTGCCTGAGAGCTCATTTGGTAAAGCAATGACATAAACACTGTCAGGGTTAGAGCTTTGAAATATTTTTGATAGTAGGCTTACAAATACATAAAATTAATGCAGGGAAGTCATTTTAATTTTCTTATACTGAATATATAGTATGTCTAATATTGTACAGACAAAAGATTTTCTAATTTTTGATGACGTTGTTGAACAGAAATGGTAGAAAGGGGATGGAAGGGGAAACGTTTCCTGAGTTCCCTTTATTTTCCAACTCATAAACATAATTCCAATTACAGTATACAATACATACCATCCCAAGGCACTTCGGGCAATAAAGTCTTTTAACTGAACTTTTGGTCTCAAGGTGCAGACAAACCCTCAGTGTGCTCCGCTCACTGCTTCTGAATGGTGACCCTTGGGACAGGGGTGTCAGGGGAGAACAGAACTGGGGACATGGTGAGGGAAAGGGGAGGCACAACAAGATGGGAGATGAAAGAGATATATGGGAGAAAGGCGGCAGAGAAAAGGGAGGAATGAAAGGGGGGAGGCTAGGGGAGGGTCGCATGGGGGAACGAGGGAAGGTCGTGTTTCTCAGTGGAGGGTGTGCTCTCTCTGAGGTAGCAGTGTGGAACCACCCAGGGCCTTGTAATAGTTAAATCATATCAATTAACCATGGGACATCAGGGGATTAGGGGTTAATCTCTCCCTTGAGAGAGAGAAACAGTAAACTAGAAAGGAAGGAAAAAGGAGAAAAAGAAGAGATCATAAAGGGAGATAGCTAACATGATGAATTAGAGAGCATGAAAAAGCATGTTTCAGATAAATAAAGAAATTGCCTGAAGGACGACTCCTTGTTCACTTAAGTTATCAACAATGACATTGTAAATGACAGCAAATGAGCAGCGTAGCGCTACATTTGCATTTCCCTATCAGCAGTGGTGGGACCAGAAGTGGCATTTAGGGATTAAAAACAACACAAAACAGGAGATAATCCCATAGCTCGGCCACACCCGCCTGGGAACTGACTTACGCTATTTTCAATTTGGATGAGGGCTTGGAAGAAGAAAAGGGGCACGAATAATTTACCCCCTTCCTCCAAAGCTTTATTGCCCCCCATAAAATTGCCCCCTCAGATTTAGAAACATCCACATTTGATTGAAAATGAAATCATATACAATAAGAGATGGTATATGTGGCAAAGGGTTTGGGAGATCTATATTTGGGGGGATTGGAGGACTGAGCTTTGGGGGTTTGAGAAAGAGCAGAGGAGCCCCTCTTTCTCTGGTGTATATGCAAAAATGGCTGAAGTGGGTAATGGAGCCGTGAGGTAAGAGGATTAAGATCAGCATTGGGTCAGGACTGATAGTGAGGGACGGGGTGATGGAGGGACAAAAGGATAAGAAGAAGAGAAGGGAAAATGGGGGAAAAGGAGTGGAGAGAAAGAAAGAAAAAGGGGGATGTAGAGAAAATTAGCCAGAGGTGGGCGATTTGGGGTAAAAAGATATGAAATGGAGACTTGAGGAACTCTTCCAGACTCATAAGTGATCATTTGGAATCTGTGTGTCCCCCTGATAGGGACCGGCAAGATAATGCTTAACCTGATACTTGACTCCAGGGGTTCTACAACATCTCCACTTATAGGGGAAGAGCTTGAAGGCTACAAGAAGGTATGAGCAGGCTGTGAGTTCAAATACTGAGCACTCAGGAAGCCCGAAATGTGCAGGATTGAGCATTTAAAGGGGATAGAGAAGGATGAAATGTATCTTTCATAAATAACTTGATATTGAGAAATAGAATTTGCATTCCTGTGGTCAGTAACAGACACATCCTGGCCCCCACCTGCCTTTTAAAGTCCCTGTGAAGTCAAAATAGATGTTTAAGAGTTAATATCACATATGTCTTGTGCTATACGTCACTTATACGTAAGTATCTGGCCAAACAAGTACAAAAAAAGGAATTTTTAGGTTCAGGTATTCTTAATGGTATCTTAGAGTTTGTTATTTCCTGAAAAGTTTACCCATCCTACACTCAGAGGTGTATAGGTCTATTATCCTATGTCCAATAAAATGCTTTCTTGCTCATGATGCTGCTGGAGTTTCTGGGGGCCGATGTATTAGATACATCTGGCAAGGTCTGATGTCTGTACAAAACACTTTATAACTATATTCACCGATTTTGGTGAAAATTGATCATATTTTATGAAATAAAAAGACTTACAGAGTTTCCTGATCAACAGATAGCTTTAACTACAACAGAAGTAAGCTCAGCAGCCAGACTGGACCAGGATTGAACACACAACAATGTTATACTGAGGTCCTTTACAGAGTTTCCAAAGATTGGAAGTAGTGTACAAGTTAAGTAGTGAACCGATAACTTCTGCAAAACAACAGCTTGATGTTTTTATCTGAATTATACAATCTGAATAAATCATCAATATTTAATGGACAGGTATGAGAGCTGTATTATTTTTTTTACCCTGGCAAGAAAGTGACTAAACATATTTCCCAAAATGTGAGAACATTAAAATAAAATAAAAATATGTGCTAAAAAACTGGAAACTAGGTTCACACAACACAACCTCTTCTAGAAAAGGCCAAAGACATCTGAAGTTTACAAACTTCTTCCACATAAGTATCTGCTTTAGTGGAGCAAGTTGTACTCTGAAAACCAGTCTGTAGGAGCTGAGGAGTCTCATCTAAATGTTCCCCTGACCGATAAGTCTTTGCTTTAGCCAATTAGATGCCATCACAGGATCAGACTCAACTCTTATTTGCCAGCCAAAGAAGCTCAGCTGCTCGACCCCGGCAGTAGCCTCATGGAGCCACGTTGCCGCCTCGCACCCCCTCCCTTCCTCAGTCCCCCCACCGCAAGTCTTAATTCAGGCACTTTGAAGTATCTTGGTCTGTGGTGAGGAGCCACTCAATCAATTACGAATGAAATAATCTCCTTATGATATTCCGAGGTTTCTTCAAGTAGAGGAGGGGGGAATGCAAGAGGAGATTACGGAAGCCAAATCAGTCTCTCAGCTGCGTCTCAAGTGACAGGGGGAGAATCAGCTGAGAGGATGGTGGGAAATTAAATAAGAAAAAAAAGATTATGTCTAAGTGTGTCACCTCCGAACACTGCTGTGAAATCTGTAACCTGATCCATGAGGAGGTGGTAGTGGAGTGCAGGAGCGAGAATGGATTATTGCAAGCCGCGTTAAAAGAGGACCCATGGTTGCTTAAAAAGCTTTTGCTTACCACTAAGAGAGAGAGCACACACACATATCAGACATCAGGGTGGTGTATCTGTGTGTGCAAAAACAAGCAAAGACAAAGTGAAGTAACTTGTCATCTTGCTGGGAATCTAACTTCTGATCTGCTAAACACAAAGATACTCCACATTTTCGTGCATTCTCAGAGACAATATGAGTGGTAGTGAAATGTTAGCAGCTTGTGATGCTCAGAGGATCAGGTCACAGGATGATATTTATGCAGTCTATAAAGCAGCATTAGGCCATCAAAAAAGTTTAAAACTCAGACTTCGTGTCCATTTTGTCTCAACTAAAGAAGGAGCTTGGGAGAAGGAGGGAGAAGGGAATAGATCTTTTAGTATCAAACAAAAGTGTTACTGATGATACTACTGAAGGTGCTTTTCCATTTAGTATAGCAGAGCCTTTCCAGTGAGCCAACATGCACAGTAGCAGCATGCTGACTCTGTTTGACCTGAATGGAACAGAACCTCAATTAGTATCAGTGGTAATACCTGTGTTTACCCTACAATTATACCAAAATGACTGAAAAGGGTCTATTATGTGCAAAATGTTATGATGAAAACCATCCATCTTCTGAAAAAAAAACCTCCACTACATCTCAAAAGAAAATGTTCATGTTCAACTAAATTTGTCTCACAGTTTTAGTTACTAGTTACTTTTCAGATTACATTTTCCATACCCTTACTGTCCAGTGAAAACATGTATCTTCAATTTTGGTGATTTTGATTTTTTTCTGATAAACTGAAGGATTAAGTGTTCCTTTGTAAATAAACCCTCTTAGATTAGCTGGAAAATACATTATTAAAAGCTGAAAACAGTATGATGTGTGGTTCTCACAGGATAGCAACTAATCTTACAGGATATGATGCATTGCTATACATTAAACTACCCAACAATAAAGTAGTTAATTAGTGCAACCTTAAACATCTACAGCAGTAAAATAACAGTAAAAACACATTCAGCAGTACTTTTTATCCAAAAACATCATATATAATAGCACACAGACTTTTACTTTTGATATTAAGTATTATAAATGCACAGTGTGTTATTAGTACTTTTACTTAAGTAAAGGATCTGAGTACTTCTTCCACCTCTGATGGTAAAATCTATGGAAGCCTACAGTTTTGTAATTATTACAGTATGTCTTCCATCTTTATTTCCTGCTATTCTTTTGTGTCAATAAATACTTTGTAAAATGCCAAACATGACAAGACAACAAACAAGCTCTCCCTCCAGCCTCCCCCTTCTCCCCTCTCTCACCCCCATCAGTGTCGCTCCCACATCTTGCCTCGAGCTTTTCTGATTTTCTCCATGGCTGACTGTCGTTTCTGCTGCTGCAAGCACAGCCATCAATGCGCATTGATCGCTTCCCTTCATCCTCAGCGTCCCCTCCGTTATACCTGACTATGGCGACTAATTCTCCCGTTCTCACCCTTCTTCATCCCAGATTGAGAGGGTCGGAGGAAAAATCAATAACGGTGCCAAGTGGGGAGGGGTCAGGGGTCAACGAGGTCCTTGACAAGTGTGTCAGGGGAAGGAAAGGAGTGAGAGAGAGGAAAAAGTGCTTGTCCTTGTGTGTGTGTGTGAGAGAGAGTATATG
>NW_023339796.1:16368804-16371218 GCF_004916995.1 Morone saxatilis | reverse complement strand
CATTGATCGGAACTGTGTGTGTGTGTGTGTGTGTGTGTGTGTGTGTGTGTGTAAGATGGTGATGAATGTGTGTGTTTGTTTGGATCATAGTGGAATCTGACAGGGGTGAGGAGTCATCATATAAAGCCCATTATGGCCAAACAAGCCAATGAAATAAATGAATCCCAAGAGATGTCATAGTAAAGACCCTGCCGTTCATGTATCCATCCGTCCGTCCATTTGTCTATCTGTCAAAGCTCAACTTTAATGGATATTAGAAAATAATAGAAATTAACTTAGTGTGCTTATTTTATCTTCTCACACTTGAAATAACAGTTCCACATTTTGTGATAGACGTTTCAGGCTGTTTCACACCACCGTGGAGCAACCGGCCTGACAGCTGCCTACCTGCAAGAACATTCCCCAAAAAAGCAAAGCATTATCAAAAGTGGCTGCTGCTGCTGCTGCTGTGGTCCATGGCTGTGAGGACAGACAAGTGTTCCAATGAAGATCATAGCATTGGTACAACCCACCCAAAAATCTATAACACATACACTAGCTTGCAAATGACCAAATATTTCTATATATCTGGACCAGATATATATTTCCCACCCTTCCCAACACAGAAAACTCCTCACTCCTACATTATATTAAATGGACAATATGTGAGTGGTATCAATCCTCTCGTCTAACTCTCAAAAAGAAAGAGAATAAGCGCATATGCACAAATTTAAATCTATTACTTTGTATATAATATAAATAATAGTTTAAAAAATAAATTGACCAGTACCATAAATTAACCAAGAAATAGAAATAAAACTTTACATCCCACAGTGTTAAAATGTCAAGAAGTGTTATTTAAATGTGGTCATAATGCAGCTCTGCAGCGCAAACGGCTTAACAAGAACCTTATCTGCGATAATGTCAGTCTCCTGCTGCTGCTCAATTTGGCTGTTCATTCCCCACTGTTTAAATTCCACATCAGTAATCGTTCACTGTAATCTTCCCAGCAACACATAATCACAGGCTTTTACTGCCCAGGAATTAGCTCACACTGCTCCCAGGGGACTGTGTGTGTGTGACTTGATGACAGCCATTTAATGACTGACAAGCACTTCACGTTAAAGGTAATTATCCCTGTTGTGCTCCACATAAAAATGGAAAATAAGGAAAACAAAGACACAGGTGACACAAGGTGGGTCTTCACTTTTGTCTCATGCTCACAATTAAATTAATGCAGGCGAGGTGCTTGAGCTCCAGAGGTGTCCATGGAAACACACCTCTACTGTACATCCACGCTGACACACACACACGCAGTGGAAATGGGAATGGAAGATGAAGCCTCGAAGAAATCCATTTGCAATTTAAATGGAAATGTAATGAGCCCATGGTGGCAGTGAATTAGCCTCCTGATCAATTGATCATGTCAAGGACAAATAGGTAAACAAACATATCCATTAGACTCCTGCTCCACCTCCTCCCTCTGCTCCCTGCTGTGGAAGAGTGCTGGAGGATCACTGAGAGGTGAGAACGTGTATGTGTGTGTGTGTGTGTGTGTGAGTGTGTGTAGATGAAAACAAGGCATGATACAGCCTAAAGTACGTTTTCATGGGGAGACTTCTTAAAAAACCCACAAAGTGCTCACTGCAAACACATATACACAAGTGTAAACACACTGGCTCACACAATTGCATACCCCACTGTGACAGTCCTGCCCAGCTCGTTACACAGACAGTTGGGCCCAGCAAGGTTCCTTTCAGAGGCGATGAAGAGAGCAGAGGAGGAGGAGGAGGAGGAGGAGGAGGAGGAGGAGGGAGCGGCCTCTGAGACTCAAATAAGGAGCAGGATGAAGAAAACAAGTGAGAGAAAACGAGTGAAGAGACAAGAAGACAGCGGGCTGGAACCAGACCTGCTGCCTGACCTCACCCCAGTCTGTCAGTGTGTGTGTGTGTGTGTGTGTGTATGGGTGGGTGGGTGAATCGTTAGTGTTTCAACAGTGATGTAACTGTTAATTACTGCCCTAAGAAACTGCTAATTTGGCGATTAAATTGAGTTCGTACCATAATTCTGTCCAGTCTTAAAGAACAAAGTCATCAAACTTTAATTTTCTATTTCTTTTTAAGGAAAGAGGCTTGAGCTTGGAGCTAACCGAAACATTGATATTCTATAAATCATTTCAGTCGGCACTCACTGAGCCACATCTCTTATCAGTCACAGTTGCTTGTTCCTCTAAAAGCTCAATCACCACATCTAACGCGTCTTAATAAGAAACTGATAAAGAGCTTCTTTTGTTTGAATGCCTGTCAAAATAACTTGATTACTGCCTAATAGACAAAGTAAGCAGAAAGATCTCAGACTAAAAGAAGATGTACGGGGCATCTTTGTGGCCTAGTGGTGTCAAACATGTATTCCATAAATATCAGAGACCCAGTTCA
>NW_023339796.1:16368594-16368740 GCF_004916995.1 Morone saxatilis | reverse complement strand
TAAATGCTAACATCAGCATGTTAATACATTAACTATGTTAACACGGTGATGTTTAGCAGATGTTCACCATCTGAGCTGAGCATGTTAGCAAGCTAAAATGTGCTAAATAGCAGTAAACATGTATTACAGCTGAGGCTGATGGGAAT
>NW_023339796.1:16363717-16368537 GCF_004916995.1 Morone saxatilis | reverse complement strand
GTGATGATGGTGCTAGAAGAAAAGTCAGGGGATCAACAATCGTCTGGAGACCATGAATGAACACGATTGAATGGGAATTCATTCATTTGTTGCTAGCCTTTTTAAAGCGTTCATAAGTTGTAACTAAAACATTCCCCGATGGTTAATAAATAATTTACTTATGCTTTATATATCATTAATAAGCCATTCATTAAATAAATACACCATTTTGCCTGATTATCCTCCTCCATGATGAATTATTGTAAACATGTGTAAAAGTAAAATGTAATTCACTAATTACTTATTAATTATAATTAATTATTATAAATGATAAATTATTATAATTCCAGACTTAAATACCTATAAAAAGTGTTAATCAGTCCATTATGAATATTTAGAACTGGATTATTACCAGAAAGAGAAACACACACAACCTGGTATCCCCAAAGTTGCCCTTATTAATAGCTTATAATTGATACATAAAGTATTGATTTACAAACTGTTAAATAGCCATTAGTTATGAACCTTTTATAAATGGCAATAAAGTGGCAGCCTACCAAGAATTCTCTTTATATGAAGAGTGAATGCTACTTTACTCATCCTGACAGTAAAGATGTTTTGCTTTCAGTCATGGGTACCAATTACATACAATATATTCAGACTCAGTAAAGATAGAAGAGGTGAAGACACAAGAGAAAATGTCAGCTTGAGTATTTCTATCAGGAGTTATTTCATGCAGGCTGCCTGTTCAGCGAACAGAAAAAAGTGCCACCATCTCCACTTCCAAAGCAGGATAGGATATTACCCTTAGCTTTTGAGGGCAAGGACACATGGAAAGGCATTTGGAAAATTATAATATCCTAGCATGTACTGCATCTTGCAGTGTGAATGCTCTATTTTGGTGACACACAATAGGAGCATACAATCACTACTGGCTAATAGGAAAGACGATGCACGTTACACAAGACCTTTAGAAGGAGAGTACATCCACCTTCCTTGTGCCCAATTAAACAGCATTACCTGGGAATCCTGCAAATATAGATAGTTATATATATATAGATAGACTCGAAACTCATGCATAGGAACAAAAAAAAAGAAACTGCTGATGAGGAAACAGCAGGTTAATACAGGATGAAGAGAGGGGAAAAAGACCCACACAAAAAGAAAGAGCTTTTTAAAGAGGACCATTTGTAAAACAAGGAGTTTAAAGCCAGATTATAGGGCAACAATGCCACAATCCCTTATGTTCATTCCTGTAATACGCTGTGAAGAGGAGGATTTATACTTTATTGTGGTGGAATGCATCCAGGCTGCCTTGTGTCTGCCTCTCCGTCTGCGTGCCTCTTTGGGAAACATTTTTCTCCTCCTGAGGCCAGGTGTAATCCCTGCATGGAGGAAACAGAGATGCCTTCAACCAACCGCTGATCAGCCTTATAATGGTTCAAGTATTACGAGTGATACCACCAGAGGGAAAATTCCTTCAATCCAGTCTAAAGCTTTCTCTGCACTGGCTGACTCGGCAGAAGACTGCGTTTAGTTTGGGTGGCTGGTTGTTGGATTTTTCCCTGAGTACTCTGCTTGTCTCCTGGTCTGAGGTGGATTGCATTGGATTGTCTTAATTGTCTCTAATGACTAAATTGTCCCAACTATTTGCTTCATTACCTTTGTGTTAGCTCTATTAGGAAGGAACGGAGCCGAGGAGGAGACGGTAATTGAGAGTGTTAATGAAGGCAACATGATGAGTGCAATGCAGAGAGGAAAAGTAAAACAAGTGTGATGCTTTTGGCATCTTTGACAGTTTGGTGGGGCATTTTATTCTGAAAGGATCTTGAACAAATTACATTTTAAAGTAAAATAAATGTTTTTTCCTAATCTAACAGGATAATTCCACATTCAACACAAATTCCAGTGTCAGTATTTACCTCCTAATGCAGCAGGTATCAGTTAGTCACACCACCTATCCCTCACAGCTCTGACTAAAACCATCAGACTTGAGCTCTCAGTCTGCTAAACCCAGCTCCAGATTAGGGTCCAATTGTCCGCAGCGGAGCAGATACAGTGGGATTTTCTGTAGTAAAGACAGATGTTTTAGAAGAAGTAAAGGGATTCTGGTTCCACAGAGGGGCTTTAGCTTTGTCATCGCTGTTAAGATTTAGCCTCATGAACCCATTTCTTTAATTGGAGTCCGGGCAAAGCCGGCCACACCCTGTGTCAATATTGGCAGAGAGTAAAAGAGGACACCTGGGACAAACAGGATTTAGATTTGAGGCTGTTTTGAACCTGTGGGGATTATCACAGGTTGATAGTTAGGGCAATTTTTGACTGTGACATATTGAATATATAACTACTGAAATAAAGGATAATCAAACTGTAGACATGAAACTAAATGCTCAAGGAGTTCTAAACTGCGCATGTGTATTTTCTCATGGAGAAACATGGTAATGAACCTTTCTGCCAATATTGTAAGATAAATGTGTAGCAGCTATTTTACTGGTGAGTAAAATTTAAATTTGAATATTTGTTTGCATTCAAAAACAACACATCCCATTAGTCCCAGGAGAAACAGAAGAACTGTACAAGTGAATCTAAACAGAAAAACCCTGAATTACACTATGCTACTGAGGCTGAGGTTAGTCTTTAAGTGTTTCAGCAAACGTACCAACATGGATATGAAAATTTTCTGGGATCAGTTAGACAAATAGGATCTTTTTCAGCTTGATTTTAAAAATGAGGAAAACATTACACACTAAAAATGTGTAACCTAAATGTAAACAAAAAGGCCGAACCCACAACCAAAAACCAAATCACCCAAATGTTACTTACATTTAAAACATATTGAGATTGGAAACATAAATTTTTTTACCAGTTTGTTAAATGACATATATGTGCATATATCTGTATATGTGAGTCTACTCTGCGCCCTTCCTGTTATTTGGTATTCAGACCCTCAGGCTCTCTTTTTAAGTGCTTGTCCGAATAAACCTCACATAAGACCAGAACTCTATTTGTCCATTTTAATATCCCATTACTCACAATTTCTTCAACAACGTGCACGCATTCGTATTATGTATACGCATGGTGAATCTTTCAGTGAGAGAGGATCATTGTCCATTTCTGCCGTAGTAACAGTTAACACGTGAAAGTTCCTTCATGCAGGTGAAAGCTTGTCAGTATTACTTAGCTCTTCCAGGAAACTTAGACCCTCCCCGTATGATCTCTCCTCGTTCAATCCTGCAGTGTGTGAGATTTTTTTCTCTCCAACAATCTCTTGTTCTGTCTCTCCTTTTCTTTCTCTCTCCTTCTCTGCCACTCTCTCCAGTTTTCCTCTCCTTTTTTCAACACATAGGTGGATTAAGGCAGAGGGGCTTTTGTTTAGATAAAGCGAAGGATTAGGGAGAGATTTGCCCCCATAAAGTTGTGGGCTTAATGGGCCTTTTATCCCTGCATGTCCCTAAAGCTGTGTTGCCTCTGGATTAGGACTATACAATGGGGCCCCTTGTGCAGAGGGATCCGGGCCAGAGAGAGCGAGAGAGAGGAGAGAAGGCAAGGTAAAGAAATGAGACAGAAGGACTGAGACAAGGAAGAAAAAGAGGGCAATAAGAAAGAGAGGAGGGGATGGATGGAGAGAAAAAGAGGGGGAATTATACAGCTTTAAGAGGAAACTGACAGGTTGAAAACTTTTAGAGGAGGGATTTGCAGAGGAGATCCTGAGATCTTGTCACCAATAAAAGGGATTTCAGGAGGATTCAGAGGCGTGGTGCTGACAATAAACCGCAAAATTCTGGCTGTCTTTTTAAATTCATTTATCTAATATATTCGAAAAAAATAAAAAAATAAATAGGAAAAGCGGGTCTTACTGTGGAAGTGCTGCTAATAACGTGTCTAAGAGGTGGCTCCTGGCAAATTGCTTTGTTATTCTTGTCAAAAAGGTCTCCTGCAAGAAGTCGATTTTAAACTACACATCAAAATGATTAATTGCTGTGGGATGAACAGATGCTGAAATACCCTTGAATGGTGCCGGAGAGGCTGAGGCTTGCTGGATTGCAGACCTAATGTATTCATGAAGTTGCAGAAACATCATTAAGAGTATTAATTAGCTATTAGAAAGCAGAATTTACTGGCATTAAAGATCATTTTGTTCCTCATACCTTCATCAAATACAGACAAGAGTTCACTTCAGATGTGTGCAAAAAAAGAGAGAGCAAAAAGGGGTTAAACCTGACAGGAGATCAATACAGGAACAACTGAAATGTATATTTCAAGAAGAAAGAGTTTACTCACTTTTTAAAAAATCTACATGAGGTTATTGGACTTTTGCCAAATTAACATTTTTTAAATTCTGGGTTTGTTCGTCAACTGGAGGTCATTGTTTACGCACCTTGTATTCAGCAGTGCATGGCTGGGTATACAGGGGTAAGGGGAGCTGTTTTTGGCGTTTAAGCCCTTCAGATGCGCTGGACAGCTCTAGTCGCTCTAAGGAGCTTTAGGTGGAGAGGCGCTGAGAAGAAACTCTTTCTCGCTTTAATTGCTTTAGAGACGGTCCTCACAAAGAGACAGTGGCCAGATTTACCTCCCGTTTAAGTTCTTATTTCCATTGGTTCACAAGTTAATCCTCTTTCTTTCTCAGACCTCGGAGAAAAACCGAGTGATAGGAGCCTCCACCAAGGCGACACAACCAGAGAGGCACACGAGTTTTTTTTTCCAGGCGAGGGGAAAGAGACTTTGAAGCACACATGGAAAAAGTTTTAGGTGGTTGGAAAGTAACAGATTTCTAAAGAAAGGCGCACCAGGGAGATGGGATTTCGACAACAATTACAGCAGATAATAATAATAATAATAAT
>NW_023339796.1:16363364-16363672 GCF_004916995.1 Morone saxatilis | reverse complement strand
CAATAATAATAATAATACTTGTATGGCCCTAATAAAAAAACACGTGTCTTGTTAAATGCAGCCAACCAAACAGCACAGTTAAAAATACACTGATTTATTCATATTTTTGTACTTAATTCAAAGTTTGTGCAAATAAATACATTAAATATTTAATCCATCTCAAGTTTCCAGAAGGCTCTTTAATAACAGCGATAAGGATTCACGTTATTGGATGTGATTTTCAGTGTTATGAGTTAGACTACACCGCTCTTCATTCCGTTTTTGCATTTCAACACTCAAAATCATCGTAATGGCTGCTACTTAACTCT
>NW_023339796.1:16360361-16363264 GCF_004916995.1 Morone saxatilis | reverse complement strand
CACACACACACACAGCCATAACTTTCAACTTTATATGAATTTGAGTGCAGTTGTGTTTTAATGTGAGCATGGACATAAATATTCTCTATTCCATGAAATCTTTTGTCTACTGTTCAAAATGTGTTCGGAGTGAGAAACATGGTCAGAGATAACGCTGCGTTATAGGCCAAGCACTTTCCCAAAGAATCTCCCAACAAAATATGCAAGCTTTACATTAAAAGGCTACTTTGCGCTGCCCTTAATTCCCTACCTAAACGGTTTTGCTCCGGGAGAAGAAATCTTCTCTAAAAACCCTTCAAGAAGAGAAGGGCATTATTGCCCTAATCCTCTTACCCGCAGTCATTTTAAGACAGGGGTTTTTGGAGGCTGAGATGGCGTCTTGTCTTCCCTATCCCATCCCAAATCCTTCCAGGCCGGGAGAGAGTCTAAAGGCAGCGCCCTGGCATCTATTAGCCATCTCTCTAAAGTCTCTCTCTCCTCCAGTGGCATGGAGGAAAAGCCGAAGAGCAAACAAACTAAAGGTTGGTTTCTTTGCCTCACAAAAACTAAGGAGAGGCAATTGGATTCATGCTCCAAGTGCATACAAGCAGTCAGAGGATAGTGGACTGGAAAAAAACAAAATAACTTGTATACACATGAAATCAGGCTTACCTCATAGCTGTGAATGTTTAAAATGTGTTGTCGTGTATTCTATATATTATTCCTTGATTGTAATTCATATTACACTAAAATGCATTGAAAATAACACTCTCTAGAGTTTAATCTTAAAGAGAACAGGCTAACCTACAAGAATCTTTAACCTAATAAATTACAGACGATTTGTCAAGAAATTAAAAGTATTTTTAAACTGGCCGCAAATTTGGCCAAAATCGATCAGTTAGAAAGCTTTAGTCTTCACAGCTCGGGAATGTTTATCAATTTCAATAAATGAAAAAAAGAACCCACGTGTAGACAGACATGGAGGGATTTAGCGGACCTAATGAGCTTAAATTGATCATATTTGGAAATAACTGCAGAAGTCAGTGCGCCGGAGTCTGCCGCCGGACCGCCAGCGAGCTGATTGACTTGACTGACAGCACGGAGAGCCAATAGAAAGCCAGCATGACCCCCGCGAAGCTCTCCTTAAAATCCCTCCAACGGGCTCTCGCGCACCAGCAGATGGCGGCTTCCCACTCTTGCGCGAGACTCGGCGAATTCATCACGAGAGGAGCAGGTGGAGCGCGAGCGGACGGACTTGAAGCGAAGCAACAAGACTGGATGACTTTTACATTTGCCCGACTCGTTTATCTCTCTGTCGGACAAAAGGAGGGAGACAGCGGGCTTTAAAAGCACCAACAGCTGGAAGAGCAGAGGAGAAAGTGAAGAGGTGGAGGAGCTCGGAGTGTCTGAGCTGTCCGTGTACGAAGTGACAACTGTCTCTGCAAGAGGTAAAAACTTTCTAACAGCTCTTTATTCTGTTTTTTAAATCACATGTTGTGTTTAACAAAAACGGTGTAAAAATGCTTTAATGTTTATGAAAAACGCCTATTTTTTTTTATCAGCCAGACTCTGAAGTAATTTAAGTAAAGTCGCCAGTTCCTCTAAATCAGAATGAAGTTGATCCTGTTGTGTTTGTAATGTGGACAAAATACAGCGGCAGTGGCCTGTAACAAATATACATATATTTTCTTTCAACTGAGTGGAGATTAAAGCAGTTTATTTAGCTGGAAATGTATTTGGTATATTTTGAAGTTTCAAAATGCAGCCTGGCTTAAATTCATAACGTTCACATGACAAATAATACAAAATTAAACAAAATGTAAACCCGCCAAAATATTATAACCTACCCTTAATAAAAGCTCGTGTTCTTCACTCGTGACCCTGGTCTCTTCTGAAAGAGTTTAACATTAAAAAATACTCTAAAGTGATAATAATGTACGGAGGAACATACTGAGGGTTTTCTCCTTTTTTCTTAGACTATAGCTATATTCTTTTTACAAAATAAAGATACACATTCTCGCAGTGATATTAACATCTTAAAATGCTTTAACAAACTTAATAATTGCTGACAATAAAATATCAGACATTGAAATAGCTACGTATAATATTTAATCTGATTTCTGCATAACAAATAGTCTTCATAATAACAGCTGAGAGAAAAATCAAATACATGTCGCTCGCCCTCTGACAGTTTACACTGTGACACAGCAAAGAGCAGATTGTCAGGTCGACTCAGGCCCCTGGGGGCTGTTAGCAAATAACATTTTTCCTAATTTAGTCGGATCAAAGAGTTGCACTGTACATGCCAATTTACATAATGACGGTTTGATAATCGAAGCATTGAGCAGGGCTGCCAGGAGGGCCCAGTGCCTGGAGCAGAGAGAGGCTTATGAATGACAATAACAGCGCTGACAGGCTCACAGTGATGAGCTATTGTGCTGAATTTGATATGGGCAGGAGGATACAGGCTATAACCAGAGATGGAGTGGTAAATATAAAAGGTGGGTATTGGCGAAAAGGCAGGCTTAAAGCTAAAAAGTTTACTTGCGCACAAAACAGGGGAGCAAAAAAAAAACCTGCCGCGTTTTTCTCTGCAGCTTTATTGTGCAAAAAGGTAGATTAATATCAATGACTTTGATATTTTTCTTTCTTACTTTCATCGGCGCTTGCAGGCAGGTGTAAACAAATACAAATCTGTGCATTATTAGAAACGTCAATAGACACATTTGTACATTTTGTGCGATTTGAGGCTTTGCCCAATTAAAATCTACACCTTTATTTTCAGAGAAAACGCGCAGAGAAGGAGAGAAAAGCCGCAGATGAGAAAAATGGCCTATTACTGGCACACACACACACACACACACACACACACACGCACGCACGCACGCACACTTAGGCCACGTGCGCACGCAAACGCACGCGCG
>NW_023339796.1:16355008-16360261 GCF_004916995.1 Morone saxatilis | reverse complement strand
CTGGTAATTGAGTGCACGCTAACACACACACACACACACACACACACACACACAGAGATATACAGACTGTATGTAGTTCAGTATTTGTAACATGTCTAATAATCTTGGAAACAGACAATCCATTAATTAAATAATGATTAAAGAATAAGAAAGTAGCCTAATATAAAACTAGTGTTATAGGCTGCTGATTTGCGGTCAAACTGTAATATTTTACGTCCTCCGTTACAGACAAGGTGCAGCTGACCTTCATGCAAATAAAGCAATCCCATCATTCCCAGTAAAATAAACTTGCCGTGTGTCTTTCCTTTCCAACGGCTGCGCATTTCAAGACATCATCCTGGAGGCTCGCTACGGCTCTCAGCACCGCAAACAGCGCCGGAGCCGCACGGCCTTCACCGCACAGCAGCTGGAAGCGCTGGAGAAGACTTTCCAGAAGACCCACTACCCGGATGTGGTGATGAGGGAGCGGCTGGCCATGTGCACCAACCTGCCCGAGGCCCGTGTGCAGGTACGCCCAACCGGACAACACTGTGCAGTACACACACACATATATATATATGTGATATGTATGTTTGTAGCAATAGATAGTGAGTTTAATTGTGGTTTTATTACGTGCATCTTTTGTATTATTTCCGCAGTTTTAATGCAGGGTTCCTATCTTATGGGAACTGCTACAGTTTTTTGTAGTATTTGTTTATTATCAACCGATATTTATGGGGGTGGACTAGCCTGTTATTTTGGGATGTCACTTTTTTCATTGGTTGTAAAAAAATTATGGGATTAATCAAAATAATAGAGAAAGAAAATAAAACAATATGCCTACTTTAATTGTCTGCTGCTTTAATAAAAAAAATCTTACATAGTTTTAGTTGAAAATAGTGACGTTTGCATTATTTAGAAAAAAATTCAAACTTTTTAAGGAGTGCCTTAGTCACACTCGGTGAAGCTTAACTTATTCCTGCAAAACAGAAAATGGAAGTTATCCATCTGAATACAAAAAAATAAAAAGTATAAATTCAAATGCTGCTTTTGATTTAAGTTTAAGTTTATTTAATCATTTTAAACTGTAAGTTATTCTGTTACAGCCTTGTATACAGGCTTGTTATTGCTGTATTGACTTTTTGGGCTTTTCATTGGCTGCTCAATCATTTGATGCTCACTGAAATAAATTGACTGTCACAGTTTTCATCCACTGTTGTACTTCTTTTCTGCTTGTTCTCCCTCTAACTCTCCCTCTTCATCCCTCTGCCATCAGGTTTGGTTCAAAAACCGCAGAGCCAAGTTTCGTAAGAAGCAGCGCAGCCTCCAGAAGGAGCAGCTCCAAAAGCAGAAGGAGGCATCAGGGGAAGGAGGAAGTGAGAAGGAGGACACACCTCCCTCTACAACTATCCTTCCTGACACCCAGCTCCCTCCTTCATCCTCCTCCTCCTCCTCCTCTTCTCTGGAGACAGAGGGTCCTGTAGTCCGTCCCGTACCGCTGGACATGGAGCTGAACGTCACGTCAGCAGAACACTCTGGCAGCGAGTCAGCGACGGAGGATAATGCGACTGATAAGGAAGACGAGAGTAAATCTCAGAGAGAGGAGGTGAAGTGTGAGAGAGCTATGACTCCTGGGGACGTCTCTCCGGCTTGCAAAAGACTCAGCCCTAAACCAGGTAAGAACATTGGACACTTGGTTTTTACTGCGACAAGGAATTCCTGTCCTTATAATGTGATCTCTCATGTGCTGACTATAATACTATACTATAAATAATTAGATGTATCTCTTTTTTCCCTCCCCAGACTCTCCCCTGGTCTCTCCGTCCGTGACCCCCTCTTCCTCCAGCGGTGGCCTGGCCAGCAGCGGCCCCCTCTCTCAGGGCCACTCTTACTCTTCCTCCCCTCTCAGCCTGTTTCGCCTGCAGGAGCAGTTTCGCCAGCACATGGCTGCCACTAACAACCTGGTGCACTACCCTGCTTTTGACCTTTCTGCCCCATCTTCTCTCCCCTACCTGGGGATGAATGTCAACATGCCCCCCGCGCCGCTGGGCTCTCTGCCCTGCCAGTCTTACTACCAGTCCCTGTCCCATCACGCTCAGCAGGTATGGAACAGCCCGCTGCTGCAGGCGTCTGCTGCAGGCGGCCTCACCAGCCACAACAACAAGACCACCAGCATCGAGAACCTGCGTCTGAGGGCCAAGCAGCATGCTGCCTCACTGGGACTGGACACAATGTCTAACTGAGAATCAGATTGTATGGAGGACAATGTAAAGTAGGCCAGAGACTCGGCCTACCCGTCATCCCATCCTACTGCGTGTCTGTGTGACTGTGATAGTTCTTTAGGAACCATATACTAAGCCCTTCCTGAGGCCATGGGCACAGGACATGCAGAGATACAAAAATAAAACATGACAACATGCACTGGACCTACAGAACTCCATTTAACAGCTTTTTAAGTCAGACCACATGTCCACAGCTTCTTTGACTCCTCTAAGCTTCCGTTGCAGCTCAACATCCAGAAGTGTAACCTCGGAAATAGAAATCCCACAAGATATTAAACTCGAATAATGCGACGGGTCAACTGAATGTCCCGACTCAGGAGACAGTGAACATGTTCCTGACTCATATGAAGACGTTTCCAACAGACATGTAATGCTGGACCTTCTTCACATCTGAAATAATAAAAAAAACAAAACAGAGAATGATGAACACAAACACACACACACACCAAACACCATGGATGCACTCAGATTAAAAGACAATAGAAACAATGTTTACAAGGATAATGTGAATAAATGAGGCACTTTTGAAGGAATTAGGCTCGTTGGCCAGGAAGAAAAAGGCAGCGCTCGTGCAGCAAAGAGACCATTATTGTCACAGGACCATTGACATTTCAATTAAGCAGCGCTGGTTATGTACATAGCATGTACTACATAACAGCACATAAATAAAAATAAACTTCAAGCCATGTTGTCCTCAACAGCATAATTAAAAGTGACTAATTTACCAGTTTAATGGCCAGTAATATTCCACTTTGTACAGAGGCTGGCTTGATAATGAGAAAATGATTTCAGTGACTAAATTCTCAGAGCTTTTAATTACATTTTGCCCTGGGCTGAGGGAGCTGGGGCAAATGCAATTATGAACATGCATACCATTTAAGACCGCGTTTATAAATTCAAAAGGTCTGTGCATTAAAACGGTCAATTAAGGTAGCAACATGACTGACATCACTTTACCATGAGTTGATCAATTTCCTTTGAATACAAAATGATATGGTAAACAAATTTGGACTTTTGGATAAATGTCTCGGCCCATATTTTATTCCCGCCTTAATATTCTCTTGAGGAAACATGCAGCTTTTCATTGAAAGTCAGACTGACTGTTAGCACTTGATGAGGAGAATCACACACGTCTCTGATGTTTTCTGTTAATGTGTTCTGGAAGCTAATGTCTTCATATGAAAAAAATGCACATTATTTTAGTATGTAAAATAAAAAAACTCTATCTATTAATGTTTACTGGTAAGGTAATTGTAAAGTTCCTATTATGGTGTATAATTGATTATGGACTCAAATTCCTTTAGCTGTCAGATTGTAAGATTGTATTTGCTGAGCTCACCGGCAGCCCTGTCTTCCCCTCCTCTCTTGGTTGTCTGTGTAATGGTCCTGGGTTGAAATAATATTTTATGTGTTCACTTTCTTCTCTGGAAGTGTCTGGAAAGAAGCAATTGAACAAATTTGGATTGAAGGAAGACTGCCACCTTCTTTATCTTACAATCCAGACTGAAAAGCCTGAAGTCAAAGAAAGTGATTTCAGTGAATAATTGACCCACGTCCTCTGTGTACTGCTGTCTTGACTCTATTTGAGTTCTGTTGTTGCTATTATTCTAATGCTGCCCCCCCACTGTCTCTGTCAAACTACTTGGTCCAGTGGTAGATAGATTTATAATGGTGGAGGAGAGAGTGAGTGGACCATCAGCAGTGTTGTTTCTTTGCTCCTCCCTAACAATGTAGACTTGAACTAGTGTTGTTGTAAAATAATCTCAAATAAAAACCTTGCTTGGAGATGTTTATAATGAAGACTTCTCTATCTGTGCTGCATATTTACACAGTGATGTGATGGTGATAGCTTGACCGGAGCGTTCTTCAGATCTGCGACACAAATGTGATTAAACAGCATGAATTTAGAAGTAGAGAAAAGCGTCAGGATATTATGTTTGAATGTTGTTAATTTCAGTGTGTAGGAAGACCTATTGATTGAGTTGGTTTGCATACTTGCAAATGTGAAATATGAGTAAAAGTAAAATATTTAAGGTGACATCAGTTTGGCTTTTTTTCTGTCTCACTAATGAGTGTAAGAGAGAAAAGGTGATGGTGATAGCAAAAAGAAATGGCAAGGTGAAGAAAAGCATCAAGACAATGCAGGGATGGCAAGGTCAAATTAAGAGAGCAGTAAAAAAATAAAATGTATGAGAACTTGCAGGAAGACAAAGACTACGTGAGCAAAACAGGCAGGAAAAGAACAACGTAATCTGAAAAATTTGAAAAATAAAAAAGCCGCATGGAGACATAAGCCATCCCCAATGAATAAGCAGGCCATTATCCTGAAGAATGACGGCCCGGGGCGGTGATTATGCTGCTATTATATCTTTAACAGCATGGTTTGTCAAAATGCACAGACCCCCACCCAACCCTGCCCTCTCTCACACACACACACAATGTAGCAATTGTGCATCTCTGCTGCCTCCTCCAGAATGTGCCCTTGCTCTTCCCACAGTAAAGTTTACATGTACTGTTAAGTGCATCGCCCCAGCTGTATGACATTGCTCTGCTGTTAATTGAATTGGCCTTTAACATATATTTTCCCCCCTCAGCGTGTGTAAATAACAAATGCACCTCGGCTGCTGCACTGAGCAGTTTGTATCCGACCGTTATGAATGACCACCATCCAAAAATCGGATAGAGGAGGATGATGATCTCACCAGATTAGCAGCGTTAATGTGGATGTAACACCTCACCCTAACCTTGTTGTTTTTTATTACACCACATTCAGTACGTGTGTGTGTCCTCGACCAAGGGCGTCCTGATTGTGTGACTGATAAGATTGTGGTGTGGATATGCAGCAGCAGTGAATGTCCTTGTTATCCAGAGTAGGAATCTGTCCAGGTACATGGCAAGATTTCCTCCCATGGGGCCATCTGGACCAGAGAACATAACACAATACTCTTGTTCTCTCTTTTCTTAACACCCATCCCCCCCCCCCCCCCCAAAA
>NW_023339796.1:16340744-16354908 GCF_004916995.1 Morone saxatilis | reverse complement strand
CACACACACACACACCCTGGGGGTTGAACAGGGATTGCTAGATTGTACTGCTGCAGGGTCAAGTGTGTTGAGCCCTTGATGCTGGATCAGGTGCTTCCATCTCTCAGGGCTGTATATTCACCACTATAACCACCTATTTATGGCTGCACACGCATCTCCATCTTTTTTTCCTTTAAGCATGTGATGTGTGTGTGTGAGAGAGATAGAGAGAGGTCTGAAAATCACCCAATAAATTGTAGCAGTGATACGAGGATACGAACCCAATGCTTTCAAACTCAGGTAAGACCGATTTTAGTTGTCCAAACTTCTCAAAAAAAGAAGGTATTTTATAAAAGTTTACACCCACACAGGCTCATTGGTTTGCTGCATCTCTTCCCTTGACTCTCTTCCTCTTTCCCTCTCTCACACACACACGCACGCACACACACGCACACACACACACACAACCCCACGGAGCAAGCCCCCCACACAAAAATCACAGTGTACCATTCAATCAGGGCTTTTTTCTCCCTCCTCTCCATGGTTCTCTTAAAGGTTTTAACCATGGCGAGAATGAAAAGTGCCAGCATTAGAAACCTCGGCCCATTGAGGAGGTGACAGGGTCTGCCAGAATATGATCCTAATCCTGTTTCCAGCATTCTTTTAGCCCACTGGCATTGCCATTTCGCTGCATATTCTCTGAGCTGTCAGGCCCAGGGAAATCCCTCTAATAGTGCATTGCCCAGATACACATCAAAGCCCTCCTGGAAACCACCAGAAGGAACTTAAGAGAAGGAAGCACAAGTACAATCAGGTTCACAGCTGCACATACACATGCAAAAAAAAAGAAAAAGAAAAAAAGAAACTACCTCGAAAGACATTCAACACACACATGATGCTTGAGGTTCAAACTTCTCTAAAAAAAAGTAACATGGCAACAATCCTTTCCCCTTTTATACCAAAGACCTTTAAAACTTTAAAAACTTTTATCCTAATGTTTAATAATGAACACAAGAGACAGTGCAAAGATAGATGTTATAGAGATAGAGAAACAAAGAAAGAGTGATATCAAGAGGCAGACAACAGGTGGCTAAACTGTGTATCCTGGGCCACCCTCCTTTAGTTCCACTTCATCTTCCATTTTCTTCTGGTCCTTTTTTTCTTAGACACTCTGACTGCCATCTCACCCCTCCCCGGGTAATCTTCTTAGAGAGAAGAAAAACCCCATTCTCTCTCTTCTTAATCTGGCTGCAGTCTAAACCTACGGTTGCATTTCCAATGTGGGCCTCACTGCATTGCTCAGGACTGCTCTCAGACAGTTCATAGAGTCTATCGGAGAATGCTTAAATCACATATTGACTATATGAGCTGGTATACAGAGCTTGTTTGAAGTAACTCAAAAGGGCAGTATGTAGTTTTGAGTAGAAACACTGAGCTGCAACAAAAAGTGTGTATATATCATTAAATGTAGTATCATTAATTGTAGTACAATTTGGTGAAACAGGCTTCAATCAAATCTGGAATCCAGATTTGATTTAACAAATTTACAAGAAAACCCTGACATGAATGAGTAATCCGGCAATTAAAATACTTGACAAATCAAGGTCCATCTTTATATTAATGCAAAAATCATATAAAAATACAATATTCCCTAAATAAATATTTACCTCCATATTAATGGCAAAGCAAAATCTCCTGATAGTTGACAGATCATATATTATTATATAGTCCAACCCAACCATATTATGAAGAAAGGTTCTATTGTTACAGAATGTAAACGGGCCTGTAGAGTACAGTATGAGAGACTGCAAACTTCACTGATGGATGTGGTAGTAGATCAACTTCCTGGAAAGCATCCATCAATTATGAATTACGCAAAAAAAAAACCCTGAAGAGAATGAAAAGAGACAAAGTCAACCTGTGCATGTCACCTGCTCTCAGTCACTCTTCACCTCCTCAGTCTGCTGTCTGTCATACTGTGATATGAGTGTGAGTGAAACACGTAATACAAATGATCCTTTCACTAATGACAATGGATGCTTGTAAAAAGGTAAACAGAAATACGCTTCAAGTACAACCTGCCTAGATATGAACAGCTGAAGGAAAAAAAAAAAAAAAGAAGGCCACATAGCATTTTCTATCCGCCCTGTGGCTGAGAGCAGTAGAGAGCGCATCCTGCTAGGCTCAGTCTACACTGCATCTGCGACAAAGACCCCCACCGGTGAAATCCTCTCTCCCACTGCCAACTGGGACACACGTCTTATCCTCACCTGTGGGCTGGAAAACACCACAGCAGGAACAGCAGCATATGCTTTAAATACACAGACTACACTCTACACACACACAAACACGTAATCAACTCATTTAGACAAAACGGGGACCCTGTAAGACATGTTTCCTTTCCCTTCTGCAGTCACTTAATAACCTGCTGTAGTGTCCATTCAGTAGCTTTTGAGGTAGGAGGTGAAAACATAACACTATTACAGTGTTTTGCATGTTTATTACTAAAAAAAGAAGCATGGTTGTGTAGGTAAATCCATAAGATTCATCTTTCTAATACACAGCATACGTCTTCCTAACACAGGCTTACACACAGGGACACAAATGCACAGCGGTTCATTGGCTAATTCAATAATAAAGCAGACAGTCAGTGGAGTCTATAGACAGGCAGAATAGAGAGTAACTCATCTCTAACAGTCTGCCATCTCCTGAGTGTTAAAACATGTAAATTTATGTAAGAGCCCATAGGAAACACATATTTACAATACGTTTAGGTAATCACACGATGTGCGAAGAGGCATTCAAGGCCCTGGAGACGAAAGCAGTCAATACAAAAATAGTTTTTATGTGTCATTAATTCCCTCTGCATTCCCAGATACATCCCCTTTTACCGCAGTAATGCAGTAATCACTCACAATCGCACAGAAAATTATCTGCACTCATCTGTGGAATAAAAAAGCGGAGGGGCAAAACAGGGCGAGACGTCCCATTTTAGCTCTCTGCTGCCTCTTTAATGTTCATCTGGGAGCCGCATGGCTGCCGTCCATCCCTGCACGGGGATGGGAGTCAGCTCCTGCACTTGGAGCAGCTTAATGACAGTGGGATGTGGATGGTGGACTCGTTAGGCACACACATATACACACACACACACACACCTTTTTCACGCTACATTGCCTGGCCAGGACAACATAAAGGGTCATCGGCGGTGTGATGGGGAAAAGAGGCACCTCTGCGCTCACATTAGCTTGTGATAAGAGGAAACATTTCACCTCTGAGTGATGTCAATGCAAAACGGAGTCAATCCCAGCTATCATAATGAAAGTTGCACAGATTCAGATGTGAGAAGCCAAATGGTCAAATAAGTCATTACCTGCCTGTTCATTATGCCCTCCTTCCACATACCCACATATCGCGTTATTAGGCAAAGACATCAAACCTGATGAATAACCATAGAACAAGCCAGACCCATTTTCATTGGGAGTTAAAGAGAGCAGGTAATTCTGATGGAAATTTGTGTTTCAGTAATGTCATTCCCCAACCTGAAATATTCATCTCTGTGCATCTGACACAGTGCAAGAGGACATACATAGTGGAGCTCCTTTACTCACACCCTTAGTGTCCTCTAGTGGACACAGAATATACAGGACACTTTAATCTTTATCTAATGTTGCCACCTACAGGGCAAAAATGAAACTACAGTTATAAGACATGGTTTAATCATAAGCACATCTACAGAGTCAAAGAAAATATTCAAATCAGAGTTTTAACTGATAGCAGTTCACTTGGCTTTCCTATTGGTTTACCAGAGTCCAACATCTCCATGAAAACTGTAACTCAGTGTTGTCCACAGTTATAATGTCATGTTCCAGGTCCAGCTGGATTCTTTGTGTTTTCTGTCACATTTAACCAACAGTAGTCCAGTGTTTCAACCGTCAACCACCACAATGAAATCTTCTCCTTCAACTGTGCTCCTACAGTCCAGAGTCCAGAGTCCAGTCCAGAGCATCGCCTCCATCCAGTCCATAAAGCATTGACACAGACATTCAAATGTCAACAAGCTTTTAGGCAAAGCCGTCCACAAGTCTATGAAAGCCTCCTTAGCTTGCACATGTAGATGGGGCCAAAGTTAGCGGCTAAGTGTGGGATGACCATCTCACCCAGGTGGAGGTCGGGAGCGAAGTGAAAGGTTTTCCTAAACATGTGTGTGAGCGGTCTCAGGTCAACAACCTGCATGTACATTTGATCAGGACAAAGAGGGAAAAAGGAGAACAAAGAGTTCTAATTATTAATTATTTATTACTTCCCAGAGGTCAGAACATAGTTACCTTGCACTACTAATATTATTATTTATCACTGAATCTCTGATACACAGTTTACAGTGTGTACTGACTGACCTGAAGGCGGATGCCGTGGTTCTCTTGAGCCAAGAAGATGGCCTGCTCCACCACACTCTGGTTCTGGATTTGAGAAAGTGTGCAGGTGGAGTAGAGGATTTCCCCACCTGGACAAGCTGCTTCGATTCCCGCCCTGCAGGATAAAGGGAGTTTGTTCACTTGTAGCTGTAAAGTGGACTGAACTGTAATAACCAAACTTTATATCTTTATAGTTTCTTCAGAACTCACAGTAGCAGCTCCAGCTGTAGCTCTGGCAGCCTCCGTCTCTCCCCAGTTCTGCTCTTACTGAATATATTGTTGTCGTCCTCTGTTAGTGAATGTCTGTCAGTGGTGCAGGGGACGTCAACAAGGACCTGAATACACAAAAGGAAGGAGGATGTGGAAAAAAGGGGTGGTATTTGGTTGACTGTATCATTAATACAGGCACTGGCACTCTGCAAATTATGTTCGAAAAAGGATAAACGTGATGACAACACTGGCTTACCCTGTCAAAAGTGTTACTCTCGACTTCACCCCACTTGGTGCCGTCAAGGGAGCTGATGTGTAGTTTCTCGTCTGTCAAAAACTGCTTAGGAACGTAACTGCGGAGAACCCTTCTCAGTCGCAAAGTCCGGGACACCGATGAGTCATTCACGCACAAAAAACCTTTGACATAAACACAGGCTTGAAGGGTTGACTACAACTGAGAGCACTAACAGACGAGGAAGACAAGGAGGTTTCGGCAGTGAGGAAAACAGACAGGTGAGAGCGGTTCTCTTACCTATAGACTGGGTCTGAAGTAAAGCCAGGGTTTTGCCTCCTGGAGCAGCACAGAGGTCAAGCACATTGTGACCTTCTTGAACATCTAACGCGAGAACAGGCAGCACAGATGCTGCGTCCATCAGGTAGTAACCCAACAACCCGTACATGTCTGGTCTTTAGAGGACAAAGGAACGCAAAGTCAGAAAAAATCAAACTGGACTTTTGAGTAAAAACTGTTAATTTGAATAATAATGGTCTTCAAATATTGTCCTGTCCAATAAAAAGGCATAAAAAGCCCAGAAATATCTAAAGATCTGGATGTTACAGGCACACAGTTGGGTAATATGGACATGTTGGACAAATGGGCCTTTTTCACATCTGCAATTTTGACATGAAATAGGGTAAACACAGTATATTTATCAAGTTACAAACGATCAGAGTTGTACAAGACGTTAAACAACAGGACTCATGCCAACAAATACTCTCACCTTGCAGGCTTGAATCTTGTGATGTCCCCTCTTGGAAACACTAAGCACTTGATGTGAGGACTAAGCTGTAGAGGAGATAGTAGCTGACCATCAATGTCAGATTTCTTTATAGAAACACAGTTGGATTCCTCGTCAACTTCTACCTCAGATGGCTGAGCTGCAGGAATTAAGAATACAGAACTGATGATATGAGGAGAGGGACTGTGCTTTTTAATTACATGAAAAAACTGGAGTTTAATATGAAGGCTTTCAGAGAAGACAGACAGTGGCTTTTTTGCATTTTTTACTATTTGTCTTACATACAAACTTAAAACCAAACGTTCACACTGAAACAATGTTATGGTTTTGTCACAACCTGGATTGCATCCCTAGTATACACCCCCTGAATCATAATTCTACTAAATAACAATATGAGTCAATATATATTTCAAATTGTACACCACCTTCCAGCAACCTTGGTTATGGCTTGTCAACCATAACAAACCTAAATGTTACAAATAAAGTTTTTCGCACCAGTGGTACTTTATCTCAAGGAAGAACATCAGAAAAGGTCTCTGGGGAAGAATTTTATAATAATAAAATTCAATATGCACAAAATAAAGGGGCTGCCATTAGACACATGCAATTTGTATGAAAACCACACAAATACTGGGTTAGTTTGCAATGTTTAATATAGCATTAGCAAATAGAGCCTTTGGGTTTCTTTCAGTTAAGAGCTTATGTGGAGATTTAAGTGCACAATCAGTAAATGTTATGCTCTGTATTATCAAAATACAAATGGCTATAACTGACACTTCAATCTACCTACTGCATGTTGATTATAAAACCCTAATATTACCTGAACCTCTGAACAACGCATTCCCTATAAAATTAATTCTGTATATTATTAACAATGTGAATGTATCTCTTGCTGCTCTGAAGGGAAAAAAACTGAAAAAACAATGTGTGAGCTCTCAGTATCAAAACCTGAAAGCCTACAATGGCAGGTTCACTGTAAACACTGGGTGCACACCTACCCTCTGTACCTGTGTCACTGATGAAGTCTCTGCATCCCTGGGCTTCTAAGTGTGCCAGAATAGACTCGTGGGAGAAGTTATTGAACAGGGCTCCGTATTTCTTCTCTGACAGCAAGGCGACTCGGATTGATGGCCACAGCTGTCCCAGCTGCCCGCCGTAGGTGGCATCAAAGTGCTGCAGGGCCAGGCTGGTGGGAGGCTGCTTGGCACGTGTGGCAGCCTGTCCAAACACACACAGATTTAATGTTTATTTTAATTAGTCAAATTAAACACCAGGAATTTGGGTCAAGATTTGACAAAGACAAGTTGTGTAACATTTTATATTGTTAAATGAAAATCTAAATGTTATTATACTGTATGAGAGAACAACAGAATCATCAAGAAGTTTATTTATGTCTTAAATTAAACAATTTCATGACTCTATTGATTACACTCAGCTACAAGTTATACTTGTAGATATTGTCATTTATTTTCCATTTGAGGGGCAAACATCTTAGGTCCAGCTCTCATTAATTACACACGCCTTTATATAAAGAGTTATTGTCAAAATGCAATACTCTTCAGTAATACCTACTCCATGCTGCTATGTGGCCAATGTTAGATATTCCTAATCTCTGCGTGAGTCCAACGCTTTTACACAACTGATATATCAATTACTGCTCTGACAGCTTACCCATTTCTCTTTCACTCGGTGTCGTCTCGGCGTGAAACACCTTAAATCTTTCACTTTTCTCAGAAGAAGTCTGCTGTCCAAGAGCAGTGCCATCACTGCCGTGCTACAGTTTTCTGGGTCCGTCTTCTTCTCGCTCCGACAGCCACAACAAAGGTTCCGCACGTACTGCCTAATCGAATGGGCGGGCCTTAAACAGAATCTAGGCAGGTGATTGGACCAGAGCAACTTCAATCATTACTTTTAACCAATAGGAAACTTTATCCGGTGATCCTTCTCGTCGTTTCCTGCGTGTGACCGACCTCACGTCCTCAACGAGAAGCAGTGCTACTGAAGAGACCTCTGTCCTCTGCTGTTTCTAGTAAATTTCAGAGCCGTAATCATGGTTTTCGAGAGGAAGATGCTCACATACGGAGACCCCGACGACGAGGTACTGAAAATATTGATAGTTGCTTTTTTGTGTGTTTGGCCAAGTTAGCTTACCTAACCCGGCTCAGTACCCCGACACTGAGCTGTAACGTCGAGTTTAGTGTCGGCTGGTTCAGACGTTTCAATATGAGCTTACTAGTAGCATCAAACATACACATACACATTAAACTTCATTAAACTACTTTTTACTGTGAGCCCCTCAAATCTAAAATATGTGTTGGCTTGCTATTTGAGTTTTAGTTGTATTGTTATTTTTAGCAGAAGTGGAATTTTTGCAGCCCTTATATCTTTGTAAATTAGATATTTTATCTTGTCTATTTATCATATTATTGTCACTGACTAGGAGGAAGATGCGCCTGCTGAGGAAGAGGAAGAAGAAGAGGAGGAAGAAGAGGAAGATATGGTGGTAAGTTTGTTCATACATTTTTACTCATATTCCTGAAGTATGAACAAGGAACTCAACTGCCTTCACACTCAGAGTTTTAAGAAAACTCAAGTATGGACACACAAGTCTCATTAGATAACTTTAAGGAATACACCTTTCAATGCCAGATATGGGCAAGAAGTCATTGTTTTTAAGACACTCCAACTAATCCTACTGTGAGACAGGTACAGAGTTTTGTTTTCTCATGAACATTTTGAATGCATTTATACATTATTTAGCATCTCCATTTTCTGCTACTTTATACTTTAAACCACTCCAATTCAAAGGATCCAAAATCACATTCACGATCAGTAAACATGATTTTGTGCATCAGGCTTTAACATATTAATGTCGAGTGAGAGTAAAGGACTTTGATATCAGAAAATGAATTATGTTGGAGCAAAGTTGCTGAAAGCAGCATTTACTGCCAAATATGTGATTGGTTGATTTGGTGATCGTAATTTGTTTGGGTAAAGTTAGTCTTCATGACGAACCATTTTGAATAATATACCACATTTACTTTTTGTCCCACCCAGGACCCTATAGATGTAATACGAACAAAGTGTGAGCAGACTGAACACTGTGTGCACACGAGGGAGCGTCTGGAGACTTGTGAAGCCCGGGTCAGCTCCAGATCCAACACTTTGGAGGACTGCACAGAAGAACTCTTTGACTTCCTGCATGCACGGGACCATTGTGTAAGTGTGTGTTAGTGACACAAAGAGGGGTAGATTTCAAGAAAATAATGTGTGCCTCTGTTCCCTTTCAGTGCCCAAACGGCAACAAAACTGCATGTGAATTGATTTGTGCTTTTGCCTTTTAGTAAAGATGGTAACTGTTCTCCTTTTGTCTTTATAGGTATCACACAAGCTGTTCCACAACGTGAAATGACCTGCCTGTCCAACCACTTGCAGCTGTAGATTCTATTTAACTGCTAAAACTGTAAAATAATCAGGACAGTTTTGTTGTTGCCCTCCTGTGTATTAATGTAAATGAATTTATGGACTAAATACACGCTGCTCTCTATACAGTGCATACTTGTGTTTAGACAGGATCAGAAGCAGTGTGTGTAATGAGTCAGTGGTTGTATAGGTAATAATGGGTGCCTCCAGGTTGTTAAGGTTGTGCAAAAAAATGACTATTCTTCACAATGCGGTCAGTTCATATGCAAAATCAAGTATACTGCTCTTATAAGGGAGAATTTACCTCAGGTTCAATCATGAATTCATTGTCCTCACCGGAAAATAAAGCTTCTTTTGTTTCCATTTGCCTGAATTGGATCATTTTAAACCTTTGGATTGTTCGTTGGTACAAGTGGAAGTGATTGCATGACAGACTATAAGAGAAACCGCATCTGATCTGGCCACATGTAGGCCAGTCTAGTCCTAGCCTTTGCTGCATATTGTCCCCATCCCTCCCTTATCTATATTCATCAGGTAGTAACCCAACAACCCGTACATGTCTGGTCTTTAGAGGACAAAGGAACGCAAAGTCAGAAAAAATCAAACTGGACTTTTGAGTAAAAACTGTTAATTTGAATAATAATGGTCTTCAAATATTGTCCTGTCCAATAAAAAGGCATAAAAAGCCCAGAAATATCTAAAGATCTGGATGTTACAGGCACACAGTTGGGTCAAATGGACATTTTTGGACAAATGGGCCTTTTTCACATCTGCAATTTTGACATGAAATAGGGTAAACACAGATGTTTGACATGACAAAGGATGCAGAGATGTAAGTTGACTAAAACTTTATTGGAATACATGTCAGCAATCATAATAAATTAAAAATCAAGTCATAAAAATAAGCTCTTAAAAAAAATGAAATTACAGTACTGATCAGAAGGGGGCAGTGTGACTTCTAGTACTGCCGGTTAAAACAGGAAACATGAGGTAGATGGTAGATGTCTGTGGTTGTATTTGTTCCAGTAAACCAAACAGTCCCAGGAGAAATAAAACAAGACGATAATTGGCACATCATTCACGCACACAGTGCATAATGTTACAGGTGTAGATGAATTCACCGTCTCACCAAGAGTTTTCTTTGTTGCAGTTGCCAACAAAATCATCCATGGAGGCCTGGAAAAAGCAGTTTAAGATTAAAAAGTTTGTTGAAGTATTTCTTAAAAAAAAATAATAAAAAAAGGATCTCCTGCAGTTATCGACAATGTCTACAGGTTATGATAATGACATGAGCGCACTCACCTGCATGAGCAGCCTCTCCTTCCTCAGTTTCCTATAGAAGACGAGAACATCTGGATCTGCCCTGACCACGCGGGGGTCAAAGTCCATGACCCTCAGACCTTCCAGACTCCGAGCCCGAGACAAGGCAACATAAGCCTGACCGCTCTCAAACACACGTGCCAGAGAGATTTCCACACAATCCAGTGTCATTCCCTAAAATCAATGAACAAAAAATAATTGGTTGCAGATCACAATGACTGATGTGCTAGCATGCGTTTACTCATTTAGATTTATTTTGTGGTTCAAAATAAAACATTCAATATTGATTGATATTCCAGTATTTGACATAAAATCTCCAAAAACATGGATTTCACAGCTCATTAGTATATTAAAAACCCTCCTGTCTATAAATAAAGGTGTAAAAGAAGTTTAAAATTTGTGGTAATGAGTTGGAATGAAGTTGGCTAAAAAAAAAAAAAAAAAATATGGAACACAGAATGGTGTGATCATTTTACACTTTATGCTTTATAAACAGTCAAACTAGATGGGTCAATTTGACCTGGGAGGACAACAGGTGTTATACTATTTGCTGCCATTAAAAAAATTTAAATGGTTTCAAAAAATATCCTGACTAAACTTTGACATTTACCAGACTGATAATGCATCAACATATGTGCTTCTGATCATAACCATCATGAAAATAATTCACAATTTCTGCTTTTTTTTACTCAAAAATGATTTGTAATTTTATGTAAATTAGGTCTATCATACCATACATTACAAAAATAAGTGTAAAATATGTTAATGTGTTGGAAACAAGTTCACTAAAAAGGTGGAACAAAAACATTTGGTGATCATTTTATACCTCATGCTTTATAAGCAGTCAAAACAGACTGGGTCAATTTGACCCGGGAGGACAAACTGTGCATAGTAAATGGGAAGACAATACGAGGGTTAAAAAACCTTCAGTACTTGTGATGCCAATTAGGCTTACGGCAAGTGTGAGTAACACAAACCGGTCACCAGCACTAAACACAACCGACTGCTTTTTTAACTATTTCTTGCAGAAAATATTTTTCAGTGTAAACATTTGAAAGAATGGGGGCAATTATTTCAGGATTTAAAGCCACACGGGCAATATCTCAAATCCACCATGTTTTTCTTCAGGTGCCCTCATTTCCTCTGATGGATGCAGGTGTGGGATTTCCTTTTTATTTCCCTGCGCTTTAGCTCCTCTGCTGTAGATCAGACACTGGTGGCACATTGGTTGTGACCAATGAACTCAATTACCTAGAGGGACCCTTTTTTCCACTAACCAATTTCAGAGTCTGAAATCAGGCTATAGAATATGGTGTGGGAGCAGAGTGGGAGCGGTTGGTGAGAACTGGGTGATTGGTAACGGCATTTATTAGATAACACACGGATGGATGACAGGAAGTGGGGAGGAGAGAGAGGGTGGGTTGTCAGTGGCCAGCCAAGGGGAACCCGTGTTCACCTGGAAAGCAGATTAACATGCTCTCACTCTGTTATGTTATGGCACAGCGTGAGAGAGTGCCTGGCCATCCATCACAATGAAAAGTAGGATTAGGAACAGTGGTGTGCTCACTGAACAGAGAAACTCTTTAAAACAAGACCATGTCGTGTCCAGAATCCAGTCTCCAAACCAGTTCTATATATTTAACCATAACCTATAATTTAATAATTTTCTGGCTATGAGCAACGCCTCCATTTCCTTGAATGCATTGAATTATGGGAGAATAGAGTGCCTCAGCAGTGCACTCAAATTGACCACATTTAGTATGCATGCCGTCTGCTCAAAACCTGCTTAGAATCCATATGTAGTATGAACTTGCCAGTCCAGCAGCTCAGTGAGGCTGTACTTAGGCACAGTGATGCTTAGAGCCAAATGCTAAAGTCAACATGCTAATAACGGCAACGTTAATACTGACCCAGGTATAATGTTTACCATGTTCATGATCTTAGGGGTTATCCTCTGGGCCCAGCATTTTAAAACCTTTAATTTAGATCTGAATTTTTGCTATCCTATCACTTTGCTTATTATTCATATCCACTCATCTGCATTGTTGTTAAAAATGTTTTGTTTTAGTTTAGTTTTTATTAGTTTCAGTGTTAGTTACAGGTTTGTCAGGGGCAAGATTTAGGAAGTTCAGAGTAGATATTACAAACACACTGACACTCAACCATGTAGGTCAGTGTCAATAAACATACGCACAAATGCCTCCTTATGCTTGTTGTGTTGACACATTTGATCAAATGATGAAAACTAGAGACAATTCCTGTATATTATTATTTATTTTTTTTTTTTAAATCAGTATCATTTCTTCTAGTTTTTATTCTTATTTCAGTGAACTAAAATGTTTTTTCACACCTATTTTTTAATTCACCATAATCTCTACACCTTGAATCCATCCACCCTTCCAGTGGGATCAGGATCATCCTGATTTTTAGCATCAAAACTATCCATAGCCCAGTTTTGCAGGATAAGGATCATATCTCCTTTGTTGAAATACCCACATTTGAGATTTAATCCAATCCGGATATTTCTGATCTAGATTAAAGCTGGAAATACCAACACAACATTTAGCCAACCCAAAACTGATGCAACACAACGAATAAATATCAGACATCAGTGAAAGCAATCTTATTTGCCGGTAGGCCAATGTCAGTCAGTAGGTTATAGGGAAAGGATTGCGTTCATCCAAACGCTGTCTGTATATCTGACCTCTTCCCTCTCTTGGTGATCTCAATGTTTTCAATCAAACAGTATTTAGCAGTCTAGAGGTGCAAATTCATTTCCGACCAACTAAATTAAGACAGCTGTTCATCAAGAGACTCGTTCATTCAAAAAGACACCCACACAAAACACTAGTGTCCCATGGCAACACTGAACAATGTTTCCCTGTACTCACCTGGCTCTTGTGGATGGAGATGGCCCAGGCCAGTTTAAGTGGCAGCTGCTGTCGACTCAGGTGGATCCCACCGCCGGACTTAAAGACCCAGCGCTCAGGCTTCAGCACCTCTGTGACTCCGCACAGGAAATGCACACGTGGGAGTCCTGGGGAAAAATACTTATTTGTCAAATTTTCATCAAGGAATCTGCCATTTTGTTTTTGTCTGACCTGCTCACTGCACCTGGCCAAGAAAAAAAAAAAATATATGTCTAGAATGTACACCCTGTGAAACGTGTCTCTTTCAGTTCTGTTTGTGTAGGAGATATAGATGAGATATGAACAGGTTTGTCATATTTTGCCTCATAACATGCAAAATGCTAGGTGAGACATTTCCCCACCCATTTCCTAAATGTCAGCAAAAAGGAAATAAAGTGCATTTCCCAAAAATGTCAAACTATTCCTTTAAGTAATCTTGCCACTATGGATATATTTTCAATATATTTAATAAGATTTTCAATAAATTCAGGCTTGTCTGAGCAAATATTTCAGCAAACTGATTAAAAAAAAATAAAAAATACATGCCATGTTTTCCAGACTCAAAAGCCACCACAACCCCTCGTGCTCCATTCACCAGACCTCGAGCGACATCCAGGTTCTTTGTCAGCATGACCTTAAAAAGAACAGTCATCATCAAGAAAAAAAAAGAAGAAAAAACATGTCTTTAAGCTAACTGAGCGCACTATTCTCAATACATATGAAAAGTGCAATGTTGTGTGCCAGACTGCAGAGATTGTGGAGAATAAAGAATAAGTGCACGCCTACCTGTATGAGGGGCCGTCAGGGACATTATTCAGAATTACCTCTCACAAACACATGTGAAATGCTCTTACATACACTACTGAAACACTCTCACATAAACAACTGAAAA
>NW_023339796.1:16328173-16340644 GCF_004916995.1 Morone saxatilis | reverse complement strand
AGAGCATTTCACATGTGTTTGTGAGAGGTAATTCTGAATAATGTCCCTGACGGCCCCTCATATACCTGAGCTCCCACTTTGAGTTGGATCAGTCTGCTGACAGGACTGTGAGCGTCTATAGTCTTTACTAGGGCCGGATCGCTGTCTAGTGCCTCAAACACTCTCACTGACCCTAAGGAACAGGGAACAGATGATTAATAATAATAATAATAATAATAATAATAATAATAATAATAATATTAATATTGATAAGGCAGTCCGTTTCATATATAAAATATGATGGAGGACAGGCAAACCCAGTATGAAACCACAAACAAGAAATCATGACAAATGTTAGTTCAGCCATTATTGCCCAAAAATCTTTTAACCTTCTACCACAGCAGGTAAAACACACTCTCCACTGTTTTCTGATGGACTTAGAGCTTACAAATTAAAAGTATACCCCAACAGGAGTCAGAAAACAAAGGTAAAAAAAACAGGAGGAGGAAACAGGTTTCAACAAGGTTGCCATACGTGACGCAAGCCATAGCTGACAACTTTGCCAATTTTCACCTGGATCCAAGTTAAACGAGGTAACACCTGTTTCAAACAAAAAAAAAAAAGATCAAAACGGAAGAATTCATACCTGGCAGCTGCAGGAGTTTGTTCTCATTTGTGAGCTCCACGTCGTCCTTGTGTGTGCACAGCCTGGTCGCTAGGATCCCGTCTCTCTCGATGTGATGGTAGGCACTTTCCATCAGCTTAGCAGTGACTTCCTCTGTCACCCTGAACAGTGTTAAGACACAACTTGATTAAACTTTTCCTTTAGAAAAAAACACTGACCTGCTGTCTGCTGCCTGAAAAGCTTGTAACTGCTCTAAATGCTTTTATGTAACATACATAACTGGACAATGCTATATAATGTACATTTGGCATAAAACTAAAAATAAAGAGTTTGTGCACTGGGATCACATCAGCTTTAAAAACACATTGCGTTGTGCTTGAAAATTGGACAGTGCTCACTGATTTACCTGCCCACCCTCACTGCCTGCAGGAGGGAGATGAAGGACTGGTCTGTTTGCCTCCTCACTTCTGTTAGCTCCATGTTGAGCTGGATGACTTTACGCCAACTCCTGGCCTGAAGAGGGGAAAGAGTCTTTTTAATAGCATCTATTTATGCAGATAAGTCTGTAGGGCAGATGCTGACTCATGAGAACAGAATACACTATCTTTAATACATGTTAATGACTTATTACAGTGCACTCACAAAACCAGTTCCGTACGAGGAGTACACAAAACATTAGTTTTAGATAGAGATATAGATAGATAGAGAGATAGAGAGATCGAGATCTAGATAGAGAGATAGAGAGATAAAATTGATTAATGTTGTTAAATTGTTCTGTTATTTCAACAAATAGAGAAGTTTTTGCATCCATGATGGTCTGACCTGAAAGCAGAAACTAGCCTTTTCCTTTCCCTTCGAGACAGGAGGCAGCTGGAGGAAGTCCCCACACACGATCAGCTGGATGCCTCCAAATGGTTCAGTAGACCGTCTCACTGACCTGCACGAGTGCAGAGATGTGGGGGAACAGATGAGGGAACAGTGATTATAACTTCTATATGTCTGCAACTAAGGACAGTTTATTATTATTATTATTATTATTATTATTATTATTATTATTATCTGGAAATAATGAATGTTTGCCATTGTTCTGTCATATATGATGACCTTTATAAGACATGATCCATATGTTTGTTTCCATGCATAATATTTCAATATCATTTAGGACCCACAGGAGATTCAGTTCATGAGGCAGTGCTGACTATATACAAATGTAAGATTCTTCGAGCATGGGCAATAAAACAGACCATACTCCAAGAATGTATGTATTACATTAAATCCATAGACAGAGTTCCTTAAATCTTTCTGCACCACTTGACATTCAGCAAGACTTCCTGGGTTTCTGTTTTTTGTATATCTTAACTGTATAGCCTAACTAAAGAGCGCCTGTCAGATCTGCCATTAGAGCCATGCAGTGCTTCCTTCATCCTCTTAACACCCTAACCTGGTGGTTTTGGTCCATTTGTACATGTCTCACATCAGAGTGCTGCTGAGCGTCTCGGGAAAACCTAGGAAATGATTATTCTAGCTGGAACCAAAAACCATAATACACAATAGGAGTGATATCAACAACTGTGCTCAGACACTGTCAGTAAAAGTCAGAGGAACACCATGCCTAAACTGATAAAGAGGTGATTTCAGTGTGTTCAGTTATAAGTGTCTCAGGGTGTGTTTGGACCAACTGAATTTAAGATTTTGTAACCAATCGTTGAAACACAGTATGAATCAGTTATTAGACATTTCAAACTCAGGTTAAACATTCAAGTCTTCTACTTAACGTTTCAATCTATTGTTCGAACCTTCAAATCTTACTTTAACCTTTTAAAACAGATTTCAGATGTATGAATTATGAATGGGGAGGAGTTTACCCAGCACCAGCTGTCTGACAGAGCTTTAATGAATTAAATTATATCAATCACCAGCGACTACACTTTGTATAATTTGTGTATTATGTAAAGATGTCAAGAAATGTTAAATTAGTCAAATTCATCATTAGGTTCTGTGGTTAGGACCAATTCAAATCACCAACGCAGTTTTCTAAACATGATAGAAAATCTTTTCAGGAAAGCTTTGGATATAAAATACTTATCATGCAGTCATCACTGTGCTTTGATGAAGATTGTTTTTTGGTTTTGATAATCTATGATACATGTTCACAGCTTCAACACTACTGTAAATCTCATTGTAATTTATGTTTCAGTCTCATCTCACCTGGCCACCGACTCAAGCTTGTCAAAGAACTGGGCCTCCACCATGGAGACCTCGTCGATGATGAGGTGTCGACAGGTAGTCCAGTGCTGCAGCACCCCGGGCCTCTGAGCCAGTTCGATACATTGCTCCAGTGGTGCAGAGCCGGAGCCAATACCTGGAAAGAGCACAGAGTACAGAGTAGAGAGGATGGAAAGACAGATGGTCAGTGGGGACACAGATGAATAACATCTATGCAAATACTGTTTACTCCCTTTATTGTATATTGAGATTTAATTAACAACCTCACCATTAATTTGGAAAGACATTAGACACCTCCTGCTTGATTATATGAAAGATTCATAATCTGTAATACGCCATCGCGCAGACATTGTAACGGAGTCTAAGGCTGCAGATAGATACAAGATACAAAGACCTTTTTCTATTTAAGACATTGATAAGTAGGACTGAAACATTAAGTTGATAATAGTTAACAGTTTTGATAATTTACTGTCATTTTTAGGGATGTAACAATACACTCAACTCACCATTTTAAATCAATTTTTTTTATTTTTATAAATTTTTATTTTATTTTACCCCTGTGCCATTTATGGTGGGGAGGTAGACTCATATTTATCAGCCTATTATGCAAAGGCTGATGATTTTCAACCTAACCTCCAGTATGGAAAAATAAACTTTATAACAAAATATTTTTTTTATGACTGAGGAAGATTTTCTCAGACAAAAATCTACAAGATATTTTTTTAATCAATTTATAGAATCCTTTAATTTCCATTTTATCTCTGAGGTTGGGTATAAATGATGCAAAACAATGCATATTTAATTTTATGAAGTGAAAATTATGTTTTTGTGCCTTGATACCACGACTGATTTTTCATCTAAGCCATTTGAATCTTCACATATTTGTATTGTGATTTATTATTTTATTTTATTATCTGAATTATTTATTCAGAGATATTTTTCTAAGAAAATCAAATTCACAGGTCCAGTTTTGAGGAGTTTTGTCTTGTTGTAAACTGAATGTCTTTGGATTTTTGGGCTGTTGGTTGGATGAAACAAGACATTTCAAGGTGAAACCTTGGGCTCTGGGGAACTGTGAAAGACATTTGTTTCAATACTAAATGATTAATCAAAAAAAATAAATCAACAGATGATTCAGTAATGAAAACACCTGTTAGTTGCTTTATTCTTTTCTTCTTCACTATGACAGGCGTCTCAGTAGAACAGAACAGGCTTATTTAAGGATTGGCCTTTGGTGAAACTGGCAAATTGACCAATTATTTAGATAATGAACAATTTGACATGCTAATGTACAATTTGACATGCTAATATTGGGGGGGAAATAACCTCTCTCACCACTAATTGTGTCATTTCCAGAGACACAATTTGTGTCAGTCTTGCATAAAAAAAATTAAATAAATAAAAAAAAATTACAAAAAATCTTTTTCATCTCCTCAGAGACCCAACAACTGACCAGCAAAGTTGTGTAGCGTTGTTCCTCCAATGTGACATGCAGCCACTCCTGTGCTGGCTGTGGCAAAGGTGCTCTTTGGAGGAAGAGATCCCATGATCCTCTTCAGTAGGAAGGACTTTCCTGTACCTGAAAAACACACATCCAATTGAGCTTAACACAGACAATTTCATACAATTATACAAGTTGTTTATCGAAATTTTTTATATGTTGTTTATATGAAATGTTAGACAGATAGTCACTGATAATTGTTGTCAAAGTGTAACTTACCTGCGCTTCCAGTGAAGAAGACGTTCCTGCCACTCAGCACAGCACTGAGAACAGCTGCCTGCTCTTTATTCAACTTACGTGATGGCAGAGACAGGATGGGCTTCTTACTGGGGTTGGCCTTCACCTGAAATAATCAACACACAGCATTTAACAGATTAGACCCAAAGACAGAGAGCATGGACTCAATCCAGGGAGGAAAGTGTTGATGCAGCAGTCTGCCACAGATAGACACTGTGATGTTTTATGTGTGTGTTCAACTCACTGGGCTGAAGTTACAATCACTCCTCTGCCTTTTGACCTGCTGCCCTGTTCCTGCAGCAGTCTTATTGGTGCGGTCTGCCAGCCCTTTGGGAGCCACTTTACTCCTCAGCTCGTTGACCTTCTGGATGTCCTTCTGCTGCAGGGGACTGATGGCCTCGAAGCTGCGGGGCAGAGCGGCTTTGAGCTTCTCTCTGTCGCTCAGAGGCTTGCTGCTCAGCCAGGCCTGGTGCTTGATGCTCAGGGTTTTGAGGAAGAGGTTCAGCTGGTCGGGAGGGCAGTTGGAGATGAGCACCTGGATGTTTTCAGGGAGAAGTTTGACGGTGCACTTCCCGTCTCTGGCGAACTTGGTGAAAAGTTTGAACTCTTTCAGGCGGTAATTTTGCGGGACTTTTCCGTCGTGGACCCGGAGGAAGATCTCCTGGAACTCATTCCGGCCCAGGATGACGGAGGCTTTACGGATGACCTGCCTCCGGGTGGCCTGGCCGGAGGAGTTCAGCTGCTCCACCGTCACACAGCACTGCAGCTGGGCCCCGTCATCCGCGGATTGCATCGCAGCAACTTTCTACCAAATACAAGCGTTCATATGTATGAATGAATGCATGCTTCAGGCGGTTTCATCTGAAGGTTTAAACAAAACATTACAGAGCGACGGTGCGTGAAACAAATAAATTAAATAAACAAAAGTGCCTGAACGGAAACAATGTAACACCGGCGCAGCTGTGTTTCATTCAATCAGCACAAAGCTCGTAATGTAACTATAATGTAACTCGACTGCTTTATCGACATAAACTTTAAATGAACAGGAAACTTTTTAATTCAGCTCTTACCTTTGTTTTGGTTTTGTTTTTTTTTTTTTTAAAATAACTATGTAATCTTTGTCTCTATGCAGCTGCGGATCCACCGTCTGTGAGCGTGAGCACCGATTTTGAAATTGTCAGTGCCTGAAATCAGCCAATAGCTGAGCGACGCTCCTGACCAATCAGAAGGACGAGCTTTAACACAGCAGCCAATGAAAGACGAGAATGGACCGCCCCGTGGCTGCACCGACCAATCGCTGGTATTGTGACTAGCCACGTCATATTTGTGTGAAATACGCATGGCTATCCGGAAGTGGAGAAGAACTTCACAATAACGACGCGTTTGTCAAGTTAAATGAATAAACTATAGTCGGCCTGTTGAAGTAAAACTCAAAGTGAAGTTAAAACTAAAGTCAAAATTCAGTATTGTACAATATTAGTAATTATAATATAAATCCAGCTGGAGGACACTCAGCATATAAAGAACATTATTCTTTTTTAATAACTGTTTTGGTCACGGTGATGATCTACTGCTACCCAGCTGCTGCCCATGTGGAAAGAATAACGGAGGCAGATGAAAGAGAGGAAGGCTTATATCCTACATTATACAGTGAGCTGTTTTAGATCCGCACGTAAACCTGCACATTTTTTCAAATTCATCGGTTTAATAAACAGATTAAAATGAAAAACTAATAATCTGCAACGTTATGCAAGAACAAAACCTCACTCATTATTTTTTAATAATACACGCACACAACAACAACAACAAACAAATCTTTTTCACACCATAGACTCTCTGTAGACCATGTGACACTTCCCACAACCTGCTAAGGGAGAGAACGTAGCTCCACAGTCGAGCATCTGTCATTAGACAAGGTTGACCAAACCCAACAAAATGTAATGTGACTTTAATGTAACAGCCTGATATTTCAGCTGGGGGGCAATGAACTGTGACAGGCAGAGTAAGGGGTGTTATCAGTGAGTCTGGTGAAATTACTGCCTCACATACACCAATCATCAGTCAGGATCTAGCTGATGTCTCTGAAAACCAAAAGGTGATGATGATGAAAAAGTAATTAGGCAAGATGATTCATAAAGCAAAACATGATCACAAACCAACCTAAACTTTTAAAACACCAGCAATGCATTATAAATATTTCTGTCTCTGTGGGCGACTTGTGGACAACTTTCTTGAACCAAAAATTGTGTGTTAAAGTATAAATCACAAGTCAAGCTTCATTAATATTCTACAGTTTTGGCATCTTGAGTCATTTGCTCATTAGATTCCTGTCACACGGGTGAACTGGTAGGCTGTGCTGCAGACATGTAGAGAGAGAAAAATAGAAAAAGGTTCTTATGTTTACAGCTGCAGTTCCACAATATAATAATCTCATGCCCTAGTGATAGGCTTTGCACATTTTGCTACTCTGCACTATAAACATTCAAATGTACCAACTTTAAATAGAGAAATAATAAACAAATAACATAAAAATATCATTTGAAAACTTTTCAATTCCTTTTTTTATGTGGAAAATATTGTTCAAAAGAGTAATGGTGTTTTAAAGCCGCATGAATTGATAACAATGCATTCTTTTGGCTAAAGAAGCATTAAAGATGCAGTTTATGTTCTTCCATTCTATCAAGAAATGTGGTTTAATACTTTTTTGTTATTTTGAGTACTGGAGATGGTCTAAAGATTAATCTGTTCTCCGATTATTGTCTATGAAATGTGGCTATGGTCTTTCTACTGCAGGCAAAATGTTAGTCAGTGTTCTTCAAAGGCAGACCTTCAACCTTGGTAATAAAACTTCCAGTGGATTTAAAATTGGCTCAGCAGAATAAGAAGGATTTTTAAAAGCATTTAAAAGTTTCCATCTCAGAGAAAATTCATGGGGATAGAACATTCCTGTTATGAAAAGCAACACATTCTGCGTCAGGCAGGTCCTCGCCCAACAGTTTAATTGGTTAACATTTGAGTTGTAATCCCAGGTGTTTTTTTCCCCTGCGGGCTGTGGATTCTAACATGGGGGTTTAAAGTTAACTGTGCTTGTATGATCTGAACAGAAGGTACATTTATAGTAAACACTAGCCTCTGATGTTACTGCAGATACTCCGTCCCATGTGGTCAGTAAGAGCACAACACATCACATGGCTCTGTCGAAACCACAACAGCTTTTAAGACTCTGTATTCCTGATAAACAGAAAATGAACAGCAACAACATTGATTTCCCAGCAATATGTAATAATGGAAAGATACATCTAACGTGCATTACAGGAGGGGGCATTTAAAGGTGCACAGTGTTCTGTTAAATGCTTTAAGAGCCCACAGAACATCCGTCTGCAGTAATACGCATTAATACATTTTCATTAAAGTTGACTGTGTTATATATTGAGATGGCACAGGAGGACACTGCAATTTCTACTTGACCTTTAACACTCTCACTATTTAATGGACAAATGGTGGATGTTGGTGCCTCTCACCGACCACAATCCCATAGTGACCTTATTGAGCCCCATGGAAAATGTGTTGAGACTTTATAAAGTAAATATCAATAATTCACAAGATAAATATTATGTAATATTGTGGGGGTGATGTTGTGCTCTTGACATAATTTTGACAATTACATTGTGTATTGAATTACTCTGCTGGCTCATCTGGCATGAGCTAATGAAGGTTTCATCTTGGCCCAGAACAAAAAAACACAGAGCAAAGGTGCTGAAATATGAGAGCACCACTTGCATAATGTCTTTCTACATTTTCCTTTTCTCCTCCCTTCCTTTCTTTCCTTCTCCTTAGGTGTATCCTGTCAAAGTAAAGGGCACATCCACCCAACCTTTCACTTATGCATCCACCCACACATATGCTCGCTGACTAGTGTGTAGTGTAACAGCTAATGGTATGTCGCACTTTAATATGCACAAAGCTGGAAAGAACCGCTATGAACCAAGAAGCAGGTTTTAGTTAGAGGCTTTCACTGTATGTAGTTTGTGTGTGGTTGATTCATTTATGCATCGGGATAACACGGTGAAAGCTTATCTCAGTAAACACTTAATGTTCCAAAAAGAGGGCAAAGAGAAGGAAAAATTTTCTTAAGTAAATCAAATGACTTACTCCATGCAGGTTGATCCTGAGTCCCACCGAGGGGTGTCTTGTCTTGTCTGTTTGTTTTAAGTGAGAAGAAGTGAGTGGATGGAGGTGGTTCAGCAAGACATCACACACATAAAAACACACACTTTCCAAAGTGCCAAAGGCAGAGAATACCACATATTGTATTTTTTTGTATGCATTAAAACCCTACATACCTCTTTTATATAGCGCCCAGAGTAAGATAGGATCTCCTTTAGAATAGCAGCTCATTATTTCTGAACTGGGGCAATATGGCCTATGACTCATCCTGCTGTGTCTGTCTGCGTGATGAAGTAATAACCCAATCCTTTACTTACATCTTGGACTGTGTCAGGCAATTAGGTTCTCTGAAGGAAGGGACTTTTCTTGAAAGGGATGGAAGGTACGTCGATTAGGATAATTTGAGATATTAAGATGAGGGGCTACCAGAGAGAGCCACTTCATATAAGAACAAAAAATACAAGACAAGCAGCAGACTCCAGGTGATGTATCAGTAGAAGATGCCGTCCAAACCAAACTGAAACCAACATCACTCTATATTTTTGAAGAAAGGCTGTAATTTTGACCAAACTCACATGTACAAACCTCTCACAAGCCCATATGACTTGGCCAACGCAAGTGAAAGATGAATATCGCTGGCAAACACTATGATATCAAAAAGCACAGCAAGAGACATACATTACATATAAATTCCAATTAATTTCCTTCTCTGAAAAAGACAGAGGGGGAGAGGTAAGCAGCTGAATCCCCTGTGCAAATAAAACACAGCAGACAGATATTATAACTTCTTGCTGCTGCCAAGCACTGTTGGAGGATTAGCAGTGACATGGACAGTAAAGCTTTGTCACAACACTACTGAAGTTCCAGCAAGACTCATAATCTATGTTTAGCTTTAATTTATTAACCTCATTAAAGGAATAGTTTGGCATGTGGGAATTACATGTATTCACTATCTTGTCAATAGTTAGATGAAAAGTTAAGCCTCGATCTGTCCATCAGTAACAACATCCACCCATTAGCACCTCTGGAGTCTTGGCGTCACCATTGCCAGTCCAACAGTGGTTGTATAATGTGTTAGTGAGCTTTAGACGGTGGACGGTGTTTGGACAGAGCCAGGCTAGCTGTTACCCTCTATTTCTAGTCTTTATGCTAAGCTAAGCTAACAGGCTGCAGACTGTAGCTTAATTTGTTAACACACAGGCATGACAGTGGCAACAATATCTTCATCTTAATCTTGGCAAGAAAGAAAGTGTGCAGCTTATGCGGTGACAGGTGACTTCCCCCTATTTTTATTCATTTCAGGTTTCACATTAACCCCAAAGACTTATAATACCATTGACTGATCGTTCTGTACTGACTGTCAGCGGGGCACATCTTCCCTCCTTTACTGTGACACCGACACCAGGCTGCAGGGACCCTGCTGGGTATGCCAGGCCTTTAAGTAGTGTCATGGAAAGTTTCACCCTGTGGGACGTATAGGGAGGCTTCTTATTAGTGCTGACATCCCAATGAAGCAATTGAAGATTCAAAAGTTTATATAAATAATAAAAAAATATGGACAGCAAAGAATAGCAAAGAGTGATTGTACCAAAAGTATTCAGCAAAAGCAAAAAGTTAGTAAATGGCATTCTGCACAGACTGTGATTTTAAAGGGCTTATATTTTACATTACAATGTATACATGATTATATATTTCTGCTGTCATGTAAAAAACTTTATAGCTCCAGTTTTGGATTTAGTTTTAAGTGTAAATTAAAAGCTAACAGTTTTTTTTACTCGGCCACAAAAAGCTTAACTCAAGATCAGTGGAATTTGAATTAAGATTTTTGTGTCAAACTACTGTTTCCAATGTCAAGAATGGACGTTCACACACATTTTCTTCTAAGGTTTGTTGACCTCTGACTTTATAATCCCATTTAAAATCCTGATTGGAAAAATATCCCTCTTACGTTCTGTGAACACTTTTCTTATCTTAAAACAAAAATTGTTTTTTATCAAAAGTTATTATGTCTTAATTATGTTTAAACCTTGAAAAATCCTAATTTTCTATTTTGATAAGGCGCTCTTCCTCTCACAAACAATCCACCCACTGTATTTAAAAGCTCTTACGAGCAAACCATTGTACACCATGGCAACTGCAATAATGGCCTGCTCTTGTCATTTGGCAATTTAGACTCGCAGACACAAAAAAAGAAAGAAATTGTAATTCAGTGATATAATTTTGATAATAAATTGCAATAAGAGCTCTGTGCTCTCATGTTGCACCATGTTCGATATGTCAAAACTGTGACTTAAGATCAGTTTATCTCAAAGTGTTTTCTTCTTTCCTAATGAAGAACTGATGACAGATGGCTGTCACATCACATGCTTAGCAGCCTGTAAGGAGTCAGAGGGGCTGTCAGTCTGTCCGCAGTAATGAGCTGCTAAATTGTCAGGTTTTTAGTAAACACACTTAGGCAGAAAAAGGGTTAGGGTTAGGGTTAACAATTAAAACAATTTTAGAAAAAGAAGAGCAAGATACACTACCGTTCAAAAGTTTGGGGTCACTTAGAAATGTCAACTTATTTTTGAAAAAAAAGCACAGTTTTTTTCAATGAAGAAAAACATTAAATTAATCAGAAATACATTGAGGATTCTGGTGAGGTGCCTGGCCATCTCTTAACAGACAGACATACCAGGCTGAGCGCTATCTTCCAGTAAACTAGTGCTGTGCAGTAAGTCTTGGAGGTGGTGCTCTTTGGTCTTGTCCGTGTGAGGGAGGGAAATTGCTTCAATTAAGCGCTGTCCACAGGGTATCGGCGAGGCGTTGAGAAAATGGAAGTGATAGCCTTCCTTATTCAAAATTCCTTATGCTCTCTTACAAATCTCCCACTTGACCGCACCAAGAGAGCCCCAGACATCACATTACCTCCACACATGCGTATGACAGATGGCGTCAGGCATCTCCCCAGCATCTGTTCACTTGTTCTGCAGTTCTCAAAGATGTTGTTGCTGGGTGTAGATCCAAACACCTCGAAACTGTAGTTCGTCTGCCAGATGACACTTTTTCCCGGAGTCGCGCTCTTCACGATTGGACGTTGAGACTGGCGTTGTGTGCGGGGTACCATTAATGAAGCTGCCGTGGATACCTGGGTGAACGTCGTTGATTTCTCAAAACTAGAAGCTCTAATTGTACGTTTGTCCTCGCTGTGAGTGTCGTGCAGGCCGGGCCTCTCATTCTCTGTCTAGTGCGGGTTCTCGGGTTAGAGCCTGTTTGTGCCTGTTGCTGGATTGAAGGGAGTGAGGATACAGCACTGTTGGTAGAGAGATGCTTCGAGTGTCTTGGCACTTCCGCATGGAATAGGCCTTAATTCTGCAGAACAAGTGATTAGTACTTCGATTTCAGGAAGAAAGTGCTCTTTTCTGGCCATTTTGGAGAGTAGTAATCGAACCCTAGCACATATGTGAGGGCGCCACAGGACATAGTAGCTCAAAGGTAAGGCAGTCGTTTAACTTCGTCTATCAGCACAACAGTTGTTGCACTTGCTAACATAAATTGCACAAGGGTTTCCTCTGTGAATCATCAATTAGCGGTTTAATGCGATTAGCTGAACAAATGATCCCATTAGAAGCACAGGAGGTGGATGGCTTGCTGGAAATGGGCCGGCGAGACAGCGTGTAGGGTAGCGATATTCCATTTAAAGAAATCGCCGGTTCAGCTACGAATAGTACATTACCCACAGTTAAATGTCTACGAC
>NW_023339796.1:16326010-16328073 GCF_004916995.1 Morone saxatilis | reverse complement strand
TTTCTAACCTCGTCAATGTCTTGAGACATGGTAGTGACATGAATGATATCACAAATAATAACAATATGTTGTCTTAAAGTCTACACAACCTGTTATCCACTTTAATGGAATAGTTTGAAACGTACTTTCTTACCTAGAGTTTGATGAGACGTCTGTAAGTTAAAAATGTAGGTGGAGCCAGAAGCCTGTTAGCTTAGCTTAGCATAAAGACTATAAACCAGGTGAAATAGCTAGCCTGGCTCTTTCCTAAGGTAACAACATTCACCTGCCAGCAGCTCTAAATAACTCGTTATATCTCGTTTGATTTATCAGTACAAAAAACAAGGTGTAAAAACGACAAGTTATCGTATCAGACTATTTCTTGGACACGACGCAGCAACTTCTCAAAATCTTGTTGCCAGGTAAGCAATAGAGACTCCAGAAAAATCACATTGATTTTTACATGTTAATAAGTGAGCTTTAGAGGTGCTGTAGGCTGATTTTGAGCCAAGCTAGCTGTTTCACCCTGTTTCTAGTCTTTATGCTAAGGTAAGCTAAAGGGCTCCAGCTTCATATTGAATGGAAAGACATGAGAGTAGTATCAATCTTCTCATACAAAAGCGAATGTGTATATTCATATATCTATCTATATCGATCTACATGGATCTATTTATCTATTTATCTATCTATATAAGGAAAGAGCAACTTTAAATATCTTTTTGTGGTGTGAGTGTCACAACTCAGTTCATAATAATCTATAATGTTTTTTTCAGCATTATAAATGTACTTGTTGTATGAGATATTTTGTAAGTGGATGACTTAGAAACACTGAACCGAGTCATACAAGTACTTCTGGGACGATATTCCTCCCTCCCCCACACACATTTATTATCCAATATTTATAACACAATCACTGAACTTTTGTTCCACAATTCAGGTCTTCTAGCCTCCAACTCTCACATTGAATGTTGTACCTTTCAATGCTGACATCCCACACACTGCCCGCTGTTGATGTAGCTTCTTTAACTTTCTTTAAACGTATCTCTGTGTGTGCATGTGTTGTCTTTGATTTAGACAGATATTTCAGCAATTACCTCTATAATGTAGACATGCCCTTTTAAAAATACTAATATTGTTTTCATTTCACACAGTAAAAGATGATGTGACTGTTACCATTTGCTATATTACACAGATATGAAATCAAATAATCATCCCTCTGCCAGGTTTTATTAAACATTGTGGTTTCATCAAACCTCTCAAAATCGTGTTGATAATGTGATTTCTTCCTCTCACTGGCTCAGTATTCAACCAATTTGAATTAAGTGAAACTGATATTTTAAGATACCATAATGGGATTAACATTAAACACTGGGGCATTGCAGACCCGACTGTGGAGGAAGTTCATATTGTTTTCCACTGGAGGAATGATGAGGTGAGATGATGGCTTATAATACCAGTGACTGTCACATTACAGTAATAATGTCTGAGCGAGAAGTCGGCGGTCCTCACTGTTCTTACAGAAGAACTCATTATGACACTGAAGACACACAGGTTTTAAAACGTTTGTATTGTAGTCTCATACATGTATTGTCTAACACTTTCAAGGTAAAACTATGATTTCCGAAAGATAACAGAAGCATGAAGCATTGTCGCCATTATAACAGATGGAGAATTTTCTGGGAAATTACATGTTAAAAAAGGAAAAAAACAATGTTGTTCATTACCGAAAACTTCTTTATATGTGGCATCAAGATCACATTAACCTTTAGGTAATTTCTTTTTAATGAACTTCCTCTGAAACTAATTCATGATTTTTGAATCTTTTCACCAAAATTTAATTTAATTTAATTTTCTTTGAGGAAATCCCACAGTTCAGTGTTGGACATGTTACTTGAAAAATTTAATAAATTCTACTTGTTTTATATTAGACACGACTTAGTTGAAATTATTAGTTAATTTAGTTAATTTACTCATTTATTAATTGGTTTATAACAGGATCAATGCACATTCATACTGTAAACAGAGTTAACCCAAACGCTATTTTACAAATATTACAAAGCACACTGAAAAAAGTGTAACATGCA
>NW_023339796.1:16303445-16325985 GCF_004916995.1 Morone saxatilis | reverse complement strand
ACAAAGTTTTTGATTTCTCTCAATTTTTTTTTTCTTCGTGACCTGCAGGTAATATTTTTAGTTTGAGTCGAATGTGAATTGCCCATGCGCATTGCACACTGCACAGTCAGAGCACATGTTAAGTCCCGTAGCTCTCTCTCGGCATGCTGGCCAGACGCACCATTTGACATCGTGGATATCGTTTACCTCCTGGGTGGATTTCGTCCAAAAATAAACGTAAGTAGCAAAGCAGTTGCTGATAATTAAAGTTTTAGTGTTTTGTGTTGTCAAAATTGCAAAGAATAGCCCAATTTAAGTACTTAAATGGGGCGATAGCTGGCATGATTGTAGCTGGCAGTAGCTGGTTAGCTAGTTGGCAGTAGCAGGCTAGCTAGCTAGCATTTACCGGTAACGTTATGACCATGAATAATAATACATTTATTTGTGACGCATATATATACTCACATATATCTGCCCTCTTTTAGATTAAAACAAATGAAGGCCGATTGCCTAATGTTAATATGTTGCATATGGTTCATATGTTAAAGATGTGATATCTGGACATCATTTTTTTTCGTTTGAGCAAGGTTATACTTTTTTCAGTGCATGAAGTGAAATAATAAAAACAGAAGAGAAGATTATGTCAATAACACATGTAATTTCCTCATTTCAATCAGGGGAGACTTTTTGAATGAACAAATACAGTTAATTGATATATGGAGAATGAAGATGAGAAAGTCTGAAGCTGTGATAAGTACAGGAAACTCCCATATGGAGTCTACACACTGGTGATGATGAAGGAATGAAGAGAATGCTGAAGATCTGGATATGATGAGGAGTGGACTTCAACCTGGTCACTGGATATGATGAACTGGGGGTGAATGGGGTGGAGGAGGGTCGCAACGATTTAAAGAACAGATTTAACAGCAGCGACATCATTGGCTGGAGGAGATTGTGGCTAAATCTGATTGGGTTAACTGAAAGAGTAAACTTCCATATATGATTAGAAAGGAGTGAGAGAATTGTGAATGAATGAGACTTAATGAGAAAGTCCTCCTGCTTGAACTCACACTGAGCTTCATTTGTAATGTGAGGAGATGTCAAGATACAGTTTAGAGGAAGCTATTTACTGAACATCAACAGCAAGCTTAGCCAGTAACCCTAACAGTAACCCTAGCGCAGCAGAAAGGCACCACAGCTGACCTCACCACTGGGTTCAGTGCACACTGCAAACAGTGCAAGTATAACCTAATGTGGACACAAGCGTCCCGGGGTGTGTGTTGCGCTCATAGACTTCAAGTAATTGGAAATAATGTGTTTCAGAGCTAAGTGACATTGTTGTGTCTAAACGAGCCTGAAGTCAGTCAAAGAAGCTGCAGGGTTCACATACCTTCCAACCTGATAAATTTAAAATGTTCACTACTATAAAAACTCACATTACTATAAAACTTGTGCTCTTAGAATTAACTATCTTCAAAGTTACTGAATTAAAACTACGTATGGGACGAGGGTGAAGTAAGACAATGGAAGGAAGCTTCTTCTGTGTAATAATTAATGTCCACAGCTACAAATGTGATACATCACACTTTTTCATGCCTCCCACTGATATACATGATTACTCATCTGTGCTGTTGAGGCAGCTGTGAATCACTATGAGACGCCTAATTAACAAACACAGACATTAAAAAACGAGAATTTCCAACCCGCCAAAAAATCATAATTGAAAGGCTAAAGATCTCACTTGAAAGAAATACTGCTATCATGTTAAATGAAAATGAATAGATAGAATAGATGTGCACTCATACACACACATTTTGAGTATTTCCACACCTCAGAACTGCGTTGCACTCCCAGACCAGGAATGACGACATTAATTAGACTTGCAACTGCGACAACATAAACGTCTCATCTTTTATTCAAAAACTCATATCGGCAGGGAGCGGGTGTATAGCTCTGTCTGCCAGTGTGTTCTTCTTTGTGGTTGTATAAGAGGTTGCTCCCATGATAAAAACGTTTAATATCTTGCAGCCACCTGATACATGATGTGAAAACACAGTATGGAGGACCATTAGCACTGATAGCTGCACTCTGTCTAAAAAGGCTGAACCAGTCATCATCTCCACTGAGAGAGAGATGAGGACAGGGTCTCTTCTAAATGAGGCTGATAATGAGGAAATGTCTCTTGGAACAAATACCAGAATACAAGTACTCGAGACACAATTTTAATAGAAGTGTAAATCTCCTTTCTCGGTAAAATCCCCCTCACTAGTATCTCCAAAATATTAAAACTGCCAGCCCCACTTCACACACTTTTGGGGGGATTTCATATAAGGTACTTTGCCTGTGGAGGCAAATATTTCACCTCAGCAGAAATAAATGGGCTTCCTCTTGAAACATTAATCCTCCAAGGGCTTACATATGTCATATGTACATACATAATACATGTAATACATACTGATGGGACTATAACACTGCAGTTTTATTGTTATACTAGTAAAGACAATTAGAAAATGACTGAATGTGTGTTTCGATTAATTTAATGCAAAGGTGAGTTTGACATTTGGGAAAATATGCTTATTAGCTTGTTAGCTACTTATCTTACACCTATGTATAGTAAACATGAAGTTGCAGCCATAAGGAAATTAACTTAGCTTAGCATGAAGACTGAAAATAGGGGAAAACAGCTAACCTGGCTCGGTCCCAAGATAACAAAATCTGCACACATCTAAAGCTCAATAAGTAACATCATCATATCTTGTTGGCATGTTTAAAAACAAATAGTGTTGTACAGATGGTGTATGTGTCAGACTATTTCTGGAATGGGAGCAGTGACTATCAGGAGTCATCAGACAGTCACTGCTTCCAGCCAAAAACACTCAGTTTTATCATCTTGTTTTTACACTTTGGTTTTGTATAGATTAAACAAACCCGATTTGTATCTTATTTTGATAACTTTGGATGGAACTAGGTTAACAGTTCTACTGTACAGACAAAAGACAGTCCCAGCTAACTCTTGGCAAGGAAGTGAATAATTGTATATCCACCATTGTTAAACAATTCCTTTAAACCTTCCTGCAGAACTGTTAAACTAAACATACACACACTTGAAACAAAGGAATTATTGTAATTGCATGCAAACAGTCAGCCCAGTATAATAATGCTGTGCAGTGTTTTGATTGTGAACGTGTCACGTGCTGATCAATGCCTAACTTACTTATTGATTCTCCTCGAAACAGAAAATCGAATGTAGTTTTTTGTATGTAATAAGCAAGGAGAATCTTCCAAAGCTCTTGAGTCTTATTGCTCATTGAGAACTTAGATGCCCAATCAAAACATTAACACCATTAAACCAGCCAGTGGGGTTCCCACACATATCAACCACCTCCCTTCACAGCCAAGCTAATGAATGTGTGTGTACCAATGTTTCAGCATCCTTTAAGACTGCATATACCCTTCAAGGCACTTGATTAGGGTCTCTAAAATTAGATTACGTCCTGTAATTTGGATGGGGGATCCCAGAAACTCATAGGCGCCAGGTAAGAAGAATAATGACACATGTGTACATAACCCCACACACACTAGAGAAATCCTTATTAAACCCACTCCATGTCTGCTCAGTGTGTGGGTGGCTATGAGTCCCTCAGGTTGTGTGTAGAGAGACTGTATATTTTTATGTGTGGGCTTCGCAGCCACTGACGTCTGAAAACTTTGGGTTATTACAGCACTGAGGGCTAACACTTAAACACACACACACACACACAGACACACGTATACCCAGGGGACATCGGTCCATGAGAGGAGGAGGAATCCACTTACAAAGACAGAGACAGAGAGCCTCAGCCTCCGCCACAGTCAACCATCAGACAGACCTTTCCTCCATTGTATATGATGAATTCTTTCATTTCTGCTGGTTAGATTATCCTACTCCTGTTGATGTGTGTGTGTGTGTGTAACACTAGCTTTTGTAAATGGTTTGCCTATAGCATATGTAGTAGTACTACGAAGACACCACTATTATTTACTGTAGTTGTGATTATAAAATATTTATATGTAACTTTATATCATATATTATGCCATGTTAGAGCATGCTGTATAAGTTATATTAGAAACAACAAGTATGTTTAAGATTTCAGTTTTTCAAATCTCAAACAACTTTGTGATAGTTTGAGTGAATCAGAATTTTCTGAAATTCACAGATTGAATTTACAAAATATAATCAACTGTTATTGAGCCAAGTACCCAACAGTAAATAAAAGGGTTTAGCTTAATCTCCACCTCCAACAAAAGTAAAAGACTGATGTAATAATATAAAACATAAAACAGTCACAGCTGCCGACTGTCTGCACACGTATGTTTGATATTTTGCACATTTTATACCGGTGATACTTACATACATATAGACTACTTAAGTGGGATTTTTAGTGCAGGGCTTTTACTTGTGATAGAACATTTTAAAGAGTGGTATTGTTATATACTTATACAAAAACACCAAACCAACACCAACAAACTTGTCAGTGTGCTTCTGAATATAAGGGCGGACAAAGCAATGCTATCAAGACATCTGCAGCGCACAGAACAACCCTGTGGTGTTTCTCAGATTGTATTTGCGCTCTTAATCTGTGCGCAATTAGCGCTTCATTAACAGGACAGCAGCTCCGGGGCTCCCCTGCAGGCGCAGTCTCAGGCTGAAGCTCAGCTCAGGAGGAGAAGATAGGAGATGTGCACTGTGCAATGAGGCCCAATGCAATTTCGGCTGAGAATGACTGAATTATTAATAATGGTTACTTATGAAATTATAATATAGCCTATAAACCTTATGTGTGTTTATAAAGTAGGGTTTATTATGGAGAGGGAAGCAGCAGATGGTGATGATAATGTGTTTATTTTGACTTCACTTTTGAGGTCTCTGAGGATTTTGCCCTCCGTTAATCCCTTTTCTTCTGTATTTGAGATGCATGTAGAATAAATAAAGATTGATTCGCCTCTCTTCCCCAACACAAGCTTCTCTTTTAATAACCATTGAAGACCACATCAAACCGACCTCGCAAAACAGTCATTCTCACTTTGCGCCCGTTTGAAAATTAAACACGACTCCAGGCGCAGAAATAAGCCTTCTGGAGTCGAGATTCAGTAGAGAAAAACTTCAAACATTTCAAACCACGAAAATACAGCACTGGCACCGTCCTTTGTGTTGAACTAAACGTCGCAGTGTATTTGGGCTGTCAGCAGTGTTTTGTTCAGTGGATGGATGCTTTAATGAAGAAAGGTACTTTAAAGAACAAAGGGAGCCTTTAAATACAAAGCTATACTTTGTTGTTGAGATTGATTTAAATATTGAAATTGAGATTTGAAATAACTTGACAACAAAGACAAAACAATTGTCAAAAATCATTCCTGCCCGTGTTTCTTTCCCACTAAACACACTGAGCTGTGAGCTAAACTGCTGTGGTTGTCTCTTCATACCCAAAGGTTAAAGGCAGTCTACAGGTAAGAACGAGGGGCTGCAGAGCCATAAATATATATAATCACTAACTCTGACAGTCTGTCCCCATGAGTCCTCTTCTGCAAAAGAATCATGTGAAGCTCTGTGGTCGATGTGATTAATGTTGTCCAGCAGAAGCCGAAGTGCATCGAAGGCATTGTGATGAATGGATTTTTCTGGTTTGGATGATAACCTACAGTCAACATGTGGCTTGGATTATGACATCGATTGTAACTTAATCAGGTAGTTCAGTTCAGATCAATAATTGGTTAAATGCAGAGTTTGTGGTTTCAAACTGCGTTGGTGCTGTTGGTGGAATGAAGGCGCTGGCCTTGGTGCTGAAGTGAGGGATTTATGACACAATCTGCACCATTTACTTTTATCTCTGGACCATATGACACAAACCAGTTCTGTTTTTATAATTAACCTGTTCAGCCTGTTAAACCACATTGTTTTAATCCTGTTATATATATGATATGGGGACATTGCATATTATACATATACACATATATTAAGTCTGTCAATCGATTGATTAAGTTCAATCAAAAGGTCAAACAAATGCAGGAACTTGAATTTATAAGACTGATATTCGACGTAATGTACACATGTACAGCCAGGCTGGTGAAACTGTGATGTGGTTAATATTACATTGATTTAGTGTAATTACTCTTTAAAAGATAATGTCAGTCTATCCACAAACTAGACAAAATGTTCTCTACTAAATGAAACCAGATGTTGACATTCGGCTCCTGGCTTTAGTGAGCGGACTACTGGTATTCTACCTGAGGCTAATAACGTGACGAGCAGTGAAAAGTGTTGAATATTGATTCTTTGGCTGCAGAAATGTGATCCTGGGAGACCTGGCTCTCTGCGCCTACAGCCTGCGCGTCACTCTCCTGACATCAGCACACAGCTTAAATACCCGCAGCTCCGAGCAGTGTAAACACAACCAAGCACACCTTCATATGGGCACATCGGAGACAAACACTGCTGGAAACAGAACAAAAGAATCACTTCAGTGTAATGCACTTTATGCTCTGTCGGAAATAGGTTATTTCAGGATGTAATGTTGCAGTTAATGATGGTTTATTTTGTCTAGCGCTCTATATTTCCGGAGCAAGTTTTCTAAACACCACAGAAAGTTAGAGCACTTTGGTTTTAATAATGATCAACGACACTCTTGCGTTTGGAGAACTGGACACGAATGTTTCCGAGCCGCTGCCGCCTCTCTCTCTCAGCCAGAACCACAGTGGGTTCCCTGCGCTCCGGCTGGAGTCCAAGTCTCTGGTCACTTCAGCCACCATGTTCGCCGTGGGAGTCCTGGGGAACCTGATCGCCATAGTTGTGCTGTGTATCTCCAAAAAAGAACAGAAGGAAACCACTTTCTATACTCTGGTCTGCGGGATGGCCATCACGGACCTGTTGGGTACATGCTTCACTAGCCCGGTGGTGATCGCTACGTATGTGGCCAACCGCTGGCCGGGAGGAGCGCTGCTCTGCCACTTCTTCTCCTTCTCCATGCTTTTCTTCGGCTCAGCCGGGATGTCCATCCTGTGCGCCATGGCTGTGGAACGATACTTGGCCATAAACCATGCGTATTTCTATTCCCAGCACATAGACCGAACAATGGCGCGCTTTGCGCTCCTGGTCACCTACCTGGCAAACATTGTGCTGTGCATCATGCCCAGTTTTGGCTTCGGGCAGCACGTCAGTCACTTTCCCGGGACATGGTGCTTTCTGGACTGGAGGGCGATAGATCCAGTCGGAGCCTGCTACTCCTTCCTGTACGGCGGGGTGATGCTGGTGCTGATCGCAGTGACAGTTTTATGTAATGTGGCGGTGTGCAAGTCGCTGGTGGGGATGAACCAGAAGACAGGAATAGTTAGGACGGAGTTGTCTGAGCAAGGGGGGTCACGTCGCCGCTTCCCCCGGCTGCCTTCAGTCACCTCAGCGGCGGAAATCCAAATGTTCTGGCTTCTGATCTTCATGACCATCGTTTTCCTGGTCTGCTCCATCCCTTTAGTGGTAAGCACAATATGCTGTTTTATTCTGTGTATTCTGTTGTGGTATGAGCTCACGGTGTGTGCCAAACACGTTTAGTTATTGGTGTCGGTTTTATTTGTTATTAAAACATTTATTTTATACATTCTCTGTCTCTTCTTTGTGACAGGTGCGAATCTTTGTGAACCAGCTATACGACCCTGCTTATATTTCTGCTGGGGGGAAGCCTGACTACCGGAGCGACCTGTTGGCGATCCGCTTCGCTTCATTCAATCCCATATTAGACCCCTGGGTGTACATTTTGTGCCGGAAGAACCTGTTACTGAAGGGCTGTCAGAAGCTAAAGAGGACAGTGGCTCTGGTTAAGGATGCTCGTGGTGACAACATTGGCTGGGTAGGAGGTCAACACTCCCCTCCTTCTTTAAACAGCAATGACACCAGTTACGCGTCATTACGCACAGCCAGCTACAGGAACGACGTGGAACACCGGGTGCCCATCAAGAACAAATCCTTCACGGATTTCGCAATGAGGCAAGCATGGGAGTACGACACCGCCCGGGTCAACTTTCACCCGTTCAGCGTCGAGTCGACCGCGATCCTCGGCTGTGAGGAGGAAGTAGGAGCCAACTCCAAAGAGGAGGTGGCGGCCAAGTCTCCAGGACGCAGCGCGACGCCGCTCCTCTCTGCGCACGTTAGAAGAGTGGACACTGTCACCTGCACGTTCAGCACACCGAGTTCATGTCAGTCAGAGAAATGCCTTTGATAGACATTTGTTGTTTGCCAACATGAGTTTAGAAATGATTCGGCAGCTAATTCATCTGCACAGCAAACTGGTACTTTTTGATTCAACTGATTCGAAACCCAGCGCTGCACACTATGAGTTACTTTATCACTTCTGATGGTTTTGAACCACCGAGGAGCCATATCAGTTTAAATGAATGATAACACTTGAAACAGCACTTAGCAACTAACTGTGACTGGAATCCTCTCAACATTAGCACTGATTGATACATCTCTCTTATAAGATGTAAGCTGCTGCAGAAAGGCCTTTAAATTCAATGTTGGCTTTACTTTAAGGGTAAGTGATGAGGATCCAACATGAGTACAACATGTGATTGTGCAGTATGAAATGTCTAGTTTTACATGTGCAACATCTTCACTTATGATGATATTGATATGGATTGATGATATTTGAAGGGGTGGGGTATCACTGGTGGTGATAGTTTTGGGGGTCACCACACCCAGTAGCCACACTGGTAGAGGATAAGCTCTATAATAAGATTCCTGGTGAAAGTAAACAGACAGCACCGTTGGTCGGTGTTGATTTCCAAATATGGAAGTTTAAACAAAATATAGTCATACCCTATGGGTACAATAAAATATGTGACATTCTTAGATTTTGATACAATGTATAAAAATCATATGTGCCATTCACAATACATGTTTATTCATTACGTCTTGTTGTTTCACTTTATTTCAGTTTTGTTTTATCTACCTGCTGCTAATTTACTGCCTATTTGTGCCATTTAACAGTGTTGCATGATGCAGGTAAAACTGAATGTAGATCTTTTGAACATTTAATTGTTAAATGTCATTTTATATTGCAGATTTGCATACAATGTTTTGATAACTGCAGTTGTAAACAGCCAATGTGAACATATCACCCTTTAGAAAATAATAATAAAAAAAAAATACTGCTGTTGCTGTACTGTAAGCTGTATGACCTGTGGTGTTTGTTGGATGTGTTGGTGGGTCTGTGCAGAGAAATAAAATGACACCAAAGACAACACACTGCTGAGTTCTACTTGTTCTAATGGCCAAATAACAATAAATTATTTTTAAAGCAAATGTTCTCCATTGAACAGGCAGGTGGCAGGAGAGCAAAGCTTCTTTCAGTTCAAACTGGGGACAACAGGTTCCCATTTGGTGTTTATTTTAGACCAGCAGGTGGCTCTGCAACATAACAAGTCCAGTATAAAGTGACCTGGAAAAAGGTAAAGTGGAGTTGATCCTGAAATCATTATGAAGGTCACTTTGAGAAAACCCCTCAAACTGTGTAATCAGTGAAGTAAACAGTGCTAACAGGAATTATATTAGAAAACTTTATTCCCTTAAAGGATAATGCCATACAAAAATAAAGTAAACTTTATAAAATAATAATTATTATAATAATAATAATAATAATAATAATAATAATGTGACATATTGGTAGTGTGTTACTGTCCTGTAGTATACATGTTTTACTTGTTTGCTGTACACACATTCTGGACACTGAGACTGTTTCCATTATGCTGTGAAAAAGATGTTATCAATACCCACTGTTAACCACAAAACAAGAGAACAGCTGTCAGACTTGATAAAGTATACCACATCATTTTAATGTAGGTCAATGTTTTTTGATATCTATTATAAGAATCCTTTTTTCAAAGGTCTGTCTGGGATTAAATATAAGGGAGAATCACACTTTTTTTAATAAAATCATTCAATTAACTTTAGAAATATTTATTGCATCCTATCTAATCCTGCCCAGAGTCAGCTGTCCAGCTCAGGTTTATGAGGCATTGAATAAATGTGAAAATCAGCACCTTTAAAATAATAAAAAAAAAATGTACGTACTGTATGCGAGCAGAAGTAACTGTCAACATGAAAACTGAATCTTGGCAATAAATAGATATTTATCTACAATATAGAGTTAATAAAAACAGCTTTCATATCAAGCTATAATAAATAAATAATTTATCAGTAATAAATATATTTTACTTGTATACAGTAATACATGAAGATGCATGGCATCCATTTGTCTGAGTTCACCTGAAAATAGAAAACAAAGAAATGCCTGTTTTTATGTGATGAATGAAAATGATATTGCTTGTGTGAGAAGCTGCTTCATGTGAATAATCATGAACATCAAATCAGTCTTTAGTCTGAATTAGAATATAAACACAGTGTCAGTCCTTTCTTTGTTTGTTTCAGCCTTCAGGTCTTGCCCATATTAAAGCAAAACAGTCCTGTTCACATATAGAGTCTTTCTTTTATGTATGTATAACTGGTCTGGAGTGTCCTGCATTAGTCACCAGTTATTCAGTTGAAAACAATTCACTCTTTGAAGACACAACAATAAATCCAGACTGTGAATCCCCGATGACTTCCCCCTCAGATTCTGACCTCATTCGTCCAGCTGCGCCCGGACCTCTTCCTCCTCAACAGGAAATACACCACAGAAAGTGGCCTCCATCACTTCCTCTGTTGTGTATGTGTCTTACAGCGCCCCCCCCTGGCTCTGCCCTGTCCCCAGGCCTTCCTCACACTGAGCCTCTTGACTCCTTTCTGTTCAGGATGGGTCATAATTTCTTCAGCCCATACACATGCAGCTGGCGGCTGATAACGACTGGATGGTCCTCCACGTGGTCTCGGCGTCCATGAAGGAAACTGGCTCGTACCGGTCGGGCCGGCAGCAGGGGTGGCTGCTGATCTTGCGGGCGGTGCGCCGAGGAAGCGAGCCGTTCTTCAGCAGTACCTTCAGTGCCAGGTCATAGTTTGTTCTCAAGGGCTGGCAGGAGCCCACACAAAACTTAAAGAGGACAATCTCATCCGAGTCAAACCCCAAGCCCAGGTCCCGAACCTTTATCTCTCTCTTCTCCACGCGGCAGTCCCTGCTGCTCTGTATCGGCTGCCTGTTTCTACCTTTACCCTTTCTATCTCCTCTTCCGGTCTCTTCCTCTTCCTCCCTTTCTTTCTTCTTCCTCTTCTTCTTTTTCTTTGGTGATCCCTTGGGTTGAGGTTCTGAGGGGTCAGAGGAGCGTGGAGAGCGTCCCGCCCAGCGACTACTGGGATGGTCATCCACCTCATCTATTACAAAGGGGTCTAAAATGGAGAGGAAAGAAGAGGAGTAGACATAGAGAGTCAGAAAGACAGGAAATTATGAGAAATAACACACACATTCTCCAGTTTCACTACTACCTTTTAACTTCAAATGACTTGTCACACTTTAAATTCCATATAAATATATTTTGCTGACTGAGATACAAAGCAGATCCCCAGGCTCACGCCCTCTCTCCACTTGAATACTGTCTGGTGAAGCAGATGTGCTGTAAATTACACTTTCATAGGGGCTTCAGTACCGTATAGAGCATGCCAAGTGGAGTAAGGGTCACTGTCATCTTCCTGCTCCTCGTCCTCCACCACCTCTGGCAGCGTCACAGGAAGCTCCCGCTCCTCCTGGTCTCCCAGCAGGCCCACAGCATGACCCGAGTCTGATGCCACACCGGCAAAGCCAGCTTTCATATGAGCTCCTTCCACTAGAGGCAGCAGAGAGAGGAGCACCCACAGCAGCACCTACAAGTGACAGAGGTCACATGTTAGCTGGCAAAAAGAAATTTGTTTAAGGATTTGTTAACTGTCATTTTTGCCTGCCAAAAGTTAGCATAATAAATGATCAAGAGTGAATGAAGCCAAGGATTGCCATGCAAAAAGACAGTTGCCACCAGGGCATGAAAAGTAACTAATTACAAGTACTCTCACTTCTGTAATTCCGTAGCCTTTTTATTAATTGGTATTTTTTTTTGTACTTGTATTAATTTATTTTTTTGCCACTTGGCACAGAACAACGAGCTGTAAGCAAACAACTGATTTATTATTTACACGTCTGGCAGACACAGAATTACTTCAGCATTTAAAAAATTTTAAACTGGAGTCACGTTTCTGTTCACCTGGAAAATGTTATGTCCAATATACACTCTTCTTTCAGCTCTATTTTGGTCTTTGCCAACTCCTGAGGGAAATGTGTAGCCCTTTAGCTGCTTAATACTTCACTATGTTAACAAGCTAGTCGTTAACTTTGTCCGTCTGTTGTTTAGTGCTGGCCAGGTAGTCTAAAACAGTAAAGATGCAGGCCATAAAACCAAATCAATCAGTGTAAAAACATTAAAAAGCTACATAAAGCTGAGGGGAACTGCAGCCCTTTCATTATACTCATACTAATTTGATTTACTGTTCACATAGAAATATTGATTGGTGTGATTGGGCTCTTTTCTTTTATAGTGTCCGTACACTATAAATCTATATAAAGCCAAAGCATCATATTTGCCAAATATGATATAATATAATGTGTTTGTGAACTTTAGAGGCACTGGTTGTTGTATTTTTATTTATTTTTTTTACCTTTGGACTGAGCTAGGCTAGCGGGTTCTTTATGCTAAGCTAAGCACCTGTTGTCACTAACTAGCTTCATATTTAGCATACAGACATGAGATTGATATCTGTCTCATCCTGCTCATCAAGAAAGCAAATTTATTTGACAAAATGTAAAAATATTCCTTTAAGTAGATTTTTGATGACGCATTGTTCTCAGCTATTTCCAGAAAGGCCCAGAGTGGCATACAGCTCTGCTGCTGGTTTTGAGCTCTCGTCTTTTGTCTTACTAAGAAAAGGAGGTCAACACCAGAGGAACTGACTGTTTGGTCTTTTGCTCTCATCGTTACCATATTGCTACTTAATAACAAAACTTAGTTCACAAGTGCTTTGCAGATATAAAACAGATTAAGAAAATGAGATAATACTTAGAAGAGCACGCAGCTCTTCAAAAGCTCTTCAGACAAGCTACAGAAGTACTTCATCTTAAGCCTATATCATCAAAAGTGATCTCACTTACTCTTCAGTAAGACTTAAGTCAAATAACTCTGCTTTCTTTCCGCCCTGGATCAAGCTTTGTCCACTGGCTTATAATTTAGCAATGAAAGCTTCGGCGCTGACATGGTTTTATGGAAAGCTCAGTTCTGAGCCTTGCGGGGATGGATTTCATTAACAATTTATACCTGCACATAACTCCTCCTCTGGTTTATAGTGGTCTGTACAGTGGAAATGAAAAATGATAAGGCTAGGTTATTTGCAGAGATGGTGATTTAATTTAAGTGAACAGCAAATACAAAGAGTGAGAAAAAATAAAAAGATAGAGATGGAGAGTAGAGGAAGTGGTAGAAAATAAGAGAAAGAAAAAAGCAGCAGCAGATGAAGGGGAGGATATTTTCAGGGTGCTCTTTTGGCAACAACGTCCATTCTTGACAAACCTTGGCTCTTGCTGACATTACAGAAGTAATCTCCTGTCTATCCTTCCTCCGAACCCTCCATCTGGTCCCACCTGGAGAGAAAGAGAAAGACAGAGGAATGTAAGAACAAGAACAAGGCTTCACTCTGTCAACTTTCCTCCTCCCAGAACTGCCCTTGAAAAGCGTAACATAAACTAAAGGCACAACATGCGGGTGATATGATGTCTATACATCCACAATTGTCCAGATACTGTAAAAAAAAACAGCCCCGCGGGCCCCTGAGCAGGCCGACATGTCACATAAATCACGTCCTCAATGGATGAGGACGCTGTGTTTGTTGTTGCTTCAGTAAAAGGCCAGTGTTCGCTGCCAGCTAGTGTGGCCAGTGTTGGCTTGTCGGTTCATACATCCATGCAAACAGCCCCAGTCCAGCAACAAAAGGCAGCATCTGCGATACACTTGTCAAAGGCATTCTTCAGCGTTATTCCTGTGGCGGAGGCACAAGCAGGGGGAACCAGGCATAGCGAGAGCACTTCGCGGAGGTCCCAGACAAAAAGCCACAGAGATGCAGTACAGGTGATAAGAAGTGTCACGGCTGCAGATGTTTATATATAGTACGTGCAGTGTGGAGGATTGTACTGGCTGCGGTCATCAGGTTCTTTTGTGGACGCCCTAATGTGAAACTCAGCGGAGGTCAGAGCATCACGTACTTCAATTGGGGGAAGTTCCTTCCTCAGTGGAAGGAACTTGTCACCTCACCTATCTTGCATCAGTTCTACAAAAAAGTAATGCTACAGGAAAAGGGATCACAAAAGTCCTTCAGATTCATCCTCTGTGCACCGTAAACATCTGTTCAAAGATTGCACAGCAATCCATTCAATAGTTTTCAGTCTGGAGCAAAGTGGTGAAAATATAATAAAATATCCACGTTATACTAATCTTTGTACTAAATGACTGTTGAAAAGAATTAGTTCCTCTTATATGAACAAGAAGAATGATTACATCAAGCAATAACACTGGGCATGTGAATACAAAAGGAAGTCTGATTTGATTATTTTCCAATTAATCGTTTATTCCAGTGGATCCCAACATTTTTATCTGGTGACCACTCAATACAAAGTTATATTTACTTGAGACTCCTCAACACCAACTGCATATAGTATGTCTACCACTTGTGACCAGTTCAACCAATCAGTATTTTGTTTTATGTTAATACTTTTTACTCTTTCACAATAAAAAAGCAAACATTAGAGAAAGAAAAAAGTAAAATAACTTTGTGTAGCAGACATTTTTTCAGTTTTTCAGTTTTCTGTTTTCCTCGCAACCCCTCATGTTTATCTTGCTGAAAATTGTTGTTTATTAAATTTAAATTAATTGATTCATTGTATTTAAAGAGTTGAGGGGGCTCCTGACCACTGGGAGGAGCCTCGTGTCTTCAGACCAAGGTTAAAAACTATAATCATAAAGCTGCCTCCCAAAACATCTCAGAGAAGCTAAATCAGCACGTCTTTAAAAAGCATTGTAAATCCCACTTTTATACGCTCTGTCTTCTCTGCCTCTTTTTATTTACAGTTTCACTTTTCTTTCTTCTGTAACGTAATTTCTGTTGTGACAAATAAAGTTAACCTTCTTGCTTTCTAATCAAATCGTCGATTCAGCCATAATGTCTGATCTATTTAAATCATTTGGAACAATTTCACGCCCACAGATACCTCCAACATCTTTGAAGCCACATCTGTCATCTCTAAGACGCTTTGTATAATCTTGGCGCTGAACTGCAACAAGACTGTACGCCCACAGTAATGTATTAAAGCGTGTACTGTTCATGTATTTGTAGATCTCTCCGATATGTGGAGGACCACGTTTATTTAACAGTCAAAAACAATCCCAGCAGTTCTGTCTGTGCACTGAGATGGAAGACTGACAAAAGGTTACAGATCACAGGTCACGATAAGACCTGTTGATGCATTTATGCAATCCTGCGTGTTCCAGCTGTAGCAATTCAGTTGAGGGAAAGCAAAGCTACAGACGCTGGAGGGTGGGAGAAGGAGCAAGAGGATGAGGAGAGACAAACTGAGCATAATTCAGCCAAACAGACAGACTGCAGACCACCGCCGCAACATAAAACCAAACAGTGCTGACTCCCTCCATCTCTGGACAGAGCAGTACACATCCTCAGGAAAGGTGCCAGTCTGAGTCCCTAATGCCACAGCTGGGAGTGTTTAGCCCCTTTTAGATCAGCGAGCTGGGAGTCTACACGGGCCTGTCTGCTGGTTCATTTCACCCCAGCACTCTGGAGCTGTTTACAGCCCGACGCCTGCAGCCTTTTTCAGGGATGAGGTGGGTGGGGGAGTCGCAGGGTGGAGAGAGGAAGAAGAGAAGGAGCAAGACACTGGTCCTTGAAGAGCTCCAGACTGACACAAGCCTACTGATAGTGTGTGTGTGTGTGTATGTGTACAATTTTAGATCAAACAGTGTGCATGTGCGTGTTTCTATGTGTGTTTAGAGAACCGAGCATGTGTTTCTTCCTCGTTGGGCTGATTAAAGCCTTTGGTTTGTCCATCAGGCTGGATGTCTGCAGCAGGGAGTCCGGGGTTCTTGTCACCTTCCATTTGCATTGTTGGTTCTCCGTGCTCCAGTTGTTGTTCACAGTTAGTTAAAGTGGGTGAGCCCTCCTGAAGCAAGTACAACCCATAAAGCCAGAGCCAGCTACTATTTCCAGAGCTTATTCTGCTGTTGTGAATTGCAAATACTGTCTAAGTGCTTGGAGCGGATGGATGTGGATTTTGTTTTGGGGATATTTATGAGGTAAAAAAACAGGGTATCAGCTTTAAAACAGAAGTTCACTGAATATCATGTGCGCTAAGCAGAAGTATGCACTAAAGCAGGGATATTGAGAGGGTTTTTATTCACCATTGCCAGCGTTAGGACGCTCCTCTTACAACCATCATCTGATATCAACCAACATCTTAACAATTGATTTTCTTAGACCACATAAAATCTAATCTAGTTTAGCCAAGTAGCAGTTACAGCTGTTTCTACGGCCTCTGACTCAGGCAGCTGTCTGCAGCTGGTTTCATTAACAAGGCCCGGTACCCCCACTGACACTGACTCTTAAACCCCACCTGTATATATGCATTACATTAATGCACTCCTGTTGGTTTTTCTATCCTGCACATTGTAAATATCTTTCCTGTACAGTTTTAGATCTTTTCTAACTTGTATTTTATTATTTATATTTAAAAAGTACTTGCTGATTAAGTGTGATTTTTATGCACCAACGCACCAAGGTACCTTGTACATGTAAAAACTTACTTGGCAATGAACCCAATTCTGATTCTGATTCTGATTCTTATCACATATATGCTATCACATATTTCAATTGATTTAATTTAAGATTATTATTTTTTTAACTTGCTCATTAGTTCAAATGAACAATAAAGCAGAAGAAACAAGAGCACATTTTCCTCCAGCCCTTTAGATTGTCCAAACGTAGAGGTTTTATGTACAGTCTGTCACAGTGATTAATAATCAGCCTTAAGGCATAAAATTAAGCTTTTACAACTTATATATCAGTTACACATTTTGGAGCAAGAGCATTCAAACTTCAAACCCTTTTTTCCTCAACATCACTGTAACTGCTCTCTGGCTTTGTAAGGCTGCATAAATAATGCAATGATTCCAGGCATATTACTTTCAAAGATGGGATTCAGACTTTTATTAATACTGCTATTTTCAACAGAGACACATATTTGTTAAGAAAAGAGGCAGAGCAACATAACAAATGTGTTTCTGATTAGCGATCTTGGTACCTACTGTATACTATTACACCCTCAGACCTGAGCTTTGCCCACATAAACCTCTCACCTTGTAAAAAAGAGAAAGCTCCGAGCTCTCCGGAGTTTCGCCTCCCTCTAAAAGCCAAACTTCTCTGATAATGACCTCCTATTAGAGACGCACTCTGTTCTCTGCTGCTGCGTGTGCACGTACGTGAAATGTTCTGACCTCCAGCTTTAACCTGTCACTACCACAGTGCCTGATTGCAGGAGCAAGGAGAAAAACAAGAGTACAGTAAATCACCGCTGGCTCAATAAAAGACACCTGCAGTGTAAGAGGAGATGCAGGAGAGAGAGGCAGAACACCAGGAGAGCCGTCTGATCACTACCAGACACTGAAAAATCTGCGGAGGTCCCACAAAACGTAGCATGATGATTTCTGCTGTACTTACATGTGCCCCAAAGCTCTGCATATATGCATCCAGAGCAGTGTGGAAACTTGTTTTGTAACTTCAATCTTGCTTGGAGCGTTCAGTTGACTTTAATATTTAGGAATATGTCACACAAGAGGCTTTGGGGTGTAACGTCAAGTTCTTAAACTCTGATTTGTTAAATGTTTTTTATCCTTATCTGAATGAAGAATCTGATTAAAGTTTTTTTTGTGATTTTAACCTATATAAATAAACCTTAAAAGGACATTATTATGATGTCAAGGAGACATGTTTTCCTACACCCTCATCTAATCCTCCTGTTTCTCATTTTCATCATGCTTCATTTAACGCTTCATACACATTAAATCCGTTTTTCTCCTGTTAAACGTGCTCTCCTCCCCTTTTCTGACTAAAACTATTTCACTCTTGAGCAGTTAACGACAGCACGCCTTAACTATGCGAAGCAGCCATAGAGTCAGAGGAGAAAAGGTTAGAGGAGGAAAGATAGAGAGAATGAGATAATAAAAGAAATCACATGATAAGAGTAAGGACAATTAAAAATAGAGAATGGGTTACTGTCCAGGGGAAAGAAAAAAAGATAATTGAACCACTGAATGAGAGAAGTCTAAAAGCAGAGATAAGGTGAACACAAGGAAGCGAGGGAATGACAAAATGAGAGTGCAGAAAGAGAGCGCAGACTGAAGCCCGGTCACTCTGTAATCCCATAATCCCTGGCAGGGAGGCAGGATGTAATTGCTCGTTAGTGCCAGTTTCCACTCTGAGGCCTGTCACTGCTGGAAAACCACAGAGCGCCGGCAAAATGAGAAACAGATAGCGGGTCCCATGCCTCGGTTCAGATAGGTAGGGAGCCCCCCCCCCCCCCCCCCCAGCCACCCCACCCAAACCCGCCACCCCCCCAAAGCACACACACACGCATATGTGCACACACATGGCTTTTCCTGTCTGCTGCTCCTTTTTTTTCCCCCTAGGTCCGTTCCTACGCCCAACACACAAAGAGACACCCCAATCTTTGGACCCAATTCTCAAACAGTGTCCACACACACAGCACACACACAACACACAGCAACCACACCACCACACACACAACACACCAGACACACACACAACAGCACAGGGCAGGGTAATTTCAGGAGGTGTGGCACTACACAGCCTGTATAGATGGTGAAAGAGAGGAAGTGAATCTGTATGACCTCCACCTCTCTCCCAGAGTTTTATTACCCGACTGACAAACATCGCAGTCTGTAGGTGTCTAGAGATTCAGGCCAGTAAGAGACACGTAAAGCATGAGAAGGGAAACGTCTGGAGGGCTGAGAGGAATAATGCTGTCAGGAGCAGGCTCCAGAAAAGTTATTGGAGCGGATTGGATTGAAATTTTGTACAGATGTTAAAGGTCCCCAGCAGGACGGATCTACCAAACCCAACGTCCAATGTTTCAGTTGTCCAATACTTCGTTTGTAATACATCACAAATCTTTTGTGTTTAGTGCTAGTCAAGTCAGATTTTATTTACATAGCCCAAAATCACAAATCATTATTTACCTCAGGAGTTTTACAGCGTAACACCCTCTGTCCTTAGACCCTCAATTTGCATAAGGGAAAACTTTCCCCCAAAATACAAATGTTAACATGCTAAATTAAGATAGTGAACATGGTAAATATTACACCTGCAACATCTTAGCATGCCAACGTTAACATTTAGCTCAAAGCACTGCTGTGCCTACATACAGTCTCACAGAGCAGCTGTAGACTCTTGTCTAGTGTTGTTGAGACTAATCGACTAGTCAAACAACAGATAATTGCCAACAATTTTTACAAATAATTAATAACTTAATTCATTTATCAACCAAAAATATGTCAAATGTTCTGGTTACAGTTTCTAAACTAGGAAGACTGCTTCTGTCCATTATAGGGTTAAACAAGCCATTTGAAGATGTGTGCTTTGGGAAGTTGTGGTGGGCATTTTGTCACTTTTTATATTTTATAGACTAAATGATTCAACAAAAATGAGTTCTGAATAATTTGCATGACCAGATTAAACTAATATCAATATTCAAAGCTGCTGTAGTCGATATTTTTATATAAACGATGGATCAAATGGTCTCATGTAATGTAAAAAAGAGGTCGCTTATAATGACAAAAACACAGAAAATAATTCCCTGACCCTGCAGTTTCCCCTCAGCTCTACAGAGCACTTTAGCATCTTTAAGCATTTGGTTTGCACTTACTGCTCTCATCAGCCTTGTTTGTTTGCTAGTCAGGAACTATCTGGTGAACATGGTGGAGCATTTAGCAGCTAAAGATTCAGATAATTCTCTTGTGAGATGATAAAGACTAAAATAGAGATAAAAGGAGAGTTAATATGGGACTTCCATTGTTTGGTGGACAGAAACATGACTCCAAATGAATCCTGATGTTGCTGCTGGTAAATAGGAAACTGTTGGTTAACATGTCCGCCATATCAAGTTTATCACATGATAAAATGTCAATGATGTGCTTACTGCTAATAATGCAGCTTTAAGATACATTTTCATTATTATGGTGATTATCTAGCTGGGTGTATTAGCTTGTGCAGGGTTAACTAGCCACAGATTATAGAGAACAGTACCTCTTTCAAGGTTTGCCTGTCGGGTTAAACAGTACAGCCTGGGTCTCATTAGAAGTACCTATTAGAGGTAAACTTATTGGTTGCCTAATGATAAACCTGAGTGATTAGTGATTTACTTCACTGACCCTGCAGCCTTCTCTACACACCAAAGAGAGGAGCTCCAGAGAATCGTGTCTAATGGTTCCTCAGTGAGATAAATTAAGTTCTTTTAGCAGAGAACAATGTGTTTAAAGTGTAACAGTTCTGGATTAACGCCCTCACACATGCAGGTTCAAGTTGCCAAAGGTGCTACAGAGAGTTACTGCAGGTCATCAAAGCACCGGGATCAGCGGGTCACAATGGGCTCAATAAAATGCACGTTTCCATGGGGCATAAAAGTGTCATCTGTGACCAGCACATTAACCTCAAACTGAAACCCAGATGGCATTATTACGACAGACTGAGAGTGAGAGAAAGAGCTGCTGTCATCATATCTGCCACCACAGTCACCTGGCTCTAATAAAGGAAACATATTCACACCATAAAGGATCATTGAAGCTGAGGCTGTAATAGAGCTCACCGCAGAGGAACTGATATATAACGGGGATAAACAGGTATTTGGGAACCAAATGGAGTTGTAAGCGGAACAAAATGACAGCAGTCTCTAACAGTATCATGTAAACAAGAATCAGGTATCACCTCAGTCCTGAACTGAGTCTATGTTGATTTACCTGCTCAGGTATCTCAGACACTCCCTCAATGTTTACAGCAAGCTGGTTTCAGATACGCAAACCAAAACTCTTCCTTTTGTGTTCACAAATCTCTGTTCTTGTACATGCCGGACTAATTACTACTTGTTTGGTAAATTTGCCAGATAATAGCTGTTGATAAAAACTCTGTCAACTCCTGCCAGGACCTGTGGCTTCTCGCTCATCCTGTGACTGTCTCCACAAATCTGTCAGTAACATTTAATTTAAAGGAAAGAAACCCTGAACTATAATCATCCTTCAGACAGTGCATGACATTAGGTGACGTGAAATAATCCATGTTTGTTTACGCCTTACTTAGTTGGTTTTGTGACACTATTTACACAGTGAAACCTTATATAAAGCCTATTGTGTGGAATAAAATAAACAAAGTGGATTATCTGCCATAATTTATTGATTTGTGAAACATTGTGAAAATTACAGCAGCTGTAGTTGAAGCAGCATTTGGGTTTCAATAACTTTCTATACCTTTGTGTAATATTTCTACTGTTCACCTTTACATATTTCGTCTTTCAAATATTTGGGATATGATTTAAAGCAATACAATATATATGGTTACATTATGTACGTAACTCTATAGTCTCTCTCAGCTCCAAGGAGCATATCAGCATCTTTTATCTATCTGTTTTGGTTTTAGGACCCAAAGTTTTACCCTTTATACAGAAAGTGAGCTTTTGCTCATATTTGTTGACCTGTTGTATGTCTTTTAAGCAATGTTGCCATGTTCTCAGTTCTTAGCAATTAAACTGGTGAATTCAATGTTATTAACAAAAAAAAACAGGAATGATGGCAAACCCTTAAAAAAGGCTGTAATAAATTACAATTATCCTTTAACACACAACCAAAATGCAAGCTTTCCAAACTGAAAGAAAGGTTCTAGTACAGTAAAGAAGCATAATGAACCTGCTGTAGGATTTTCCACATAAGCTTTAACCTCCACAATGTACAACTGCCTCTACAAGATTAAGTGTGCAGGGTCACTGGAAAGTTTAGCTAATGTGCAGTTAGCACTAATTAGCCACATAGAAACCCACAATGAAACAGACTTATATGCATCTTGTGATCCAATCAGGTAAATTGGACGGGACACCATCATCTGCTGCACTTGGGCCCATTTTCCCCGTGAGTGCTGAGATGAAGACAGTCTCCTGATGCGACACATCTGCGTCCTCACTGTCTCGCACTTTGTTTCTCGCTAAGGCAGTTTCCCAGTGTCCCTGACCCTAATAACCCAAATTCCTGCCTGATTAAGTTGGTTTTAAAAGGAAGCCACACAGAGAGCGGTTGGGTGAGCCTCACCTTAAATGGGAACACATTGTAGCCGTGTTGGAGCGATGATCAGAGGGTAGGATTTCACTTTCCGGTGTTTGTGAGGACAGCGGCGCTTAAAAGGCCGCAGAGAGGACAGAGGGAAAGAATGGAGAAGAAAAATGGAGAGGGATGAAGAGGAATAGGT
>NW_023339796.1:16297420-16303345 GCF_004916995.1 Morone saxatilis | reverse complement strand
AGTTTCTGTTTTTCTTTCTATTCCTACCTATTTTCTTTCTCAAACACACTTTGTAGAACTGATATTCCCACTACAAAGTGGCTTTGCACACACACATGCACACAGAACACTTCACCTTTCATACAAAACCGCATACACACACCCACATCCCCTCTCCCACCATCCACCCACCCTCACGACCTTTTCTTGCTCCCATCTCATGTTAGTTCTCCAAATTAAGCCCACACTGAGCCCAAGAGTAGCACTCAGAAAAGTGGCCATCTGTGACACACACATGCTCATATACACAGACACACACACACACACTGGTCATTATTAGTGTGTCTTGTGGGTGAACCAGTGCTCTCCAAAGTGTTTCCGTGTCGCCCGCTCATGCCCCAGACAGACTGAGTTTAATGACCTGGCCTGATAGTTCAAAGCAGCCCTCAGACGCTATGATTAATGAATCTGACCTGCTAATTTCAGAAGAATACAGCTTATTGTATCAAAAAACGCTCTCACAGACACAAACACTGCGCTGGGCTAGTTAACATTCTTCTGTATTTTGAGGAAAAAGTTGTTTTAAGGAGGGAGATTTTTCGATAAGGACAGGAGTTTGCTTTATGTTTCATCAGCGGCTCCGAAAGTATTAACTGCTGCTTTGTTCTAAATAATTTAAGCTGTTTGAACTTGAAGAAGTCAAAGTGCTCAACAACAACAAAACAATTCAAGATCAGAGACAGAAATAATTCCCCCAGCGTACTTACACCAGATTGTCCACCGCTACAAAAGCAAGGACCCAGAAAACAGAAGTAGCATGGGAAGCATTTGTCTGAAGGAATACATCTAACAAATTGAAATTCCTTTTTGTCAGATCATGCCTCCTTCAATTTGCCCTGAAGGAATCACTGTGGTTCGTTGCATACTTTAAGCACTTCCAGATTGAAGTTGCCCTGTGGCACTTCAGGTTGCATAATCAATCTCTCTCGCTGCACTCTCTCCATTAGTTCTGGGACAAAACAACTAGAGTAACGCTACACACAGCGGCTGAGACACAGCTGAGGACAAGGATCCCTGCACACCGCACACATTCGTCTTTTAATGACAGATTTATACTAATCTGAAAAGACTGCGCCCTCCTTTAACTTTTTCACTGCATTTAGTGTTAATGAGAAAAATGCTGGAATCTGTTGCCTGTAGTCTGTCATTGTGTTTGATGGTGCTTTTTTTTATTTGCCTTATAATGTTGTGCCTATAAACGATCCCTACATTTCACACATTTTTGGTATTAAAGGTCCCTTCAAGCTTCCCATTTCTGTCACAACTTTTGGAAGGTCTTAATATTTGTCTTGTTCTTGTTCTCCTTTCACAGAACAATTGACATTATATTAACTACAAGCCTTTTATCTGATTTTTACTATGTCTCGTAAAACAATCTACAAACATTTTGAACACAATGTGTTATCAGATCAAGAAATCATGCATTATAGAGAATTTGGTAAATTTAAAAAAATTTAGGTGAACATTGAGTGTGGTGTAATGTTTACAGATTCTTTTGAATTGTTTAATTAGCCAACAACAAATTGCTTAGTGCTTATAAAATCTCATATTACACATACAGGATAAACAAGTCTGACAGCACTAAACATGCACATTTTGTGCTAGCTTACATTTTAAAACTATGACATAAAGAATCAGTTACAACCAGTAATGTGCCTTTAGTCTTGTTAATAGAATTGCAGATTTCCTCATGTTGGCTAGCTAGCCCTGAATACAAAGTGGTTTTGAGTGTCATTTAGACAGGTTAGGTAGGCAGGTTTATAAAACTGTAATTTAACACTGTAACACTAATTTTATTAAACATTTTTATCTTAAGTTGCTGAAACATTACATAGCAATGTACGATTTAAGACAAACAGTGGAGAAGTGGGCAGTGAACTTTGGTACACTCAGTGGGGGATATTTTTTCTTGACCCAATATAGCTAATATGTATATTTCATTTGGTTATAAAGTATCCACAAAACAAGCTATTTATGGGTGAAGTCACTGCCTTCTGTACTGAAGTTAGTGTGGCTAGTATACATTGAGGTAAACTTAGCCTTAGTGCCTTTTCAATATTACATCATGCTCAGCAACACAAGCCTAAGAAATGTCTAATGTTGAAATATAATGATGCCTTCTAAAATCAAATCAATCTGAGCATTAAAGTGAATTTGGATAAAGGAAGACAAGGTCAGCAGAAAAAGACTACACCATTTGCTCCTGAACATTGTTCTTTAATGTTTTCTGAATATTCCAAAAGTAACTGAATTTGTCCTTTCTGCTTTTTTCCAGTCATTTCCCTTGGTTGTAGTTGGGTACTGTACTATATGCGTTACGTTTTTCTTGTCAAAAATGATGAGAAAGATGCAATCTTTTCTAAAAATGAGAAGTTTTATCCTCAATAGGCCTATATCTCAGTCTTAAATGAAATACAGAAAAGCAATATTTGAAGTATCAGGCACTGCAGCTGAAAGCTTAGTGAGTAATGAAGACCACTGGGCGAGGGAGACAAACAGACAGAGCCTGTTTACAGCCACAATGGCTTTAAATATATTTATGAAGATGTTTCTATATAAAGGAGTGGCGATAATGATAACTTATTTTGTCGTTTTAATTGCAAGTGTCTAACTGGCTGCGAGTTTGACTAGCAACACAGAACAGCATGAGAGAAGGAAAGAGTTAAACCCATAACACCAACAAACTGCACGCTAGCTCTCGTAAAGCCACATGCCAGTTAAAACAAACCAGACCACACATCAGGAGGCTGCTGGTAAAGAGAGCGCGCTGGCCCGCCCGTACCTGACCCTCGGCAGGGCCGCTGACCCCATGACCTTTGACTGGAGGAAGTGAAAGCTGTGGCAGCGTGACGGGGGAGTGCGAGATGCCTGAAGCAGAGGCGACGCTCTCATGTTCAACCTGAGAACAAACTGTTGATTTTAAACGACACAAGTAAAGAAAAACAAGGTTGCTTGACGGCATGTTTTCACACATTTTACAGGCATTTAGTGGAGGGAAGCCTGCTAAGAAGTGTGACATGTCTCAGGTGATGCCAAAGCTCTTGCACACACACACACACAAAAGCAAGAACTGAACATCAGAGGTCGGCCGACCTCCAACTGAGCCTCGTCTGCGTGCATGAGTAACACTGTATGTACATGACTGAGTGAGTCAGTGGGCCATTGAGTCAGATAGCAAGTATGAAAGTTCAGTGACACATCATGTAGGATCTTTTACATCTTTGAGTAGACAAATCCAGACAAATTGCACAGTTTAGAACAGAAAGTACTGCAAACTTGAACTGTGAGCCTGATAAAGATAAAAATCCACAGTTCAGAGTCTGTGGAAACACCAGCAAAAGTATCGCCCACCTCTAGTTCACAAAGCTTAAACAATCAACACAGTTTCAGCTGAACCTGAAAAGAAATGTGCTTGACTTTCAGCATGTCAAAACACCTGAAGCTTAAACAGACTTGATCTTCCCCTGATTCTCTTAGAGGTACTGCAGAGGAGGGAACTGGATGCAGCTGTGTTGGTGTGTGTGTGTGTGTGTGTGTGTGTGTGTCGTGTGTGTTGTGTGTGTGTGTGTGTGTTTGACCAGCACTTTGATATTTAGATTTGCAGCCCACCAGGAGAGGGTCACATTGGAAGACTTCCTGACTGCCACTGCTTCCTCCTCATCCATAAGAACACATAATATCACACTCACTTTGATTTATATTTTTCCATTATTTACAGTCACCTTCAAGCACCTTGTAAACACCTTAGACCGTAAATCACAAAACTTCTCACCATAAAACACAGAAAAAAACATCTTCACCATCCTCCTCCTAGACTGCATTTCACAATAAACACTAAATGAGGTCCAACACTAAATCCAAGTCACAGTGACCCAGACTCAGAGGAGCTTAAAACAGCTGGCAGGTGCGTGCGGGGAAGGTTTGGAGCTCAGCAAAAAGCCACTGATGTGAAAAGAAATCAGACATCAAACAGTCTTTTCAGTGTTGTCACAGCAAACATGAAGACAACAGCCCAGGTCTGCTTTCACAGCAACATTACGCGTAAATATATCCCACAATATTCTTCTAAACGACATTGTCGTAAATACCTATACAGAGAACTTTATAGAATCTGAATGGCGCCTTACCGGCTGTCCTGTGCGCATTCTGCTCCAAGTGCGCACCGGAGAGGACGGGAGAGCCGCTTCTTCCACGCTGGGTACAGCCCATGTTTGTGGCTATCCATACGCTGCGTTGTGTCATGATTTACACCTTGCTGTCACGGCTTGCAAGTGTTCGGAGCAGGCTGTCTCCACTGAGGCTGAAGCAAACATGAAGAATCCATCGAAAGGGGTTCTGCTTCAACGCCAGAGGCGCCTCCTCCTCGTTTCTTACGCGGCCAAAATCACTTTTTCTCTGTCCTGTCAAGGCTTCTTGGCAGAGTCTCAGCACCCTGGACCAGAACAGAGAGGGTGGATAGTGAACACAGACTGTTAACCTGCGCGTTAAAGTCAGATTATTTTAACACGTCTGAAGTTTTATAATAAATCTTAAAGTTTGAGTGAACTATCATCACTGGATGAGACCGTCTCTCACTTTTTTATCATCATCTTTAAGCACCTTTCCCCATTCAGGTGTTTTATAAAATCTGATGTCTCTGTGTGAAATGTATCCTGCTCATTTTATTTCTATTTTCTGATAGAATGAGTTCTCTCACACGTATTTTCAGTTTTTTTTTTTAAAATAAAAGGAAGTGTATTTTAGGAAAAACAAATAAGAGACCAAATGACTTGTTAAGATTGACGTTTACAGACGAAAAGCTATCCAGGTCAGGAAAATAAACTTTACAACTGCCTGGCGCGTGCAGGGTAAAGCCTATATACAACCTAATTAGATAGTAGTTTGTTTGGTGTGATATACACACTCCAACACGGTGGACGAGAGAGAAGGACACACAGTCAGACAGAGGTGTATAATAATGTTTGTCCTCAATTAGCTACCCGTGCTGCTGACTCACGTCCAATCAACGTTTAATGAAATGAAGCCAGTTTTTCAGGCACGACTCCCCTCTCCTTACCTCCAGTAACCTGTTCAGTCTTGCCTCCAAACAGCCTGTATGGATAATGAGTAAATAACACTGCGGGAAATTTCTCAACGCGTCTCTTTAAAGTGAAGTCAAGGTCGATACAATCTAAAAACGTCTAAGAGGGGACTCGGCGCGGCCCCCTAATTTAGGACGAGATCGCACGAAAGCCTTGTTTTCTTCTTCTTTTACGGGTCAGCTGGTCTTAAGCGGATTTGCATGTCAAGTTCAAACTGATAAAATGCTGCTCTCTCGATCTTAAACGTAAAAACTCCATGCTTCACGCCTTTACGCAGCTACAGTCCGCGTCTCCAAGTGCTTCTCTCTCGCTCTCTTTTTTAAACTCTCTGACTTTGGACTCAGGTATCCAGTTATCAGAGACTGTGCCGCTCCGGTGTCTTCTCAGGAGTCTACTACACAGCTACTAAACAATGTCTACAATGCCTCGCAGGACTGGAGGCTATGCGTAAAAACAGCGCGCCGCTCCGCCTGTCAGAGACTTTGTGAAACCGGAGCGCGGTGGCCGCTGCACAAAGTGCTGTGATTTTTCTTCCCCATCCACATAGCTCAGATGTCTTTTTGTTCCTGCGCTGGGAGGAGGCAGGGAGGGAGGGAGGGGAGTGATTGTCATACAGGACGGTCATGGAGTGTTTCTGGAAAAGTGTTCCAGTGGAAGAATCCGGCGAGTGACATCTGTCCTTCAGTGTTTGCACTCCAAGACTCATAAATGTCGAGTGCTTTGCTATATTCCACTTGTAGGCGCACACAGGCAGTGTAAGCATGGTCATACACACATGCATGGACGGATCATGAGACAATGGGCC
>NW_023339796.1:16291259-16297320 GCF_004916995.1 Morone saxatilis | reverse complement strand
TGGGCCCCTGGGCACAGACATGTAAAGCCCCCCCTCCCTCCCACAGAGACACCCAGATTGTAAGAGACACAAAACGACAAGGAAAGAAAAAGACACAAAGTCTCTTTGTCATCAATTTGTGTCTCTTTGTAGTTCTTTTGTATCCCTTTGTAATAATTTTGCTTCTCTTTGTTATCCTTTTGCACGTCTTTGTAGTCCTTTTCAGTCTCCTTGTAGTGGCTTTGCATCTTTCAGTGGTCATTTTGCACGTCTTTGTAGTCCTTTTACATCTCTCTTTAGTTTTCTGCAATTCTTTGTGGTTGCTTTATTTAGCTTTACAGTGATTTGATTGACTTTCCAAAAGAACTGTCAACTGTCACTTCTAACGGAGGCTCTGGCACAGGGGCCCACTGACCCCTTGGGCCTGTGCCCAGTAGGTCCGTTAAGAAATCCTTCCATATGCACATGCATGATTGATTGCGTGCACCTGTAGGGCTTCATTCTGTACACACACAAACACTCACGTGTGTTTGCCACCCTGCCTCATATGTTTGCCCAGTTAGTCCTGCCCTGGTCTCTGTACTGTGTCACCTGCTGTCAAGCCTGAAGGATGGGCAAAATGAGTACTCCTATGAAAACCACAAACCCCTGCTCATTGCACCAAAAACATGCACCTTCCACCAGCAGAGCTCCAAGCCCCCTCTCCACCTTGCAGGTTTGTCCCATTCCATCCTACCACCCCACTCCACCCACCAACCAACCAACCCTCCCACCCTCCGACGCACGGAAAGGCCCTCCAGCTGAGGCACTCCCTGTAGGGCAAACACTGAGGCCCGCCGAGCACAAAAGCTGGGTAAACAGCTCCTTAGCTTTCCTCTCCGGGCCCACTCTCCGCGCAGAGGCAGAGACAAATGCAGGGAGGATCCCTGGTCTCTGCCACAGTACTATTAATAGTAGCAACCAACAAGGCAACAATGCACACAGCTGAGGTCCATGACATGCAGGAATGTACCATCAGATAATAAAGATGAGCTCAATAACAAGAAAATCTAATATTTGTTACTTGTTGAGATCCAAGATGAGCGAGGGATAGCAAAATAAAACATTGTTTCCCTAACATTACCAAAAACAAGCCTGTTTTACTCTTTAAACCCACATTACCACACACATCAAACTGATTTGGCAGCCAAATCCTCCTCTTTAAAAGATCAGACAGTAACCTCCAGAGTAAAAAATGTCCCTGATAAAATGAAGCACTGTGTAAACTCTAAGGCAGCAGGTTGGTGGCAGAGTTTTCGGCAGGGGGCACCACACTGCTACCAGGGCCACACATTTACAAAGTGTGTGTGCTTACCAGAAGTGTGTCTACATCATCCATCACTGCGGGCAATGGTGATGGACTTGTTTGGCATTGTAAGAGGGATTTGCAGCATGACACTGTTTGTACACCCACAGTTAAACCCCATGCAAGCACAACATACACATATCCTCAAAACACACACACACACACACACACACAGGCAAGCTGCAGGAACATAACGGCTGTTGTGGAATTTTTCATTTCCTTGTAAGAATATAAAACTGTATTTATAAGAAAAAGACAAAGATTTGGGGATTTTTATCATTTGTTTGGGTCCAGAACGTGCTGATGGTAGGGATGTGCATTGTGCACAGCTTTTTCATGGATGGGGAAAGGGTGGGAGATTTGGACTTTGGATGGTGATGCTGAAGGGAGAGAAAGAGAGAGAGAAAGGAGAGTGGCTGTTCCAGATGTGAAGGACATTTAAAGGGTATTTCCTCCAAGGTTTGTCTGGTGTCTTGCGGAGGTCACTGCCCTCACTGCTTGTCCTTCCTCTCTGTCTCTTCTGTGTTCTCTTCATCCAAAAGGTGCCTTTCTGTCTTGGGCCTGTTCCAACTTTAAAAGTTTGTTTTCACTTTTCAAGTGGAAACTCCCTCATCCAGCACACTGTCCAAAGCCCTCAGGCTAACTCTGTGAAACAAAGCCAAATCTGTGGGACAAAGTCGTACTGTAGCTGGAAGAACAAAACAGTGAACTCCATAACAACGCGTTTCCACATTAACGCAAACAAGCAAATGCAGCGCAGATAAATCTGAAGTAATGAACATTTTATCAGAGCATTTCAAAGCTGCATTCCTGCAGGCGTCCTCCAGATTTCTTGTATCACTGTTTATATAAACAAATCATAAAGCAAAGTGTCAGCATATGGCTTGATTAGAGGCATTATTATGTGGATGGATGGAGGGTGAGCAGAGTACACAACATGGAAACTACAACTGTGTGCACTGGTGAAACTTACATTATGTCACTCTGGCCTCAGTCTTATCTCAAGGAAGTACAGCTGAAATGAAAAGTTGAATGATCAAACATTAATCAGGGACAGTTTTGATAATCAATTAATCATTCAAGTAATTTATTAAGCAACAAGACTGAGAGTGTACATCCAAAGTAGCTCTGTGAGGTTGTCCTGAGGCATTACAGTGCTTTGAGCCAAATGCTAACATGCTGACAATGACCGTACTAACGTTTGCTAGCTAAGAAAAACACAAAGTACAGAATAAGCTGATGAAAATGTCATTAGTTTTGGACCAGTTACAATTTTGACCTGATGGTGGCACTAGATGAAAAGTGAAGGCATGACCAAAGTCATTAGGATTCATTATCTGGGGACCATGAATGTCTGTATAAAAGTTTGTGGCAATTCATCTAATATTTAAGATATTTCAGTCTGGACCCCTGTCACTGTCAACTGTAGATCCCCTGAGCCTGTTTTACATCAATCTGAATTTAGTATTTTTAGTGAGAATTAAAGTTTGTCCTTGATCATTAGTCATACCACACGATCTTCATCACAAGTTTGTCCAGTCGTCATGGAAATGTAGATTTGAAAGACATTTTAAATTTAATCGCTGAAAAATTATCTCACCACAAGTGTCACCATTTAGTCAGACTCCATCTGCTCATAAAGATCAAGTGATATGACCCAAAAGCTCCAGAACAACTGCTACCAAAAGGTCAATTTGACTGCCAACATGATTCTCTGAAAAGGATGGAAACAGACACACTTTCATGAAAACAGGGAAAGCTCCTTCTGTTGCCTGGTTTTAATGATCTGAGTCGACCACAGGAAGACTAACTGATGTTCATGTACATCAGCTAATGGGGATCCTAATAAAATAAAATCAAAATCATGTGATATGACTGAAAGAAAAACAGTTACTAAATGCAGCCTGTGGTGATAATATTTCTTATTTTATTTTTTTGTGTTTTGGACCGTTGGATTAGACAAATTTTCTGACATTTTTTGGACTAAATCGACTGATTGCAGATCAGTCTATGATGAATAAATGGTTGGATACAAACAAAAGATGGTATTAGCATGAATAAACACAATATTGTCAGATTCATTCAGGGCTCCAACAATGATGACATTTATTTATGTAATGCCAAAGTAGTATAAAAATGTATTCGTGCTTCCTCCTTATACTTCATCCTAAAGGCCTTGTAGCTGACTATGCAGCAGGACAATCAAACATTTAAAACAATGTCTTGCCATGTTTTAACAATCCAATGTCACCTTTGAAATGTTTTGTACCCTTCTGAAATTATATTAATCTACATTCACTAGAAATTATGATGGCGCACTAGTTTAGATGCGGACATGACGAGAATAAACCCTCAGTCCCCTTCAGTGACACGACAGCCCTGTAGGTGTGTCACATCCAGAGACAAAGGTAAACTGACAGTATGTGGGACACAGAATGTTGTTTTTCCCTCATCTCAGCTGACCCGACATTAAGTAAACAGAGGGGGGAAAACGGTGTCTGAATGGGTGTTTTCTCTCCCCATTCCAACTCTTTTTACGAGGAGTTTAAATTTCAGGCCCGGGGGTCGTGGCCCCTCCGTTCCAATCCTACTGAGAGGAGGTGGGGCAGGGGAACCTGTCGCCGAGAATAAAAGGCCCGTCAGCTGAAGAGGTGCAGGCGTGCTCATACCCCTGTCTGCCGGACCAACAGGAACGACCGCCTTCAGCCGGCCGGCCAGCCAGCTGCCTCGGGGAGATCCCAGGTGGCAAATATCCTCCCTGCTGCGGGGAGGGAGCATTCAATCCCACCCTGTGTAGGTCAGGAAATCTGTTGAGTCAAGAGTAGCCGGAGTGAGGAGGTTTTGGTGACCGGTGAGGCGTGACTTGTAGGGGCCCAAAGTTTCTGGCACCCCATTAACGTCAGGATGGGACAGTCCAGCGGCGCTTTAAGGGTCCCTCAGCGTCTTGTCCTCTTTCACCTCACACCAATACTGACTTACAGCAGCCACAGCTGGACGGCCTGCTCTCGCTCGTTCTCAGCAACGCTCCTCTGGTTTACGGTGATGCTGCAGTGCGTGAAAGTGAGTTTCATGGCTGCAGCTGAATTCTCTGTGTGTTTGTTGCGTGTGTGTGTGTGTGTGTGTGTGTGTGTGAGCGCAACAGGTCTCGAATGGGTCCCTCACGGCCATAGCAATGAAACAAGATCTGCCACAGAGTTGAGCAGGTGAAGAGAAAGAAATACACGGTGCAGAGATGGGAACAGACAGCATCGTAGAAAGACTGGGGGAAGGAGAGAAGAGGTGAGGGAGAAAAGTGAGAGGGACAGAGTGGGACAGACATAAACACACAAGAGAAGAGAAGAGTACATTAGGGAGGAAGTCTGGTGGATGGAGGCTTGAAAAATGATTTCCTCTGGCTCTGCAGGTAGGAGATACAGAGTACAGAGCAGCAGAGGAAATCCCCTTTCTCCACACTCCTCCATTGCATCCCTCCTTCATCTTTACTGTGAGCTTCCTGCAGTTTATAACCTCTACACACACTAAGTGACTCACAGACAATATAATACTTGATGTATGCGGCATAACATGAGGCCCCCTCATCTATAAGCATAGACTGTGGCTGTGAAGGCTACACTGTACTCTAAAAAAAGCCATCTGTAAAGACATTTAGGCCACCCGCTGTCACATTTTTTTTTTTTAAGGAGAAAAAGTACAGTCTCTTGAGATAAAACAGAAAGTAGACTAAATACATCAAAAATATTTACTATATATACTGAAAATTCACAGTGTACAGAAATATGTATATACAAAAAGACAAATACAAAAACAAACAAAGAAAACACTGTTTTGCTGTTTGGGGAAAAAATATCCAGTTGCTCCACAGAAGCAGTCAAAAGATGCAAACAACATGCACAGGCAAATATCCATTACAAACGTATTTATTGAGTTGCAGAAAGCCATTTAGGACTGTATATAAAAAAAAAAAACGTAACACTTTTGATCACGTTGACTTCCCACTGATGGTGAAATAAAGAGATTCATAAATATGATAAATGATAAAAGCGAATACATTCGGCTTTAATAGGAAGAGATTATCAGAAGAGGCAATTTGGGTCCAATCCATTTAAACTCCACCACCATTTGTAAAAATTCAAAACCTAGAAGAAGAAAAAAAGGAAAAAAAGAAAAGAAAAAGCTCTCATTCCAACTATGGATCTGTTTAGTCTCAAAGCTTTAAAGACCATACTGGTGGTTTGGTGTGTTTTACTTTAGCCTGTTGACTGCAGAGTGCACATATTTACATTATTAATGACCCTATTCCAAAATATACAAGAAGATTTTGATTGTTTTTCCGACTTTCAAGCAGCTGCTGGTTTCAAATGATGTCAGTACACTATGACAATCTTCCTTCAAAACCTGTTATACAAAATCTGACCCATTACAATGATATGGTCTTAGCAGCAGAGAGCAAGATATGCTGACTTTTAATCTCTAGCGTTGTTCAAATAAAAAAAAGATTTTATATTTTGTGAGACTTATGAAAGCTCCTCCAGAGCCACAGAAGACATTATCTTCATTATGAGTTGTACTCCTCGTGACAAGTAACCTGAACTTCTTTTGTAAAATTGGTGAAGTGCAACTTTAATTGTGAGCTGCCAAAAACCATAGTATTAACTAGCAATATTGCAGTCAAATCAGCAACCATGGACAAAGAAATAATAGTGTTTCTGTTAAGCAGCCAACACTTAAACTACACTT
>NW_023339796.1:16290330-16291244 GCF_004916995.1 Morone saxatilis | reverse complement strand
TTGTGTGTATGTCGTTCATGGGCTAAAATGCACAAAACCAGCAGTATCAGGCTTCAAGTCTTCCTAGACTGTATATAATGTATATACAGCACACATATGAAATGGACTGGTCCTAAATCACACACATGGAGGAGTGACCTGTCCTGACCTGGAGCTGATCTTACATACTGGATCACGCTGCAGTTACTTTCCCATGTCAAACTCCTCGCTACAGTTTCCAGGTGATGAGGTGTAAGGCACCGAGAGCGCCTCGTGATAGTGCAATGGTCAGCTGATCCCCTGTACCTTTGCTCTCAAAAAAATTAAACAAAAGTCCTAAACAGGGCGGAAGTTTCCAAAAAGTGATCCATTCCTTCAGTCCCAGCGGAACCGCTCTGACTGGACTAGGAAGGACACGTGGCTTCACGATCCCAGCAGTGAAAACTAATCAAGGAAAGTAACATGTGATGAAGCAATGTAACAGATGCAACAAGAGCAGCTTACTGATTGAGTAATGGAAGTTAATGGTGTGTGTGTGTGTGTACGTACTAAATATGCACTTCCAAATAAAGAAGTAGGAACAGAAAACGGGGAAAATACCTCACTGAATTGTCTTTTGACAAAGTTGATAATAACAACTGTAACAACAAAACCCTGTGTTGATAAAGCAGCGCTGAAAATGCACCATCACTGTATAAAGGCTGATTATCGCATTCATTTGATAAGATGACAAAAAGCAAAGTGACGTTTTGACATTTTCACATCGTTCTTTTGTGGGGGAAAAAAGCAAGAGTGACGTTTTGACATTTTCACATCGTTCTTTTGTGGGGGGGGGGGGGGGGGGGTGATTAGATGTAATACTGAACCTTTGTTCAATGCATTGTAAAAATACTGAAACATGTGGCACAACCATCATGTGTCCACTGAAATAAAAA
>NW_023339796.1:16288451-16290305 GCF_004916995.1 Morone saxatilis | reverse complement strand
AAAAAAAATAAAAAAAGAAGAGCACGTGTAACATAAAGCACCGAAATAAAAGGCTGCCGACTAACACTGAACACTAAGCCAATTCCAAACAGATTCAGCTGTGAATTCGCTGCTTCTGCCACAAACTTAAAAGATGCTGCAGTCTCTGAGGAAGCACATGGTGGTGGATTCGAAAACACAAATTCAAACTTTTTGTGTTTTATCTGAACAGAAACAACAGGAAGCAGGCCTGCCTGTGACCAAAACGCTGGGACTTTGTAACAAAATAAATAATTAACCTAAAAACAAAAATATATATATTTATATTCTACAATCCGAGATTTCACCATTTACTGAAGAACAAGTAAATCTGCAGCAACAGGAGGTTGGAAAGGGTTCTGACATACAGAACCTGCTCTCACCAGGGCAGGACACGTTATTGTATGTCTACGCTGTAGCCTGGAGGCTCACAGCTGATGAAGTGATGAAGACAGTACTGTGACATGAATGAACCTGGAGGAGGAAGGATTTACAAAGAGACCGGAAGAGAGGGAGAGATGCAGTGTCTTAATCTAACTTTTGGGCTCACCTGCGAGAGCTGGTAAACAAAACAAAAATAGTCCCACAAAAATAATTTAGACTGACCAAAATAATGAATATACATTATTCCTGATACATGCTTCCAATGTTATTTAGTGAGAACAAAGTTATTATATTTTTAAAACAAACAGATTTAGAGTTTTGATAGAAAACTTATAAACACTTTAAAAAATAATTTTTCTGTATTCAGATTTAATTTGGATCTGTCTGATCTCTCAGCCACAAGGGGATAACTAACCATCCAGACACCAGAAAAACACACACAACTACTCTGTGTAGAGCCAGCTTCAACCTGGTTTATAGAGTCACTAATAGAATTCCCTTACAGACAAAATACTTCACAGAGGAAACTGCAAAAAGTCTGTATATTAATGAAACACTTGAATTTCTCAAGTGATACCAGTCTGAGTGGAAGGTGATCCTTGTTGATTTATCTACTGTCATCTGGCTTGGCAAGTGTTCATTTTGGACCCTGGACAGACAGTAAAAAGTGAATAAATGAATGGACAAACAGCAGGCGGAGGGTGGGACTTGGAGAAGAGGGGTGCTGCAGCTTGTTAAAAAGCATAGTAAAAATCTTTGATATTTACACTGAGGAAAGTGAATACATTCAGGCAGCAAAAGGAGAGGACGACCGCCTCTCCCCTGTACGAGGTACGTTTGGCACTGCTAATACTCAACCCATCCCCGCACACGCTCTCTTACAGTCCTCTTTTCATTCCTTTCTCCTCTGTCCCTTCGTTGAGTTAGCAAGTTGAGATAAATCCTGACATCTCTATGTCAATATGTCACCTCTGCTCTTCCTATTCATTCATGTGATACTTTGGGTGGGGGGTCAATGTGGTAATTGATGAAGCATGGGGCCGGTAGAGCTTTCCTGCAACTGTCTCCTGATAAGACAGGAACCAGGCAGATCCAGTTCTCCCCATGGTCGCCCCCCCCTCATCCTCACTCCTCATCCTCCCTGCTACAATCAGCAGGAGTCTTTGGTTCAGAAGGCACATGTGTGCATCTCTCCACAGAAATAATTTTAATAATCTCCTTTGATATGAAAACCCAGACGGTGTGCAGGCCACCCGGGTTCTAAGGGTTCTTTCTCCCAGAGTCGATCCGCTTCCCCGCTTCCTGTTTAGTAGTCCTTTGGGGAAGGCAGAAGGAGACTGTGGGTGGGTGTAAACTCAGATACCGTTGGTCAGGTCTGTGATGACGTTGGCTTTCACCAGCTTGCGGAGGAACTCCTTCTCCTTGGATATGTTGTGTGTCCATGACTGTGGG
>NW_023339796.1:16285354-16288445 GCF_004916995.1 Morone saxatilis | reverse complement strand
GGGAGAATTAGAAGAAAACACTAATTGAGAGTGATACACAAAATAACCCACCATCAGTGTGAGAGTGCACTAGTATTTGAGAGTACTTATTCCAAAATAATTGCTATATGCACAGAAACCTGTGGGTTAGTTTAGGATTTTCATATTCCCAGTGTCTACACACGTGGGTGTTCGTGTGTGCATATATATGTGTGAAGCCACACTGGGTCAGTTTTCCTCCCTGCTGTGCTATGAGGATTCAGTCCAGTGGGCCGACCTGTAACCAGAGCCGGTGGTTCCTGTGTGGTGCTTTGGGATGCAGAGACTAAGGAACAGCCAGAGAGCAGATGAAGGAAGCAAAGGGTGGGGGAAGAAACATACAGGAGGGAATAGGAGGAACAAAATAAGTGGAGAGCTACAGGAGGTTGGGCCCTGCAGCTGCCTCTGGTCTATGCTGCTGGTTCAAGGCTTTCCTACAGGCCTGTCTGGGTCAGACCTCGCTATGTGATGGGTCACAGCAGGACCACAAGGAACAATAAGCTACAGTTTCATTGGAAATCAACATAGGAACAGGGCTGTAAGTCCAGTAAAATATATATTGGCAGTCAAAAATCATGTTAAAGTGATCTTTAAGTGTATTCTTGAAAAGGAAAAACAGTCCTTTAGAGATGCATCAGACTTCTTGATTGTTGATTCACAGCTGAGCCAGCAAGGCATTGCAGGTACATGTCTAAGCTATTCAATATGCTACACCTGGCTATCTGATGATATGACCAGTGACAATAGAATGCCAATAAGTTTGAATTGAAAATGTCCTTTTTTGGGTTCATGTAATTTCTATAAAACAGATATTAGAAAAAAAACTTGCAATTGAATTAAAGCTGGACCTTAACAGTCTGTCCACTGTCCTTGGGGGCCCCAGAAACCAGCTGTACATGCAACACTGACATATTATAACAGACACCGAGCCAACATGGAATTTTAATTTGGAGTCATCGTTTCTGGCCCTCGCCGATTAACTCTATTTTAGGTCTTCCTCTTACGACCTCTGAGGGAAATATTGGGCTCTTCAGCTGCTTAATGCTCCAAACTATGTTCACCAGCTAGTCTCTGACTTTGTCTGTGAGCTGATTGGTACTAGGCAGGTAGCGTACAGTGGATTTATCAGAGCCGTTTTGGTTGAAAAACAGGTGCTTGCTGCAGTTGGAAATTAGGTTAATGAGAGTTAATCAAAACATTCAAATTCTGGGCTGTAAAACCAAAACAATGAGCTGAAAGACACCAAAAAGCTCTGTACAGCTGCAGAGCCGGGTAATGAATCTTGTGTGTTTGTCACTATGAACGAACCAGCTTTAACTAAGTACATTTTTCACTAAGTTTGATTAGCTGTGACATAACTCTGTCTCATACGCCACAGCAGGTGACCTTACGAACACCACATTGTCTAAAGTGATGTATGTGACATTTTATGATCAGTTCTTGTGTATCTTGTCTAATTATTTCCGTGGAGCTTTAAAGCATCCATCCAGATAGGAAACAGGCTCTTTCTCCAAAACAGTGGAATAATACGTGGATAATTTTACAGCTCAGCGTCCACGTGATTCCAGAAAATCATACAACTCCAGGGAGCAGCAGTGGTTAAGTGTTCCAAACAAAAAAGCCAAAAGTATTCCCATTAATTAGCCATGTGTGGTTGATGATGACAATGTTGATGAAGATGATGATAATAAATGCCAAAGGTTCACTGAAAGTTTAGACAAAGGTTATCATCATACTGAGCTCATGGTTTACACACGTCAGCACACTGGTGACATCTTTGATTCCACTGGGTTTCAGTGTAAACAGTGAGAGGAAAACTCGACTGATGGAGAAGAGAGATCTGTCATGAGGGCGTTTAGAAAATGATTATTCAAACGACGCACTAACAGTTAGCATGTTGATACAGTGGCTGATGAAAGACCAATGCCACTTCAGTCTGGGGAAATTACAGATTTAACCTTTTGATGATTTCATTCTTCGGTTTTCATTTTTTTCCCTCTGGATTATGACAAGTTTTTAATGGTAGAAAATGACTGCTACTCAAAAGGGTCGTATGACCTTTATGCACTCTCTGATGTGAAATTACACACAATTTTCTTTAAACACTCTGGTCTGTCAGAGTACAAGGAGCCGATTAGCACAAGTCCTGAACAACTGATCCAATCAGAACAACTCAACATTTTTGAATACAAATACAACCGCTGACAGCAGTTCAATTCATGCACAATTCTTAGACTATTATTAAAATCACAGTATTTTAACGCTTTTTAGTGAATGTATTTCGGCTGTTCACCTCCCCTCCTCCACAGGAGCGGTGGCCCCTGCTCAAGATTACAGTTATTTCTTTCTTCAGTTATCATTCAGTGGCCGGAGCGGGAAGGAAGCCAGAAAATACTGTTGTCATTATTTGAATGAAGAGAATGTCACATCAGATTTCATTTAAAAATCTGGTCATTTAAGAGTGCCTTGATCTCTTACAAATGTAGAACTATGTTGAACACAAGAAAGGGATTTTACTTCAGTATCTCTACCAAACACACTTATGATTTTATGAATTGATGTAAGTGCTGTGCTCAGGCGCACCTCTTTAATGGCGGACATCTTGACAGTCTCGTAGTAGTGCAGAGGAGCATGGGGCTTGTTCATGTCGTAGCCGAAACCCGCCACTGCCACCTCATCACAGTTATGCAGTGCCATTGTTATAGCAACTGTTCCCAAAGTTGGAATGTTCTGTAAAAAAAAAGGGAGGGATTAATATGAACAAAAACATGTGCTGTATTATCATTTTTAGACATTTTTTTGAACTGGTCATAGTTTCTGACACAAGCTTAGAGACATGTGTCCACCCCTCTCTCATGTATCTGCGAGCCTTGCTCCTTTGTACCTCTGTCTTTGTTCTGCTCCACTGCTGCTAACTGACTTTGAGCACTTGATGATTAACTATTACCTTTAAGACGCGACCCCTGCAGACCCCTGCTACAACACAGTGATCTACAGGGTTGAACTGTGCTTCCTAACTGCCTTGGGCTGCCCCATGATCTGGGGGGTACAGGGGCTGTGTGTGTGTGTGTGT
>NW_023339796.1:16274304-16285254 GCF_004916995.1 Morone saxatilis | reverse complement strand
GAGAACAAGAGAGGGGGGAAAAAAAGTGGGTGCAGAAGAAAGAGTAGAGGGAGGCTCCATTTAAACCATTACCCTGATTTGCAGCCCTCAGGGTAGGTGGAGCTGAACCAGCAGCTGGCCAACCCCCTACTGCGTGTTGTAATACAGATTAATTTACACACACACACTCAACATAAACACTAGTATAACAAATAGACCTCCTCATTAATTTCCACATACATAAACATAAACTACGACAGGCAGAAGACATGGAAGTGTTCAAGGGAAAGAATGTGCCAAATCATACAACTCTGCAGCCTGTACTGTATGAGACAGCACTACAAACACTCAGACACAAACATTAAATGTGCACACACAAATGACCAACACGCTCGCTCTCACACAGAGGCCAGATGCCCACATGTTGAACACATGTTGCAAAGCGGAGTTCATGCAGGGGTGTTCTGGTGGAGGGCAGAGTTTCGGTGATAAAATCCTCATGTCCTCTCTAATTCTCTGACAATATCCCCCTCCACTTACCAACAAGGCAGACGTACACACAACTCAATGATGGATTAATATAAACAGTCTTGTTCATAGACAACCATGTACACACACACACCAACTTAACTTTAAATGCTCCATGATAATTACTTCATATTTTTTTGCTCTGTACTCTGGTTGGTGGTCAACTTTATTTCTACAACAAAATATTCTCTGGTCTCTGGTAAAGACCCAAAACAGCAGTCTCAAGTTCAGACAAATATAATTAATGAGCAAAGTGCATACATCCATTTCTAACATCAAATAAAAACAATACAGTACTGTAGAATTCAGACTGGACCATGGTTGCAGGTTTTGACATTTTCACAATGTCAACAAGGAGAAATTGTTTGGTATTTCCTCTTAATCTACTTTCTTTCTCTCTCTTCATCTTGAAAATGGTGGACACATGCTGCAATTCTGAGGTACAGAACCTCCAAGAATGCCTTCAAGTAAAATACAACTGAAGAGCAGAAAGATGGTGAAAAAGAGTACATAGCTTGGGTCCGGCCTTAAATGACTCCAGAAACAGCAGATTATGTAACATTTGTATTTTTTCTTCCATCCATTACTTAAAGACAACTGTGCAGTGCAGGGCACAGCGCAGTCACCATCTAACCTTGACTTCAGTGTAGTAGTGCAGCACAATGTCTGTAATAACTCATCAGCATCCAGATTTCTCAGTTCATTTGTTTCCATTCAAAACCACAATCTAATGTCTGCGTGTGTGCCCTTTTCATGATTTGGTCATATTAACTGTGAACTCAATCACTTATAGTATAAACGCAGATTACTTATTGCCTTTTCCCCTCTTTCTGTGCACATTTACAAAAGTTGACAAAAGAAAATCATGATATTGTAAGTGTGTGCCTGTGTGTATCTTACCCCTTTGCCCATTTGGCCATTGTTGAAGGGCAGACCTATAAACTGGAAGGCAGCCTCCTGGATGAAGTAGGGATTGAGGATTCTTATCTCAGTCGGCTCCCGAGGCACATAGTGAGCCACCGACTTCCAAAAACCCTCTGTGCCCCTCTGAGGTATTGGCAAGGAAACAGAGCAGAACATAGACAAAAAGAAGGGAGGAAAAAGAGAAATTTAAGAATTAGTACTATTCATCACAAACAATGGGCTGTTGTGCATAAAACACAAAACTGACATTGACATGATGACACCTCCATGATGGACAGCCAACGGCAATTTACCAACCCAACATCAAAGTGAGATTATCCTCTATAACACCGACATAAAACACAGAAGCCAACCAGAAGTCAACCAGAAGCCAGACCCCATACAAGCACTCATTAGGGAAATGGCTTTTGGGCCTTTAATAGATGAAGTCAGGGTGAGGGGCATGCAGGACATCAGTAATTACGACTTCTGGTAGGAGCAGAATCAAGCAGTGGGTGAGGGGGGCAGCTGCCCTGGAGAGCTTTAAAAGCCCCTCTCTTAAAGGTTTCATTAGTTGTAGGGAAAAAGGTTAATATCAGTTGTTGGGGGAAACCTGTCAGAGAACCAGCTGAATAATATTATGTGACCATGATTAAACGCTTTTGTTCAACTCAGTCATACCAGAGCGACCACTGAATATTAGGAAACTGAGACACAAACTCACAAAAGGTACCCTTGAAAATGATAGCAAATACATCATACAAATTAATACTCAGCCAATTCTGACTTCTCAACTAAATCTAATTGACAAGATTACACCTCCAATAAATCAGCCCCCTTTATAGCATTACTTCTAATGATAAACCAAAGCAGTGCGTGAATGACTTGCCTGACAGTGCAACTTCCTAAAAGCCAATAGGGTTGGCAGATGTTAATGGGAATCACCTGTTCAAATAGCCAAGCACCCGCCCGGCCGCCTTTGATACAGCGATGCATGGCTCTGTGTGTATGTGTACTTGTGTGTACATGTTTGTGTGTGTGTGTTGGCAGAGGCAGTAGCAACAAGTCTTCTGGCTTTGTGGCTTCAACACTGGCGGCTCTTTTTGAACGTGGGCCCAGCTCTGTGCCTTCGGCAAGCTGTAACAGGAACAGCAGCTCATCTCTCCTGTCAACACAGCTTGTGTTTGCCAGGAATCTATTTAGCAGCGCTGTTTGGATGTGTGCGCGTCTGTGTACGCTGAATAAAGACAGTGATGCATTTTTTTTCTTTATTCTAGGAAGGAGAGAAGCTAATGACACACAACACACACCCCTTTACTTTAAACAGCAAAGAGCTGACATGTACATAGACACAAATGTCATGGGGTGGGGATCTCTTTGAACATATTCAGACAACTGGCAAAGTACAGGTGGCTTTGAGAAATGTAAGAGCAACAAGTATGTAAGGATTCAAGACTGTGAGGAGGGAGGGGGTTGTGGGTACTGTTATGAGTTTAAGAATGTGGGAAGTTGTTTACAGGAAAGGTCACCAACTCAAACCTCCGCCAGTTAGGATGGACAGGACAGGGAAAGTGAATGATAACACTGCAGCCTCACTTAGCTCTCAAACTGCTCCAGAAAAGAGGTGTAAAGTGACAGACTTTGTTTGTGGGATGCTACTGGGTGTATAACGGTGATAGAAAGAGCTTCAATAACAATTCACCAAATCGTATGTGGTTTAGTAAAGGTTCAAACAAACGTTGTCATTTATGAGCAACAGTCATGAAATATTGCTCATGGACAGTTAAATAAGTGCAGGAGTATGACTCAAAGCTCAAACAACTGGCCCCCAGGGAACAGGATGTGGCTTTCATTGTGGACTGACCACTAACCTCCATGTGACTGTGGATTGGTTGGAGAAAAGAGAATCATTGCTGAGCCAGTAGCATTTGATTGTGGACAGAAGAGGAAGCTGCAGAGCGGTCCTACACCATCTCTCACACTCACACACACAGGTGAGCAGAAGTGTGTGGCTTTTGTTTGGGGCTGTGGTCAGAGAGCAAATGGCTGGTTGTCTTCTCTTGTGACAGCTTTATGATTAAATTGGTCTGAATAATTAGATTTAGCATGTACACGAGGCTGTGGGCTCCGAAAAAAGCACCTGTTAAAATAACCTTGAACTGGGAGGTTTAACTGTTCGCAATGCAAGGAGATGGACATCACTAAGTTAAAAGAAGGACCTTACAATTCTACTTGTGTTGATAGTCCAGTTCTGGTTGAAGGTTTTCTTTAACGAAAGAAAATCTGCCAAATAAAATGCAAATGAATGCACATTTCCATCCACTGCTGTGGAGTTGGGTGCATTAAGATCGGTTGGTGGTGCAAATTCTCCAGTCACGTGTCCCTAAACTACAGCCCAACGAGATGAGTGGACATTTAAGTTACTTCTTGTACATAACAACCTATTCACTAAATCTGTTTCCATTGCACTTTGATGCATTCTGCTTTTATGGATACACCAAGTTTTCACCTTCAGCCAAGGTAGCCAGCTTATTCACTCATTTAAAACGTGGACGGAAATACACTTACTGACTATCTGTATATCCTTTAACTGTTTGAGCAAACACAAAGTTACACACATCTTAGCCAACTAAATATTTCTTGGATTGAAGACACTATCCATACTTATGACATATTTGAATAGCTCAGCCTATTGAAATCAGCATTTTGGCTAACTTCCTGTCCATTCTTGTAGTTAGCAGTCCGCCTCCTCCCCACAGCACCACACTAAAATTCTGCTGCCTGCCCATGATGTGCAGAGAGGACTGCCTCTTTGTGGAGTTCTCTCTCCTGATTGGATGAAGTGGGAACGGGATACAAGATGGCTGTCAGAATGTATATGTATTTTACACTTACTTAAAAAAAATTAAGAAAATATCGCTTACAGCAACTTTATAGAGCTGACCATACTGAATTTACAAAGCTAAAGAGAAGACTTCTGAAGAAGATATCTGAGTGACAAGTGCTAATCTGACACAGTAACTGTGCTGTATTATAATATAAGTTGCATGTTTAACTGAAGTAAACATGGCTTCTCAAGACAGATTTCTAGTTAACATATTTATAACCATATATATGATCACATTGAGGAGAATCACTGAGAGTTGACTAATACCATAAAAGCACTCAGTTTCTGTATGTCAGCGTTGTGAACTGGAACAGAAGCTTTTAAAAAGCTAAGTGTATTTGTCTTGTAATTTCATAGCTTTAGGAGAATCACAGCTATACAAACAAACCAAAGGAGCTTAAAGCGCTGGATTAGAGGAGGACAATGTTAGAGGGCGACGAAGAAGACCTACTGTAAGACAGGACAAGTAAGGGATCAAACAGATGGAAAATATGATGTGGACTAAGAGGGTTAGGAACAATGATAAAATGAGTGCTAAAAATGAAAAATGTACAACTTTCTGGAAAAGCTGTTTTCCCTTGTGTATCTGAACTCAAAATATCTATGGCAACAGTGGCGCATGTACACAAAGCAGCTGGTAACTCCTTCAAAATGTCTACATTTTTGGTTCAATCTGTTCTTTCTTCAGCTTTACTGCGGAAACATCACTGAAGGATGTCTAATTGGATTTGATTTTAAAGAGCTAAGCCACAATTCAAGTTCAAATTGACAGGATTGGGAGATACTGACTAGATGCTGACTGGCAGGCAGTCACTGTAAAAGGAACTGCAGGGTTAGGATTACAGAGCCACTAACCTTGAGACAATCCACCCAGTTGCATAAAACTAAAAAAAAAAAAAATACATCTCAACTGCACTTTACACTACAAATGTAAAACTCCTAAATCAGAAACAGCTTAGTTTAGATCGTGGACTTATCCAACTTTGCGTTTATGGTTTTGAGTGTGGTTTGGTTCCATTGTGGCCAATGAAACTTCACTCACCTTTAAACTAAAATATTTCTCTGTATTGAATGAAGGAGATATCTTAGTTTATAGTTCCTGAAGTATTGGGTGTAGAGATGTGGAGCACTGAGCAAAGCTGCAATAAGAGGGGAAAGAGAAGAATCACATCTGCTGGGTTACTAAGGGTGGCTTTAAAGTCCTTCAATGTAAACAAACACAAACAAACCTCAGCTTTCTGTCAGCCGCAAGTATTAACCAGAAAGAGTATATGTTTTGACCTATTCTTGTGCTTTCTCCAGAATGATCTCATAATATGGCTGGAATGAGCCAGACGCGCTTACTTCCATGATAGGCAGCTATCATACAATTAGGCTCTATCTTCGTTCCTGTAAACGACGTGTCTGAGGATGTGGTTGTGTTTGATGTTTATTGAGAGGACGACTCAAGTGAGGTGGACTGGATTCCGGAAGGTAGACTTGGAGCGATTTAGAAAACAGAAAGCGGCGGCTCCGAACTGCTAACAATCACAATTAAGGTTGTCTGGAGGTCATTAGCACTGTGTACATGTTGAACCTTCGAGTTTACAAGTTTCAGTGTCTCACCGCATACAAGAGGAACCATTTCAGAAAGAATGTTTGAAAAGGAGAGATGTTTTCCAAAGTAGGTGGTAAATGCTGGAGATGCACAGCAGGGCATTTCGGTTTCTAAAGTCCAGAGAGGTAAAGTTCTGGACATCTCTGGTCATTTTATTCCCTTTTGTTAGCCAGGAAGCATTCACCAACGTGCCTTTGCTTTCCTTGACCAAGACCTCTGCCCTCATTGAGGTCACAGTGGTTTCTCTTTTCCTGGCCTCTCTCTCGTTATACCGCGTGTGAAACCCTTGTCTCCACACTCCCATGACGGCAAACGTGAAAACAGTGCCAACAGCATTGTAACCCTGAAGACTTGTAAGAGCAACATGGTCTCTGGATAAAAGCTGGTTGTTGCTTCGGCCCACTGACAGGACCCTGCTAGTATCGGACTTAAAAACAAATGAGTCCTTCTTGTGGCCTATAATTTATGACATGTCAAAGTTCCCCTTAAACTTGCATAAATACTTAATTACCCAACTTCTATTGCATCAGAAGACACCACTAAAGGAACCACGTACAGGTCTGAGTGTTAATCATTGCAGGCTAGGTAAGTGACTCATTTTTGAAACACAACACTCATGGTAATCAGTGACATCCGGACCCTATGTTAGTCACTTGGTCCATGTTCAAAATGCATGTTTACAAGTATGTAAATGTTTATGAATGCATGTATGCATGCTACTTTGGGCTTCTGCACAGATGTTTGGGCTTAAAAAAGAGCCATATAGCTGTTATTTCTGTCCCACAGTGCGTCCCGTAATAAAAAACTGGGTGTTACGCAAAGATTAACAAGAAGTGCTTCATCACAATACTCTAGCAAGAAGGATTGCATTTGGGAATTTGTCAGTGATGTGAAGCAACCGGCTATTTTGGTAATTCCTCGTACACTTGATTTCTGGCACTGCCTAAGAGATGTGCAATGTTTTTAATATATTGGTTTCACTACAATATTTTGATACTTGTGATTAAGAACCCCTGGCTGTATTTCTGTTAAAGGAGAAGTACTCGCTTCCTTAAATTGTCTACATCCATCATTTATCTCTCTGGCCTGTAGAGAGCAGGGGGAGCTCCTGTAAACAAACAGGAAAGATAGAACACCGACACTCTACCTTCGAACCCCGTGTTTACCACCAACTGTATATCCTTCACTGGCTCTGTTTGAAAATATCCCCGCAGATACAAACAACTGCGGGCGTGTGTGCATGAACCACGAGTGCACGCTGAGCACGAGGGCAAAATTTAAGCTAGAGAAACAGGAAAAAAGTATATAGATCCGCTATTGTGGAAATCATGGTTGAGCACATTTGTAAACAGTGTGTAACTGGGCAATCAACCAGGCTGCTGCGTATGTGGGGTCAGGCTTTAAAGCAGAGTGACAGAGTCGTAATCACGTAGACCTGTGGTAATGATGGATTAGGGAAGCTGGAAGCCTTGTGGTGCTGCACTGCTGTGATATGTAGTAGATCTAAAATGCGAGACACATTCAGAGAGAGAACTGTGTCTGTAAGCCTAAGATCTGATCAGGATCAAGGTCAAGTTTGCGAATCTCAACTTGTGTCTACATTTTGCCCTGAAGTTCATGAGTCAGTATGTGTGTGTGTGAGAGAGAGCGAGTGGGAGTTTTTGTGTGTGTGTTTGTGAGAGTGTACAAAACACTAAATAACAGATTGGGAAATTGCCTCGCTAATTTGTATTCTGTTCATCCATCCAAGACAGCGCTGTAGGCATTTGAAAAGCCACAATAGCGCAAGATAGTCAAGCACGCTGACAACTGGCTGGATGAGTCACTTGCGGCTGCGCCACCCACTACCCTTTCAAAAGAAGAAGACATACACTCGCTTTCATAACCGCAGAAGGAGAGTGAAAAGGTTTTGCATCCCTTCCAGCTGTGAATGTGCAAGTCACACAAAGAAATCCCCTGCTGGACCAACAGACACAAAAGCTCCCAAAGGAAGAGTGTCCAAAGTTACATTACATCTCCCTCTGGGATGGACTAAATGTGTAGAGCAAAGGGAGGGATGCTTGCTGATACTTGGTGAGGAGTTCCTGCTGCATATCCTAAAGTATGTGTTATCACTCTCTCAACAAAATTTCTGATTTCTTTCTTTTACTGATTGATATAGCTGTTGTCTGGTAATAAGTGAAAAACATTCATGAGTCACTGTTGGAAATGTGTTCCTGAGTTCACAGAAGGCACATAAATACCTCTTCATGTTTATGTTTCCACTGCATTAGTCTACGCTGGGCATAAGTCAGATACAATAACGGTCTTTTAACAGCACTTCAGTTCCTTTCATGTTGTTGCTAAGACTTATAATCCACTTTGGATAAAACGGATACGGTTGCCCCGATAACATGTAGTTAAAAAAGGTCATAATTTCAGCATTTGTCACTGCTTTTACACTACTCGTGCTTAAATCTACACGTCATCTCAAAGTTGTTTTAATCAGTAAGGAGGGAAAACAGTCTCCATGAGGTGTATAATAACCATTTAAATTAGCACAAAAATGGCACAGTAATTTAAATGTACTAATTACAATTTTCTGCTATGTTGTATTTGTGTAGCATGACGGGATTACAACTTTCATTTCATTGTTCAGGATATATGTGTGTTTTATTCTGCTGAAACGATGAACTGAGCCTATTCCAGAAATAAATTCCAATGACTCTGGTCATGCGATCAGTGAAGTGAAGTATATTGCACAGGAACCATGTACATGTTTGGTAAATCAACACACAATTCATCGGTCAAACATGGGTCTTTACACATCTGTCAGTTCTCTTCTTCCATATTCGCATCAAGGCTCTGACCAAGACACAGATTTTTTTTTTGTTCCCTGATTTTGAACCCATGAGAAACCTTCCTTTCTCAGCAGATCAAAGGGGGCTGAGTCAGACGCCAGGGGCCAGATCAATTATCCCAGGCAGCCATTTCCACTGTCCTGTCCTTCTGACACACAAGAAAAATCTGGGCCCTATCAGAGGCTGAGGGGCCATCAGCCAGCCAAGCAAGCTATTTTCCTCCATTTTACTTTACAGTTACCTTTCACTGCTCATTTTCTTTTCCACAGCCATTATCCCTTTACCCTATTTCACTTTACCCTTTCCATCCATCTTTCCTCTGTTCTCTCAACCTTTAATCCAACTTCACACCATTGCTTAGATTCAGCTTGCCATTGGATGCCCTTTTCATCCCCTTTTATAATGGTATTGTTCTTTCATCTTTACTTTTTCTCCTTCAAGACTGTGTTCTTCTGACAAATGTCACCAAAAAATCCAGTGGTCAGCAAAGTCACACAGCTGTGCTGGAAAATAAAGCAGGTTTCCCAGATTCTGAGTTGACCGAAGCATCCCCCACAAATAGCTAAAACGAGTTTAGCTATTTAGTGAGTGTACAACCTCTGTCTATAAGTGCTTTTTCATGGTTTAGATCATTTTTTATAACTTGTGTAAAATATCTTTCATGTGATTAACTAACTAATAAAATTAAATGAAAACAATTATGATAACTTTTATGTGATATAAAAATCGGCCATGAAAGTAAAGTAATAAATATTTGTAATAAAGGGGCTATGATATGTAAAAACACTGGTATGGTCCTTTAAAATATACGACTACTTTCATTGTAATGACTCTATGAAGAGCTTTTAATAAGAACTCCCACTGTGCTGGAGTTGAATGGACTCAAAGAGGTACTAGAGACTGTTCAACAAGAACAAAATGAAAGTGCTTATGAGAGCTTTTTCAGTGACAATGGATATAAAAAGGACACAGGAGCCATTAAAAATGACAGCCTTCTGTAATACTTCGAAAGATAAGGGAAAGCCAGCTCTGTCATTCAGTTTGCCCCTTGTGATTAACAAGCAAATTCAAAGCCTGTTATTTAACCGTGGCAATCATAAGGTTATGAAGGACACCCCGAAGTTTTCTTATGAGGTTAAACCAGAACAGGTTAAGAGTGGAACATAATTCATGAGAAAATGGCAATGTAGCATGAAGAAAAGTCACTAGATGAAGAAGAAAAATGTACTTGTGTGCTAGTCTTTGGTTTTTCTCAACTGTCCATTCCACATTAAGCATTCAAACCATCTAAAACATCCCCTTTATATGTAGACATTCATGTTGCCCTCCTAACCCAATTCCAGAAATGGCTTACATTTCCACAAGAAGGAATGTGCAGAATGTGATCAGAGGTTGGACTGCTGTGTTCTGCTAAAAAACACATTACTGACATTCAGACACATTTAGACATCCAGAGAAGTAGAAGTCTCTGTGGTATATTTCAGTGGGTGAAGGAAGTGAGAAAGTGAGCCTGATGAAACATGTTTGCTCTTTTAGTATTTTAAGAAAGAAGGATTCTTTTTTTTTAAGATGAGTTTTGGTGTTCAGCAGACACTTCTGTCATTTGGATTCTGTTATATGTCAGCTGTGAGTTACCATACCTAGACTTTCCAGGGGCTGTGTGTGTGTGTGTGTATGTGTATGTGTGTGTTTAAGATGTTCACTTTCATTCCTTGATGATTAAAAATATCCTTACCAGCTTCTCCTTGAAGACCATCTGTCTCAGCCACTTGAAATCCAGCGGTTTGAAGGCGGAAAAAACAAAAAGTGAGTCTTTTTCATAGATTTCAGGCTTCTGAATTGCTCCCTCTGGATAGGTAATCCTCAAGGTAGTTTTGGTCCCTACGTGTTTGCCATAACCAGTTACTGGGGCTTCATTCAACCTGGCAGCAGAAAAAAAAAAAAGTCGTATTTATACTTCCTTAGCTACTGTGCAAGCACTTATATAAGGTATTCTTTAAATCTTTAAAAAAGGTCCATTGTGTGGGATTTAGTGGCATCTAGCAGTATAACTGCAGACGGCATCTCCGTTGCTTTCTCCTCTCCTTCCAAGCAAAAAGGAGAAACTACTGTGGCCGCAAAATACACAAAAACACCCGTATGTAGAGCCAGTGTTTGGTTTGTCCCTTCTGGGCTACTGTAGAAACATGGCGGTTCAACATGGTGGACTCCATGGA
>NW_023339796.1:16273869-16274204 GCF_004916995.1 Morone saxatilis | reverse complement strand
GAGCTCGTCGCCCTGCGTGGCTAGCACCCCTCTGATCGCAGAGTGAGAAACAGGGATGTTTAGCCATAGCACACATTCTTGCCATGTTCGACGGGGTATTCGGCTACAGTCATGCTTCCAGCATTAGATGTGACATATATTTTTGTCTCTTCTCCTGACCATTTTAAGGCCTCTCATACTTGCAATTCACCTATCATAACATCCCAAATGGGCAGATTCCATTAAAGTTGTTACCATCTTTGATCCACATTACAGTAATATGGACCATAAAAGGACTATTTGGATATAACTACTAAGATGGAAGGTAATGATTTTTCCCACATGGGGAAAAAAAA
>NW_023339796.1:16261364-16273694 GCF_004916995.1 Morone saxatilis | reverse complement strand
CTGTAATCCTGTTGACAAACAAACAGCACCAAAAACATTAGCTCCTTGGCAGACGAGAGGCATTTTCATTGCCTTTTCTACTTCACTTAATATAATCACCATATAGCACATAGTCTGCGAGGGTTGGCCAAGAGAAATAGTGGAAGAGAGAGTAAGAACAAGAGAGTTTAGACTGGGGCCCTCAAAGTAGTTTGTAAGACATATTACAGCCCATTCACCCTGGCTAATGATCCTAATGATTAACCTGCTGAAGAGAGGCGAGCAGAGCAACAGCCCATTGTTTGGATGTGGTGTCGATGTCTGGCGTCAAGCATCACCCCGAGCAGCATAAACACAAGGCTGAGGACCACACCTGGATCCAAGCGGGTGAAAAGTGAAAAATCACAATGGGCAGGACTCTCTTCCAGAGGACGACATGGAAGCTAATTGTTTTAAGTACCCGAGGTAAACATTTCAGCCAAGTATGTCGCGTGGTAGAGCCAAAGACGAATGGCTGTAGGTTCAGACATTAGTCCAACATGGAACTCTTGAAATGACAAAAATCTTTACTGGTAACTTAGAGGAAGGTCGGAAGCATCACGTAACACATAAACACAGACACATTGTTGGTAAGAGCGTAGCCTAAACAATATAAAAGAATTATGCGATGAGAGATCGGTATGTGTTAGGCTCGCACTTTGGTTGGCTTCTGACTCAACATCCAAAAAGACAAACTTGATCATTTGATTGCAGTATGAGGAGTAATTTATCAAAGATATTAACCGAACAATCCTGAAAAGTGGCTGCACAGACCAAGGCGGTATCATCTTAGTTTCCATTTTGTAGACTGCCAATATGAGGGGTTCTAATCTTTGGCACCAGTTTGACACAACAGGAAAGCCGAGCCTTCAGCCATGGTGACAACCATAGGATTTTGGAATGACTGAAAAAATGCGGGCTCCCCCTTGTCTCTTTGTTCAAAATGAACCAGGAAATCAATATAGGACTGTATGCTGGTGAGCTTTCAAGTCAAGCCATGTTTAGATATTCACGATTATCACAATATCGTTATTACCTTATTTTTTTTTGCAAAGATAATTAAACTGCTACAATCTTGTGTACATCAAACATGATGATATTCCACACGTCTTCCAAGTATTGCGCACAACTGTAGCTCCTATCATTATAGGACCTAATGACAGATAATAACTCAGCAGCAACTCTTTAATGCATTGTGTCCTTTCCAACAGGTTTCCCAAATAAAGCACTGAACAGCTGCAAGTACTGATTTGTATTACTTTTTATTAATAAATTGATCATTAGTGCAATTTTTTTGAAAAAAAAAGAATCTCAGTTCTCAAAGAATGACAAAAAACGCAAATACTCACATTTGAGAAGCTGTATCTACAAAAGGTTTGACATTTCTTCATTATTCTTGTTTGAAAAACTATTGACATAATTAATCAACTATTAAAAGAGTTCCTTATTACCTTGTAATGCAAAACTCCACCCACTTTATAAACAGTTCAGTTTATCAACATGTAATCCTTAGGAAAAGGCTAATAGTACAACTAAATGATTTAAACATTAAAACATTTTCATCCAGGTTTGTCAAAGCAAACAGTGATTACTTCTTTAACTGCATAACAGCATCATGTATTGTAAACAGCTCTACTAAGTTCCCTTTGGACTGCAGAAGGATATTATTTAGACAGAATAGCATAATGGAAAATGTAGCCTAGTACTGAAAATGACCATTCAGTGGCTGACTGGCATCCTGCAGTGCTGCAAGTAAGTTTTTTCTCTGAGACCGAATCAACACAGCTTTACTGTTCTCAGGCTATGGTTGATGTGTGCCAAAGATACCTCTTGGCAGAATAAAAAGTAAAAATAAAACTCCCGCCCACCATCACCACCCCATGTTCCCAATTTGGAATCCTTTGTGGCGTTCTATTCAAGATCCACACGTATCATCTCTCCACATGAGTACCACTAAAAGGGAAACCCCACTGCCATTGCAGTCCGTGGAGAAAACAGAAACCAGGTGTAAGACTCACACGGGGAGTGCTCTTTTGATAGCGACCGAGACAATGTGTGTATTTCTGTGCGTGTGTGTTCGTATGACAGCGGAGAACTTGAAGCGGAGAACACAAAGGTAACAGTCACTGTACCTTCTGCCTCTAAGTATTGGAAAATATGTGACAGAGCATGTCTCTGAAGCCAGGTTAATGTTATCTCTTCAGTTCCCATGGCATCGTGTACTGGTTTGATATCTGAAGTCCTGGAGTGTGTTAAGGTCAGGGAACAAGTACAAGTGTGTGGGCAGGCATTGAAGTCAGAGTGTTGGGAGACATGAGCTCCCTGGTCCCAAGATAGAATTCATCTCGCAAACAAATGCAGATCACTAATGAGGTTGATATTATGACAAACACAGAAGCCTGCGGTGCCTAAATTGTAAACCATAAACTGACATGAGGTAATCCAACACAATGTCCACTTACTGGTCACTTTAGTCATGTTACAGAGTAATGTGCCTTTTCAGCTACAAACAATCTTTAGCTGAACACAACAGAGAGTACATTAACTTTTAACCCAACTTTTCATTTAAACCGTTACAGATTAGCCACAGTTGAGCTAGTCTGCAGCCGGTGATGTCTGTCATTTGATCCAGAGACAGTCGACCAAAAGCTAGAAGGCTGCTGCCTGTATTTTTTACATTGCTCTTTGCTAACAAAAAGGACTAAGGAGAGATAAATGATTTGTTGCCATCAGAGTTTAAAAAATCTGGGTAATTTGCCAACTGGGAACCAGATCTAAAATGCCTGAAACCAGTTATCAGAAGCCACCCCTACTCAAAATACTAACAATAACAATAAGCATGGGTGACGTGAGATAAAGACTAGGCATTGTCTTGCATTAAACAGGCTGCAGTTTAGCAACTGTTTCTGACATCTCCGATTGCTGCTTGCTCTACTATTTCATGACTAACTTTGGTAAAGACTAAATGTGACTAAATAGAAACTGTATCTCAATGTATTTATATAGCGCCAAATCACAACAGTTCTCTCAGAACACTTTATATAGAGCATGTCTTGACCATGTTCTTTATAATATCACTTTTGTCTCAGCTCAGGACAAGACAGGAGTAACAACCCTGAGGCAGAATATATTCTGCCAAAAACATCAGCCTTACAACAATGACAAATTATGAGAAGTGAAAAGTGGCAGAACGTTGGCATTCTCCACAGCTGAACAATCAAGAGAGAAACTTTGAGGATGAAAAGAGCTCGCAAAGAGCAGGATATAATAACTACCTTGGTTTCATACTTCTAAACCACTGACATCCCTGATTGTTTTCAGAAATTTAGAACAGGAAAACAGAATGACAATTCGGTCTGAATATCAGGTTACCAGAATAACTCTCATAAGAGAAGTTGACAAGTCATATCACTGATGCCACAAGTCGATACAGTATGAGAAGCAGAATAAACCCTGATGATAAAGGAAGAAGGTTGACAGGTTTTTTATTTTTAATTTCATCACCTCTTTTGAAGTGTAATGTTGGCAACTTGAAAAAACACAAATGTGAACTTGACACCAACCCAATCAGATGGTTTATTATTCTAAGATAAATAGATCTATGCAGCCACTGGCAAGCTCCCAACACAGCATCTAAAGCTCATACAAAGAGTAGCACTAACAACACAGGCTCAGTGTTGGCAACCATGTGTACACAACAGATCAAAAACATTTTAAACTTGGTTTTTATGGACACCATCGTTGAACACATTATTCAAGAAATTAATTGTAGAAATGAATTGTAGATTGCTAGTGGACAGTAAATGATCGAATGAACCTTTTTTACCTTGTGTTTTGAATCCAAATGGAGGTAAGTAACTGTTGACTTTTCCCAGACGTTTGAAGTTCCGATCAAGAAACATTGGTGCTGGTTTCATGAACCTGCAATGAGACACAGGAAAGAATGGAAGGAGGAAGACAGAAGAGACATTTGTCATTAGCTGAGCACAAAGAATAAACGCACCATGTTGTAATAATGACTTTTCTCCTGTAATCAATTAATTTATTTTGTCGTGCATTCTCCGACCACACTTTTTCTCTTCTCTATAAAGAGGCCCTCTGGCTTCTCATAATCCCTGCTCCAACTGGGACAGTAGTGTTAATGACCTGGGAAACATTTCATCTACAAAAAGATGAACAAATTCACTTGTTCATTAACATAACAGCCTCCCAAACAAGCAAAGCCTGCACACACACACACATTAGCAAGGTAACTAAAGACTAAGTAATAAAAACTGAGGAGGCAGAAAGCAGCTGCAGTGCATAACCCATCAACATAACCTCTCCACCCAGGCCTAAATCACAGCTGACACACGGTTTTGATAAATCTGCTGAGACAACATACTCGTGCCAGAATGCTTTTCCTCGAATGATCTGGGCCAGGACTGTTTCTATAAACCAAATTATAATAAGTGGAGGCAGTTGTGAGAGAAAAAAGTGACCAGAAAATTCACACAGGTGTGAGGGTAAATATGAAATATCTATATATGGGGCCAACACATATATATGTGTTGGCCCCATCACAAGTTAAACTAATTCAGCAAGAAAGAAAGCCATCCTGCCCCATTAAAAAACAAATTTGAGTTTGATATTCAAAAACACGTCTGTGACCAATGTTCAATGCCCCATGAACTGCTACTTCCAGCATCGCCTCTTCCTTATCCTGTGTGTCTGTAGAAGTGTGTGTGTCCCTTTGATTAACTGCAGCTCTAAAATCAAAAGAAGCCATTTCCTCTAAGCCATGCCTGCGACCTGAGTGTGGCTTCAGGATGGATGTGTGTTTTTATGACCTGCTGTCAGGCTGGGCGGACACAAGAGGAGAGGGAGAGACTTTAGCATGCATGGAGCTCCATGCGTTTCCATGTCAGACTGAAATGATCAATCAGGACACAAACACACACAGAAAAGACAATGCAAGGCGCCTTGGGGAGATCTATTGAGTTGGTGTATATTATTTTGTTTATGACAGGAGACAGTTACAGAGATCATTACCGGAAACCAGACCACCAGCAACAGAACAATTGCTTCTTCTCACCAACTGTAAATCATGGACCCATAGAGCCGGCAGACGACACTAACAAAAGCAAAGGCATTTTAAACTGGAATCAGGAGAGGACACACAAGCACCATCACACTCCTGTGCTTCTCAGCATGAATCTTGGATAGCTTGTTACCATAACACTGCCATGGGTTCACAAGAAGTATGTAGAGCTCTGAGGCACAATGACCAAACATGGCCAACATTATTGGGAGGCCTTCCGGTTAGCTTAAACCTCATCCAAGCACTCTAATCGGTCTTTGATAGCCTCATTATCTGCCAGTTTTAAAGCATGAAGGCAGAGAGTGAGAGGGAGACTCAAGAGGAGACGCAGTTATGTATGACTCTCTCTTCTACTCACATCACCTGACAGTGGCACACACTCAGAGACTTCTGTCCTGCCAAAACAAATGGAGATTCATTAAACCCAAGACTTCTGAGGCCATAAGGGGCTATAAATAACACAGGACCATTGCAAGTCACTGAGCCCTGACCGACAGTCCGTCACTGACATCCTGACAAAGCAGAGAGACAGGGGGCTGCTTGTTGTTAAATAAAAACTGAGGGCACCCAAAACAGCCAATGCGCAAGGACGCATTGTACTCATTTCCTTTGCTAGATCCATCTCTCAAAGGAAATATTTTCATAACCGTGCCGCTTCAAGTTCACTGCCAACACTTGATTTAGGACTCCAATACAAACAGTTTTGGGTAAAGCGGAGTGGAGGGGGGGTGTTGAAAATAAATTGAATTTTGCAGGGCAGGGGCTTCAGAGAAGACAAACATGGAGGAAGCAGGAGATGATTAGAGAGCCACAGGACCTTACTGCTAGAGGTTAACTAGGTTTTCTCTAACAGCTGAACTGTAGGCCAAAATGCTAACAAGTATACTTTTAAACTGATTTGTTTTTGCCTGGTAAAGACTGAGATTAAGAAAGTTGTTGTTGTTGACCAGTAAACAAACAAGATGTTAATTGGTGAACTCTTTGTGTATTGTGTAGGTTCAACCATACACTCATGCAAACCAACACATTTGTACACACAAACTTCCACCAAGTGCAGCATTAATTGGGCTCATTGACCTGTGTGTGACTGGGTTGAAGGTGGTAGTAATCAGTGGGCTCTCTGTGGGGGTTCTGTGTTGTACAGAACTTTGATCCGACACGTGCGGCTGATTAGAGGAAGTCATTACGAGGGAGGACATTGTTAACACGTAGCCTCTCAGATAGGTAGAGGGCAGCTCCACAAAACGCCTTCGTCTGTCTTGTTAAATAGCGCTGCAATTTACAGCTGACAGTGCGGCTCAGTCGATTACAGTTGGTCTGTCAATTCATTCAACAGATACTGTATTGATTATGCAATATGCTTTGGATAGACTCACTTAAACACTTTGAGAACATCTTATTTGTATTATTATGGGCATAAAATGTAAAAAGTAAAAAAGTTTTGTAATGTATTGGAATTTGTTGCTGAACTAGTTCACAATGTAATTTTGCATCTTCAGGCAAAAGACAAATTGGCTTCAGTAGTTATGTTTGGAAATGGGCTGGCATATAACTGTCAAGTACAGCACTGAAGTGCCACTAGCAATGCAGTAAATATCCCCTCTATTAGCTTAGCTCCAAGAATGCCAATGGGACAATGCCCTATAGATTGAGCTGAGATGAGCGGCAAATAGAGGCAAAGAGAAAAATCAAAAGAGCCAATGACATCAGAGAGGGCCGTGGAGGATTGTGTGGACTGTGTGGGCTGGGTACCAGGAAGCTCGTGATGAGTCAGGACAGGAAGTTGGTTGGTGCCGTTCATAGAGAAAGCCTCTAAGGCTCTAGAGTACGATATGAGAAAGATGGGAGACCTTGTACTCGGGTGACAAAGGTTCTTTTGTGTAACAGGGGGATCACAAGGACACAGTCAGGGTTTTGTGGTGGGGGAGAAGATGATAGAAACATGATTGAAACTAGGGAAGATTGGGCAGGAATGTGGGGGCTTCTCTGTTTCTGACTCAAAACCCTTAAGGCCAAGCTAGCTTGAGGAGTGACATCATGCATCTTGGTATGCTCGAGTAACAGTTTTAGCTTTTCTCCTGCTGACGTCCAATTAAAATGATTTGTTTGTGAAGCCCCCCGATTGTGTCTGTGAAGTTCTTGGAGCAAGCACAGAGAGTTTGTCTGCATCCAAAGCATCCCCACAACCCACTGTCGTGTGCAAAAGCAAGAGCAATGATTCTCACTTAGGATATATGGCGGTCATCTTTGCTGCTGCATATCCTGGCTTGCACACTCCTTCGCTGAGGTTTCCATACTTGTATGCCAACTCTGGTGGCCTGTACATTAAAAGAACAGAGAGAGCAATTAATCAGACACATCATGACGACAGGTTATCAATCACACCTGTACATTTCTAAGCCTCAAAAACTGAGATTGTCAAACAATCTGCTTGGGAGATAGGGGAAAAACGGGGGTTGCTAAGGAAGTTGGAGAACTCAGCAACAGCTCAGCATATCACCTTGTGTGTGGCAAGACAAAGCAGAGGGGCCTTGTTCAAATAATCACACTGGCAGTGCTAGAACTTGAAACCTCCCGATTACTAGCATGACCATTAATAACCTGATGTATGCCATGAATCTAGTTCAAATAAACAAGGAGATGGGAGAGAGGCCCAGGTCTTAACACTATACACGAGGCCTGAAAATCCAAGTTGGCTGCAGGAGAAGGAGCTCGCCTGCAGCCTGCTTGTGCACAATTTGAAGCTCTTCTGTGCTAAAATAATAGATTTCAGTAAGCTACAATGCTGCTCACTTGCAGTTTGGCCTTGACTGACCTGAAGCTGGTGATTTAGTGAGAATAAAATCTAGGGGGCACTTTTCCATCACTCAGACCACCAGCCAGAATAAATGACCCAAGTCACAAAACTAATTACTAGCTTTAAGATGAATTACACTGTCATATGCATGTGCTCTAATGTAGTAATTAATGACACTGTAGATATAATGCAAGGAGCTGTATTAGATAAACTGAACATATGTGAGAACCACCTAAAAGTGCATGCTGACATGGTGCTTACAGTGTGTGTGCAGAGTGTGGACAGACATGCCCTGTGAGAGCCAGGATGGTGATGGCAGCATATGATTATTGCCTGCATGGTAATGGGAGGGCCAGAGAAAGGGCCTTATCGTGGCAGTTTAGAGCAAGAGTGTCAAACCAATTCAGGGAATTATACACATATCAACAGACACGCTGACACAATGACAGCTGCATAATGACTCAGTGTAGCATGTTCTCACCCTGACTAACCACAGCCGCTCCGGAATAAACGGGAAAACACCAACTACATCTCAATTCACACAAATCTCTTAATGTATTACTCAGACCGCCAACTGCATCTGCACATTTGTCACCAGGTTTGGGTTAGGTCTCCAATGAGATTCTGTGTGTTTATTTAAAAAAAAAAAGGTGAGATTAATTGGTCGAAGGTTTACATTTTCATGTTTCGTGTTCCCCCATTGATCAAGCAGAACCTGTATGAATAAGTACCCAGTGGAACAAGCTGTAAAACATATCTAAACTGATGGAGTCAAAGTCTAACTGGGAATTCAGCTGTTCTAAATAAAACACGTCAGCAATATCCCATAGTACATGATGGAGAATTGCAAAGCATTTTAAGATTAAATGACAGTAATGTTTACTAGATGTACTCACAGTTTTGTGTCCAGCTGCAGCAGAAAGCCCTGCTTATCATACACTGGAGAAGAAAGAAAAAAACAGAGATGGAAATGGTTCATTACCACGCAGGTCCCAAAGCACAGTTATAGAAAGTGTGGTATCTTTGGGGTTGAAACTTTATATAGTTGGATCATTAGCTCTGGTCATCCAATCTACATAATTTCAACTAGCAGCTCATTAGCTGTAGTTGGGAACAACCTGTGGATCTTTCACAGGGAAAACAATATGGCAAATGTAAAAGAAAATAAGCATTAGAATTAAGGATTTGTGACAAACAAGCAAGGTTAGGGTGAAGCCAGCCAAAACAATCTGTTGAGTTTAAAATAAAGTTAGAAAAGTTAGAGATCACCTATGGACAACCAAAGAGGCAGCCAATAGGTGCCTGGTGAAGCATTGAGGCAGAAGCACAGAAAACTAGGAGATGGAGAAATGAGGATTTTATTCTTAATTATGTCATTTGAGTATTTACTGCAGTCTTATATTTTATCATTATTCTTGCAGGGTCTATAAAACACTTAATATATTAATTGTAAAATGCTGTAATAGTGATCTAGCATGACATAGCATTAGTTGAAAGTAGGAAGAGCGTGGTATTACTCCTGTGGTTGCGGATCTTGTCTTCACAGAGAAGCTGGAGGAAAAAGATAAAGAAAAGGGACAATGGGAATGCGTGACGGCTGATTAGGGAAGGATCCAAGCACTGCCCTGGAGGATGAGGGACTTTGCCATAGCAGCCAATATGAGCGAGTGTATGTGTGTGCATTATGTTTCTGTCGAGAAGCATAAAGCAGCCAGAGGGCCAAGTCGAGGCTTGGGAGAAATTAAAGCAGCGGGATCCTACCAGTAAGACAGATGTTTATATGTGGAACCTTACAGCATTATGCACCAAAGCTCCTGCAGGCTGCTTTACTTGCCTACCATTTGTTACTGAGCCAAGACAACAGAGGGCAGTGTTGTATCACACTGCAGCCTCATGTGGAGGATGATGGCTGGACAGATGTTTAATTCCTAATTAGTTGTCATCAAATCAAATTCAATTACTGTAACAATTTGAATTTACTTGGTAAACGTCTATAGCGTTCCCTGTTAGTAACAGATCTGGCTGACTTTTTTTTGAATATATTGCTAGCTTGCCAGCCCAAATATGAAATTTGTCATTGTATTTTAAATGGTGGACACAAAACCAGGATGGGTAGGGGTTCAGCTGGTGGGGCTGCAGATGTACCTGAGCCTACTATTCGTCCCACGGTGATGTCCGTTTCCATCTCTGAAACACAAAATGGTCAGTTAGCACCGTTTGAGGTCAGTCTGTTATGGCAGCACTGGCTTTGAAAATAAAGCCAACTGCAAAAGTCAGACATTACAGAGCAAGAAGAAGAGGAGGAGGAAGAGGAGGACGAGGAGGACGAGGAAGCGGGAGAGAGGTTAATAGCTTTAATCCCAGTGGGCTGAATTATAGTCTCAATCTTTATTCAAAGATGGAAAGTCCAATGAAGTGGAAAATTAAGTGCAGAAAGCCCCCATTGTGTTTTTGTGGTTATTATGGCAGTGGTATATTGAAAGTTACCCATAAGGACGGAATGAGCACACACAATTTTGGTAATAAAAAAAAAAAATGGTGATAGGTAGATGAAAGTGGTAACAATGGAAAGCGTTCATTGTGTTCATTGAGTTAGCAGATTAAAAAAAACAACAACTCAAAAGCCCAGTTTAAATTCACCAGCTTCACAATAGTTTGACAGTCACCCAGTATAAATGGGCAGTGTCAGTGCCTCTACCTGTAATGCTTTTCCCTTCAGCCCCCTTAGTCAGGACTACAGTTGTCTCTTCTGCATCACCCTCTGAAAACAAAAGGGGGTTAAGACACTGAAAAAAGATCATCACTGCAGCTGTGGAAGCAACTATTAACCAAGACCAAAGCACTCAGAATATAGAAAAAGTATGTTTTCAACATCAGCTTCAGCAAAACACAGACCGGGACTACGCACAGAAACAAAAACACACAAATGGCAGACATAGACAGAAAGAAACAAAAAATCCAAAGATTTAATGCTGATCCTCCAATGTGTAGTTACCATCCCAGTGCCATTCACAGAGTACAGTAACAATACAGCATAAATCTTAAAGATCCCCTGTAAACATGTATTAAAGACATATATACAAATAGTCTGCTTGGAACAATAACGTGTGTCCGATGTGTTCTGTCTGTGTAAAATCATTAAAGTCATCTAAAAAGTCCCACAATCTGTAAATGTGCAATTTCGTTTCCAAAGTTTACTTCAGTGTAAAGTCCATTCTCAGTGTATGTGACTGGTGGCCTACATCAGTTAGGTCATTTACATACTGGACCAGGCTGGACATCCAAACTATATGTGATGTCACAAATCATGCTCGTAGGCCACTTAAAATCTAATTTTCAATGATCAGAGAAACTTTTCCCTTTAGCAGACGAATGTGAAAACATCCCTCTAGTGTCAAATTCAGATTTACAGAACAATGTGAAAGATTCTCACTTTTTCTGGAAGTGTGTTAACAGCTGTGACAGTCCCACAATAAATCACTGTGACTTACTCTGAACGTGCTTAATTTCAATTTACGCCACACATTATGCCAAGATTTTGGAAACTGATGCAAATTTCCTTTCTACTTCCCCTTTCAGATCAATCATTATAATTTGTTTGACAAAATAGATAAAAACAGGGGACCTTTAAGGAGAATATTCGTTTCAAACAAAAACCCCACACAGGTTTCAGAGAAATAAAAAACGCAACATTTCTCTCTCGCTTCTATCAAAACAATCAGAGGACAGCTGCCACGTCAATTCATCCAAATGCTATCGATTATGCACAACATAACTTCAAAGCCCTCTTCAAAACAGAACAAGAACAGCAAGTGCTCCGTGTGACAAAAAGATAGCATCAAGTTCTGTGAATGTAAATTGTTGCACAAAAAGCACAACCTCTCCATGTGAGGCCTTCTGGCAGATCAAATCCCCTAGTTAATAAAACTCAAACTCTGTTCCAGCTGAAACTCTATAGGTGTATGACCACTTCAGCTCTGAGACAAGAGAAGGCAATCCCTGATGTTGAAAACCAAGCTGGGAAATATTTAGAGCAAGCTCCCTGAGCAACTGCTGACCTTGTTGCTTATATAGAGGACTGAAAATGACAGGGGGAGGGGAATCCATGGAGGTGAAAGTTGTGGCTTGTGGGTTACTGCAGTGTTAGCAGATTGGCTGGTGGAACGCATTCATTCCTCACCGTGCAGGTGTTAATTTTAAGTGCGATTTAAGACCCTGAGGTGGTGTTCATGTTACTATCAGCAAAGCCGACCATTATAAGTGACTATGCTGTTGGGAGGCATTCAAAAGAAAGTTGGCTGCAACTGCATTAGACGCAGTTTTGACAAAAGTTGATGATGATTTTATGTAGTTTTAGTTTATTCTTTGTAATGGTTTTAATTTGCATGTCTTATTAATTTTAACTGGTCTTTATTATTCTATTTATATATATATA
>NW_023339796.1:16239478-16261264 GCF_004916995.1 Morone saxatilis | reverse complement strand
GAGCTGGCGTACTGTAGTCTGAAGTAATTTTATTTATTTTTTTGGAAATTTTGACTGAAACGGTTTACTACTTATATAATATGTGCAGCCAGCCACCAAGCAAACAAGATGTTTTGGCTTTACAGAGCTTTCATGTCGCCATCTTTATAGACGTCAACTGGCTTTTTACATACGACACTACATTTTTCTTTCAAGAGATCTGCAAATGTGTGCGGCTATTTGTGTGTGTGTGTCTAAGTACCACAAACAGATTGACATTAGGTTACACGATTCTCCACTCCCATTTGTAAATAGTATTGCTACAATAATTGCCCAAAAGCACATAGAATGAGACAGCAAAACAGAGACAGGCGTCAAACACATTTGCTCAATAAAACAGGTAAAAATATGTTACAAACGGACTATGGGTTATGACAAATGAACAATCAGATGATGAATAAGTTAGTCAGCCTGGAGATGTCACTTACGAGGCTTCTGGCCCCATACGTGTAGATGTAGCTTCCCGGAGGAGTAGTAAATAAAGCCCAGGACCAGCATGGGGCACAGGACGAACATCAGCTTGTGTGTGGGCTTCATGGTCTTCAGTCATTCACATGGCACCATCCAGGTCATCACCTGAAGAGTAATAGAGAAATGAATCTGTCAGCGACAAGGAAAGAAAATGAACAAAAACAAATGAAGCAAACACAGCACAAGGTTAAAGAAAAAAAAAAAACAGATACACAGGGAGGAAGAGGAACAAGAGGGTGGAGTCAAAACTAAGTATAACAAAGGCTGCTTAAGAGTGGTACGTAGGGAAAAAATACAATGTAGGTAGACACTGGGACACATGGGATGGAAGTAGTTTTATAACGACTGTTTTTGTTCCGACTCCAGCAAGACTGAATCTGACATCTCTTCCCTTGGCTACATACACAGTCCTTTCTTCTTGAGGACTATTCAATCAGTCTCAAGTAAACCTTGAGAAACTTGTTCCAGTATGAGAAGTAGTAAGAAGACTGGGAAGTCAATTTGTGTGGTCCTCATCATCTTCATAATTAGTCATTTCTACTACTATAGTTGTTGCTGCCGTGCAATTTCGTCTCTGTCTCTTTAAAGGAAGTTTCTCTTTTCTCTCCCCACCGCCAAGTGCTTGCTCATGGTGGGAACTGTTTAATTTTATAAAGAGTGCGTCCTAGATGTACTATATCTGAGAAGTGTCCTGAGATAACTTTTGTTATGAATTCGAGCTATACAAATACAACTGAATTGAATTTTGAAACAGTAGATAGTACTCTAGTACACTTTGGTATTTATCACCCACTTCTCTATAAATATAACGTTTCACAGGAAATAACTCCCTGCAGATGGTGTGACTGTGTCAGTTTTGTAAAGTCATTGTTGTTAACAGTGATACAAAATGACTGCTCTATGTAGTTCTTCTCACCTCTCAGTAAACCCAGCACCATGGGATTTCTTTCAACCACAGACATATTCTTTCGAAGCATAATCTACAGCTTTCACTGAACACAAACCCTGCGAAACAAAACATGCTGCGCAGAATTTCTCATACGGGGTATCAAAAATATATCAAACTCCATCTGGGCCATCTCCGTTTCATCCTGTGAACTGCTAGAGGCCAGTGCAAATGAGGGACTATAAAGAAAAGGGAAATGTCCGAGCAGGGTTGAGCTCAGATGTGATTGCAACATCTCCACAAAACCACACATTACAAAATAGCAATTCATAACTCACATGGGGCAAGAAATGCAGGTTAAAATTGTTAATACTAATAGTCACCTGACAAACTGGCTCGACTAGGCTTGGGAAGACACCTGTGGAGAACATTCAACAGCATTTACTGAATTAGTCAATGTATGTAAATGAACCCAAGCAAGCAGCTACACCACTGCAACTCTTGGGAGTCCAGTGAAAGCATAGGGTGTATCTCCCCCTACACATATTGCTTTCTACAGTCACTGCAACGGAACATTGTCCAACTCTACCCAACTAAATGCCATCAGGCTACATTAGTGTCATGGAAACACTAAATAAGGTAATTCAGAAGCATAAAAATGCTTAATCACGACGACCAGCAGCCTCCCTCAGTAGTGTTTTAACTCACCACATCATTGTGTAAACGAGTTTCAGTGGCAGCAGTGACTCTGCTCCACATCACAGTCATTTATTATGTAAAAGAGTTATATTTCAGTCCATGTCGAAGGTTAAGTAAACGTTAGGTCTCTACTTTCTCTTGTCGGCCGTGTAGTTTACCAAGCTGTTAGCTGGCTACTTGACCCGTTTACTGAAAATAAAGTTCAGCTAGCAAAACAAACATAACGGAACTTTGCGGTCCCATAAGTCAACGCTATAATACCTCAGTGTCCCCAGGCACAATGTGCACTTAAACGTTACCTGTGGCTTTATTCTTACCTTTAAGATAACCCCGTTTACGCTGGGGTGGTAAAACTACGCGCATTACTAACGGCTACTAACGTACATAATGACAAACGACGGGAGGTTGGCGCTGTACCAACGGACAATATGAAGCAGCTAACCGTTAACCGTTAGCTCAGGTTAGCCCGTCGCTATGCTAACAACGCTACGTTGGCATAGTGGGGAACTAACGTTATGCCTTGTCCGCTTCTGCGGGCCTGCGGCGCAACAACACAGCACTGTTAGGGACATGTTGTGGCAAGCAATCAGTGTCCGAAACAGTCCACGCGTGTAGGATACATACTGGTGTGTAACAACACCGACTGTCCACCGAAAAAACAATGCTGAGGTTACCGGAACACCGGTTTGCCTAAATTAACCAGCACCATCACCATCACCGCTGTCGAGTAAAACACGGCGTAGCGACGTCTCACTGCTGTTTCCAGTGGGTTTGAATAATGTCAGACATTACCTTCTTCTTCTTCTTCTTCTTCTTTTCCTCTGAGTCCTCGGGAAGAAACAGTACCGGCCTTTAGTTTAAATAATGGATTGGTCGGTAAAACGACCGTGTTCGCCCTCCTCTCCCAGCCATCGTGATGGAATCCATGAAAGTACCCCGGCTCTGTTAGCACAACACGACCGCTCTTCACTGTGTGTCTCCCCCACTGTCTGCTCTACCTCGCATCAACACGGCTACAGTGAAAAAGCACCCCCCTCTTCTTCAATCAACATGTCCATGAGCAGCAGCAGGAGCCCGCTGGTCTTACAGCAATACGGTTTGACCGCGACAGTCACATGAGGAGTCTCTGAATTATCATGCCCCCTCCTTTTTTAACGGGGCTAAAATGAAAGCACTTTTTCAACTGGTTCTTCACGTGGTGCTCTCCTTCCTGCTCGTCAGCTGTTCACATCGCATTGTAGCTGGGTTTGCTTTTGCACCTATAGCAGACCCATCAACCCACCCCCAGTCCTCGCTCAGCAGCAATAATAGAGATGCAATAATGTATAGAGGTTTGCTGAACTGCCTGCTGCCCAACACTATTATAATGACATGTGCTTGGGTCAGCTCTATTTTGTGATTGAGTGTACAGGTGTGAAGCACGTTTTCATCCTATAGACATGGTTGGCTGAAATCCAAAGAGAAAAGTAAATTCAGTTTTAGATTGAAGCCTATTTTCGTGCACTTTTGTAGTGAGTGGAGTAATTTGTCTTTAAGTAAACACCTTTCTCCAGACAGTCCTTGTCTTGTCTAAACAGTGGAATCTTAGTTTTTATGTAGATGCATATCTAACAGACCACCACTGTTGCATCAATGTCTTTGGTGGATCTGCACTGGTTTGGAGTGCTTTTCCTGAAAAATTCAGCTCTAATTATTCCTAAGGGGCCTATAAGTAATCATTACTTATACAAGTGTAAGCCCCTTTGCTCCATGATGATGATAGAGGCTCCTAAGACATAAGTACCTACCAAACTGTTTGTCACAAGCTGTGTAATACTGTGTGTTGTATCCAAGGAGGTGGTTTCTACCGTCATCATGAAGTCAGAGAACATGTGATCAACTAGAATCACTTCTGAGTACGTCATCAAACTTACACTGGAAGTCATGAAAAAAAGAGAAGAACCAAAAGCAGTCATGTTTTAAAAGGTTAAATACAGTTTCCAGCTTAAAGTATGAAGGTGAGATGGGTCCATAAGGTATAAAAACAACAGCAATGATCATGTTGGAAAAACACCACACTCACTCCAATAGGGGCCTCAGTCAATGAGGCCTCATTATTCATAGAAAACCAACCCATCCGCATCCACATAAACAGGCATATATATAAAACACTTTCATGTATAAGAAGTAACAGGAACTGTCTGGCTTGTAATAGCACACTATTTGCTCTAGTTTTCAGACACTTTAAGAAACATGAATTTGTCAGAAAATATAAACACCTTAATTGTTGTTTGTCATCATCTCTAATTTTCTGTCACTAATGAGACCTTTTATAAAGAATTCTTGTCTCACAGCCCAACCGAGTTAAAGCACAAACATTTGGGTAGTCCTCTGCACCGAATCACTGCACACGAAACACGAGTTGTCAGCTCATGTTCCTGCATACACATGTAGAGTCAAGCTCATGTAAAATAGATTCAGCTTCAGTTGTTCAAAGCAGTCCTCACTACTGGCTGTCAAGCTGGTTGTAAATTACGGAAATTAACCTTGAAGAGCTGGTGTGAGATTCACACATTGATGTTCCCATAAATATGAACAGACTATGTTTATCAAACTTCTAAGAATAGAAGTGTTGATATAAATAATTGAATGAGCTAAGATGCTTAATAAACACTGGCTCTGCAGACCTTGTATCTGGCAGCTCAAGGCAGATTTGTTGTATGGCAGCAGATCTATAGTCCTGTCCCTCACACCTGCTCGGGTTACTCTGGTAATTCAGTTTTCCCCTTGGATCTTGCGCCTTATTTGTACCCTGACATACACAAGGTCTCATATCCTACATAAGCAGTTGTTGGGCTGCGAGCCAAGTTGAGTGAGGTGAAGGGGGGGTTCTTCCGTTTTGCCCTGCAAAGAGTGTGGCAGAGTAGCATACTGATCTATAAATATTAGATCAAACAGGAAATACAATATGCTCACCCACTGTTCTCCATCTGGGGTTAGGAGATTAGCAGGAGCCAGGAGAATAAAATACAGACAAACACAGAGACACACACATACACAAGCCTATTGACGTGTTCCAGGATCACAGATTTTTTCTCAGGATCTGGTGTGGGTTGGCAGCACTTTGTGGCCTTTGGTACTCGGATCATTCATTAACATCACACTTACGAGAGAAAATGATCGATGGCCATGGAAAACAATGCAAGGAGCTGACATTTTCCACTCTCAAACCATGTCTGGGAAGTACACTGTTATTTGTTTGTCTGCTAGTAAGGATCTGTGTTCCTGAGGGGGAAAGCATTTTTGTTTGTTTTATACATCCACAGATTGTAGTGCATTGGCCTTCCTGTACAAGTCGAGTTGCTAAGATGAAGCCACATCTGCATTACTTCGATGCTTCAGGGTTTCAACATGACTCAGTTATTTTAAAAGTTTGGTTTTCTTGCTTTTCCTCTGTCATGCCCCATTCCACTAATGCTCTTTTTTTTTCGCACTTGCAAAAGTATGAATAACAGAGCAGCATAGTCTTGAGTGACAGGTCTGTCATGATAACAGGAATGCATACTCCAACAAAAATGAAATCCTTCCCCACGAGCAGAGATACCATCAGGTCCTTCACTGGAATTAGCATTTTATTTCTTCTTCGAGTGTAGTCAGACAGTGTCCGCTGTGCACAAGCTCCCACTTGAGCCCACTCCAGGAGCTTAAAGCTACAATGAATCAGTGGGTCGCGGAAACAGTGAAATTATGTGTAGGAAAATATAATGGCTTTCATGAGCTTCTGTTATTTGTGTAATTGTAGCACATTTTCTATCCTCCAGGCTTAAAAAATACTGCAGTTTAGATGTAAGTGATAATACTGGGCTATAACAGTTGTGCTAAAGCTCAACATCAGGAAAGAAGCTCACCAGAGATTGTAAACCGCTTGATCAAATCTGCACCTACTATAACCCCTCCTATCCAAGTAATAAATCCCTCTTTAAAGGAACTTAATCTGGTCTTTCACCACTGTTCCAAGCTACAGTGCAGTGTAACTTAATATGCAAAACAATTCTAATGAGCCGTACCATACACAAGTGTACTTTAGTCTATCTTGATCACTTCATCTCTCCGAAATGAATTCCTTCATAAGTATAGCCAGACGTTACTGTGGCAAAATTAATAAATGATTGTTGTATCATCTGAATCATAGATTAACTATCTGCGCAATAGCTTTTACTGTTCTGGGCAGCCAGCAGGAAATAAACAAGTGCTGATGGGATACTAATAGATCCTGAGCATACAGGGGCAGAGAGACTGAGTGACTGCATCTGAACAATACTTTCGCTTCCCGCTTTTAGCTATTTACTGATCTGCTGGTAGACTTGCTGTTTTCCCCGGCTTCCAGTCTTGATAAACTAAGCTAACCGGCTCAGGGGTGTAACCATTGACATTCAGGCAGTGTGGTTGCACTAGGGCCTGTAGATAGAGCAGGCCCTCCAGCAAGGTGTTAGATGGAAATCAGGCCCTTGTGAGTGATTCAGATTGCCAACGTGGAAAGTGTTTAAACAAGAACTCATAACTCATAAATCATACTTTTTTTTTGTATTCTTGTTATATACAGATATGCAATGATCTTTGCTTGGTGATATGTATGTGGATATTGTTTAATTTCTCTAATTGACACAGAAGCTAGGGATAATAGGATACACTTTAACCGTCAAAACTTCCTTACAACACTGAACCAGCTGCTGGCTCCAGCTTCATTAAGCACATGTGAGAGTAATAATAAAGGAAGACGTCATGGAATAAACATAAAATGGGCCATATAGTAAATAGGAGGGAAAAAAGAAAAGATACATGGTATCCATTCTTGCAACATTAGTGGCAGCCAGAGGTAACTCATACACAAGGCAATAACAGCATGACAGGGCACATGCTGGATGTTGACACACCTCAGATGAATTAACAAACGACTTGAAATTACAGTCAAACGTGATGTCCAAAGCAGTTTCCAATCAAGAGTTTCAAAGAGCACAACCAGCAAGAAATCTCATTCAAATCCTTTTCTTTTTTTCTGTTTAACTTCTTCAGTTTGTCTCTTATCTCCCATTCAAACATGCAAACCGTATCTCTCCCCCATGCATTTAATGTCTAATTAAAGTAAACACAAAGAAGCAAAGGTTGTGTGTTCATTCAGTAATGATTAACAGATTAGGTCAATTCAAAAATTAATTTAGGTTGCTGTGCTTTTGGAATTTCCCCATTGTGGGACTATTAAAGGAATATCTTATCTTTATCCATCGTGGGGAAATTCTACCATTTTGAAAGCAATCGTTCAACATTCTGGGAAAACAGCTCTCTTGTCAAGAGTTAGATGACAATATTAAAGGTCTAGTGTGTAACCTTTAGGAGGATCTGTTGGCAAAAATGGAATTTAATATTCATAGGTATGTTTTCATTAGTGTATAATCACCTAAAAATAAAAATCAGTCTTTTGTTATCTTAGAATGAGTCCAAATAAGCATATTTCCCACAATGCCAAACTTTGACCCCCTTGCTAAAATTCCAACAAAAAGGTTTAGCAAGTTTTATCAAATAAAATGTGTGATTATGCATATTGTACAATACTACATATCTGAACATAAAAAGAAGATTATACATGGCCTTCTTATGGACTGATTACAGAGTAATTTCTACTTCCCAGGAATGCATCAGGGAACTTATTTTAAGCCCCACCAGGTCAAGGTCAGGATTCACCCTTGGCCCACAAATAAGTCCTGTTTTTGTTTCAAGCCTCTATTTATGCTTGTGCAGATACTGTCATAAGGGACAGATTATATGACAAAAACATTTCCACGCACAAAGAGAAACAGACATAACGTCTACATAGATGTTATAATGTAGATCATTTGGGCTTTTAAAATTAGCTCACACTCTATCGACATGGGCTCTATATAATATGGCATTTAGGTTCCTTTCTTTAACAGAGATATCGCTCTGCTTTTAAATATGAAGTCCTGTAAAATATTTTGTTTGTATGGGTAAGAAAAATTACGTTTCCTTAAATTCCCCTAAATGTAGAAACAGAACTTACCTTTTCAGCTGTGGCTGTTAAGTCCTCAATCCAGAGTCTTACTAGACTAGAGCAGTACTTCAAAAGGTAAACACGGAAGACATACCCTTTTACCACTCTCTGCAAACATTAGTTAACCAATAACCGACAGGATGTGAATAACAAATACATTTTAGCACATCATCTTAATAAAGCACAAGCAGCAGAGTACAGTTTTGCTTAGGATTTGATAACTTTTGCATTTGCAAATTTGGAATTTTTATACGACTTTTGTACCAGAGGTTAGCAAGCATACTGCAAGCTTGTTTGAACCAGCTTATTTTGTGAAAGATATTTTGTGGGATTTGGATGCTTTGTAGAATTACTGGTGTATTTGTCTAAACAAGATTTGGGAAAAACCCTAACATAATTAGTCCCTCATACTAGGGATTCAAAAAAAGAGACTCTACACAAGTCCTGTGTGTTATGAATTATATCCATTACTTATTGGATCAAAAACTTTTGATGTATGGATAAGTGATCATAAGTTTTACTTGCATGTTTTTATGACATACAGATCTGTAATGTGAGCCACTGAATGTGAAGAAATGTTCAATGTCTGTTTCAAAAGTCAATTTTAAGCAGTCATATTACCTATTATTTTCCTAAAACTGAGTGTGAGGATGTAATTATGTTTGTTGTAGCAAAAATAGCATATGCTGATTATCATGACATTTACAAAATGGTAAATATTATACCTCGCTCTGTCATAAAAAAACACATCACACAACAGCAAGCATGAGGTCAAAGATCTGGGTCATGCACACCACATTTTGATAATAGTAGGTTTCTACATCAATTTAGGATGACTACACCCTGTAGCAGCCTCTCTTTCTCCAGTCACCATGATCTTTACATTTTTTCCATTTTGATGTTTCCTTTGTGGTAGGAACAGTATCACACGGTGTATTTCCTGCCATGCCAGACCAGAACTGGTGGCTCTGGAACAGGGGAACGATTGCGTGCTTGCAGACACAAGATTTCTCAGACGATTATGGGCTCGATCCATCATGTGATAAAGCAGAGCCTTAGGGAAACCTATAGGCTTAGATTGCTGCTGTCTGATGCTTAATGTGGTGCAGCAACAGGAAGTCCCATTACAATGAAGCAGAAATCGTGCTGTACATGTTCTCAGTAGCAGCACAAGGCATATAGTTTTTGTAGAAAATGGGGAATAGAGACACATTGTTTTTGTTTGGTGAGTATGGCACAACACAAAGGACAGGATACATATGATAATTTATTAATTTGCTTTGGTATCATAAGCAGTGAGCAATGTGAAGCAAAGAAAAATAATGTGCTGTAATAAAGCCAAATTAATAAACACAGCAGAATATACTTAAAATATATAGTACATTTTGAAATATGTACTATAAAACAGTAATACCATAATCAACAATGTAAAAAAAAAAAAAGCTTAAAAGTCAATGTAAGATAGGTCGTCACCCAGTCTTTTCAATTTCAAAAAGTCAAGTCAATTTATCTACTCATGCTATCACACCTTCACAAACCTAGACTTTCTGTCTCTGTCACACAAACAGACACATCCGAATGTGTGTTTGTGTGTGTGTGCACATACTAGATGTGTGTGTTGTCACACATGCCGCAAAGCTTTTTTATGTGTGTGAGGGGGCTTGCAAGTCAGAGGAAGTGGAGAAGCAGCAGGCAGGTTAAGATGAGTAAAATATGGTATATTGTAAGGTTAGAGTTCCAGCATCCAGCCATTCAGCACCGCAAAGGTCATACATTATACCATATTTATCAAGACTTCTTCTTGGTAGCTGTCACTGGAAATCTAGAACGGTGCTTGACAAATTGTTTTGTAGTCTGATTCACATAAAGCCACAAAGACAAAATGCTTCCTGTGAATGTTTCTAAACTGAGAAGTGAGGCAACTTGAGCTTAGCTTTTCTAAAACTGCAGAATTGCATTAAATTAGGGATTAAATTAGATTGACCTTTTAATGCCATTTGCTTTGTTGATTTTTGATCAGAATCTCCAGTTAATGCAGGTTTAATACAGTTTGAGCCAGACAAAAAGTAAACATTATCAGTCTAGGAAGGCAGGAAGAAACTGAGTCATACATTTTTCTCACCAAGGCTGACAGTAATCCCTGTTTGCACTGACCTGCAGTTCACCTGTGTTCAGTGTGGACTATATAACCATGACAGTGGTCTCGTAGCCCTGAATTGAGCTCAGCTGTCAACAGCCTTATACCGTGAGGTGTGAAACACTGTATGCTCCTGTTAATGGATAAGTGGCTTATGTCTGACTTACACCTCATGCCTGGCTTTGGGTAGAAAAGTCTCTGACATGGTAATGATTAATATATGTGAGTGCAAGTAAGCTTTACCAGCACAGAGAACAAATACAAATCCTGAAACATGAAATAATATCAACAATGGAAAGGAATAAGGATCATTCTCCAGGGAAATGAAATTGTGAAAAAAAAAAGTCACTGGGAACTACTTTACATCAAACAGTAAGGTGCCAGTTTTGCATAAAACATTTGTCTCTGAAAAATGAAACCAAGCACAGTTGAGAGAGTTTGCTCTTCCGCAGTAATGAGAGGCGTTCGATGAAAGTAAAATCATTGCTTTAAAAAATGAAAAATACAAGTCTCAATATTAGCTAATGCGTCTCTCCTTTAAACTAGTTTCAATGAGGAAGGATAATGTTTCCTGTTTTTGCAAGCAACACACCCCATTTTGTAGCATCAGCACAATACTTCTTTGTATGTGGTAAGAGTCCTTCTTAAGTTCCGGGTAAAGAAGATTGAAACAATTACAGTATCTTCACCAACAAGCTGCATGAGTTGGCCAGTCATTTAGAAGAACTGACTTTGTCAAACATTGTATGTCAGATACCAGGGATAGATTGACATTTGTATGTTCATTACAGGAAAGCAATACACACAAACCCACACCCCCACACCATACCCTGGCCTTTTTTCTAGATGAAAGTATGTATTTTGTATAAGGTGCATAAGTTATAGCAGACTCTGCATGTAGGGCATTAAAAGTGGTTATTGGTCGTGGAGGGGATTTTAGGAGAATTCAAAAGCGGTCTTTTGTGGTATTTTTAGTCCAATATGGCTGAGATTTTCAACAACCTGTTGGTGATGTTTGTATTGTACGCAAACACACCATGTTCTTTGCACGGTTCTAACATACATTGAGTGACCTAATTTTAACTTAACCTGTTTAGCATAGCTAAGCATTATATAAACAAGTATTCATAACAGATATGACTCGAAATCTATAAATATAACACAATCATATAAATTATGAATTGAAACTGAGCAAACTCTATCAGCCATGTGATGTGGCTGGAAACTCCAGAGGACCTGCTATAAGTGGGCTTTGAGTTAAGATTGTTTGTTCGTCACACTGTGGTTTTCAAGAGCAAACTTTCAAGCTTGATATGTCTTCATGAGTTATGAACAGATTTATAAACAGTGGGAAAACCTGGTTATTGAATGCTTCATAACACACTGTAACAATGTGTTTATTTGTGTTTTCAAATATCACTGATCATAATTACAGCTATGTTACAGTGTTATCATTTATTAACTGTCTATACACAAGTTATACATGCTTACAGGACAAGTTACAATCGTTGACTGCATCTATTGGCCGAAATAGTGTATAATATTCAACATCTGAAAATAAGAATCATTGCATTTTGTTAGAATGAGCCATGTTTATCCACAGAGGGAGCGGTCCTCTTTAATGGAGTCCACCATGTTGAACCGCCATGTTTCTACAGTAGCTCAGAATGGACAAACCAACACTGACTCTAGACAGGGCCTTTTGGGTCAAACATTGAATTATAAAAAGTTCCCAAATCAAATTTTTATTAGGAAAACTCATCTCTGACGCTTACAGGAAACAGTCCTGTAGTTATTGTGTTCACTATTTGGGGTTGATTGCACTGTTCATCAGTTGTTCTCTACTATTATTGTTATGGATTGAATATAACATGAAATATTTATAAAATATGTGACTTAGTCAGGAGTTGTCAGTTTACTTACTGATAGAAAAGGGGCCCCTTCAGGAATTAACTGATATGATCCTCTTAAATAATAAATGGTTACTGCATAAAGGTCAAAGCTTTTGGTTATCTTTAGTACCTTTGCACACTCTCACTGTCATACTGAAGCTTTCTGTTGTCGTGAGTTACATGACTGATGCTGAATACTGATCAATAACGCAGGAATACCATAAACAACAAAAAAACAAAAACAAAGACACCAATATCTTTGGTTTTTCTATTTTTACTACCGTTGTTTTTGGGAAACAAGCTCAGTGAACTATTGGTCTGAAAATCAGACATCAATAGTACAAAGTAACCTGAGCTCTGTCACTTGACTACCATGTGACTGGTCTGAGGCGGCTGCAGACAATAATACCCTACTAACACAAGAACTTGAGGGAGCCACAGCTGCTGGGTCACAGAGAAGGGTGAATGATGGTGTGAGAGTTTAAATATGGAGGCATGCTGAGAGATAGAGCGCTGGTATGAAAACAATAAGTGAGCCATTTGCTTGCATGTTCATGTTTCCATGTCTGTATGACAAAAACTACTTTTGCATCAATGCCAGTCACTGCTTTAAAAGGATTTTATAGAGCATCAGAAACAACCTGTAAAAAGAGCACTGACAGACCTTTTAAGTTAATTCGGTGATCGTTGAGTTGTGTGTCTAGCCTCCTGATGAATGTAAGTCCAATATTCACTATATTCACTCTTTTTTGGTTCTGACCAACTCTTGAGGCAAACATCTGGCACAGGCTCTGTAGCAGCTATGATCCACTGTGTATCTATTCCCTAACTTTGTCTGGTATCGGTGCAAGTAGCACACAGGACTAGTGCCAGATTAGATTATTACATTTCTCCAACCTCAAATGTAGGGCAGATGCGAGCAGATAAACACTTTATGAATACTTACAGTTGAGATGCCTCATGTTTTCTTTTGATAGAAGTATTTTGTTGCTGTTATTTTACAATAAAACAGCACACTGTCATCTGAGCTGAGCTACGAGTCAAATTGAACAGGCTTTAGGAAACCGGCACAACTCTGAGATGAATTCACATGACCTCAGTGTGTTCGGTCTTGATACGCCCCTATCTATAACCCCACATAAAAATCACATTGTTCCTTGTAATGATCCACTTCAGTGCATCATATTTGTTGAGTAGTACTTAACCACACAGTAGCTCTTTCATTTAATTTTAGCTCCCACGGACTCATTGAAAACAGCCGCTGGTGATGGAATATAATAGCAGAGCAAGGCAGCAAATTAAATATTTCAGCATTTAGCGTTGAGTCAGTAGCGTTGTAATTTTGGTTTGTATCCAAAATGAAAAATCCATTACACTCTCTGTGAAACACTTTCAAACTAAAAAAGATAACCTTTATCAAAAGCATGAAAACTGGAACACTGAAACTGTCTTTTATGACCAAATATATACATTTTTGACATCCAATATTGGTAATTTTTTTTATCATAATAACTTTTTACCATTTCTTTTTCAATATAATACATAATCATTTTTAATGTTGGAAAATCTCGCTCACACTCACACACAGACATACATACATAATTAATACGCAATTTTTTTTGACCAATTGACTGTTTTCTTCTAATTGTTCTATTATCTTTTCAGTTGTTTACATACTTCACTGTAGGACAGGGCTGTTTATCAGAGTGAAGGCTCTGTGAATATATATATTATGATAATATATTATTATAACAGATTTTTTAAAGTTTATATCTTAAATAATAATAATCATTTGTAAATCCTTTCTACAACCTCCAAAGAGGTGTGTTCAGATTATATATATATATATATATTTTTACCAAAACGCAGATGTGTAATCTTCACTTTTATAGCATTTACAACATTGTACATGTTATGATTAATTTCCCCACACCTGGCAGAGGCTCACGGGATGGATGCATGTTGATTCAATACCATCAACAGCATCTGTTGGCAGACAAATGATCTTGTGCAGTCGTGGATGGTGACAGGGCACAGAAAAAGCTGTTACTCTCAGAAAAGGCCTCTGCTGCAGGTGGTTTACTGACAGTCTGTGTGTGTGTGTGTGTGTGTGTGTGTGTGAGCGAGGGTTTTCTTTGTATGGTGGTTTGGAGGAAATAACAGTGAGGGCAACATGGCAGGAAGTTGGTATTCATTTGTCACTACCAGCCGACATCCAACCAGTCTACACTACACTTTAACGGGGTTTTACGTCGAGAGAACTGTAATTGTACTCCCAGGGCATTTCTTTGAATTAAATCTGAGGTAGTACAAAAATTTCCCAGAGACATTTCATTGAAGGTTCAATAGAATTTTAAAAAGCTGCTTACCTACAGCTCATACACATACTTTGCTTGTGGGTAACCTCCCTTCAGTTTTACACAAGTTTTTTGGCACACTGAAGTTGATGGAAGATGATTAACTGTAGACGTCATTGCCTGTTTTCAGTCAACAACCACAAGATACCTGAGCAAAAGGGCTGGAGGTGATATGCCAGGTAACTACCAAGTTAGACTAGTATAGCTATTATAAATTATGAAGTGAAAAATCTGGCTTGTCTATCGACCTGAAGACCTTAGAGGTTTTTAAGTGCAATGATCCAAGAGTAAGGAGCCATCAATCTAATTCCAGCAGCGGTCTCCACCTCACAAGACTCATACTGCTTTGACACAGCTGCAGGCCCTCTGGCTGAGACATCCAACACCAGCAGCTCAAAAACACATGACGGGAAGAAAAAAAAATAAATCTCTGCAAAACTGTACTGGTTCTGCCTAAATCTCAGCACTTTCACTTCTACGTGCAGTTGTTGTAGGAAGTAAGTTGAACAAGGTTATTTTGTTTTACTCCAAACTTTACTCAAACAGCTGATGTTTACAAAGAATGTACAGATGTAATGTTGCCTTGGACATGAAAACCAAAAAGACAACACAAGCCATGAAATGGACATAGCTAAAAAGGAGTCTGCACCACGTCCTCCTTTCGTAACTCTCTACACGAAACGATTTCAAAGCAGATACAAGGAACTCTCAACATGAAAGAAAACTTGCGTGTGTAAAAATTGTCCTCGAACCACTTTTTTGTTTATTTGGGATCAAACTATAACCTGGTTCCAATGTTCATTTCTAGAGCTAGCTTTTATCAGAAACATAAAAAATCTAAACTCAGTGGAAGCCATGTGTCTACAAAACAGTAAATGTCCCGTGGCAGGAGGTAACAGTAAGTGCTTTTTGCTTAGAGGGACTTGCCAGATTGGCATTCACACCTTCCAACCCCAATACAGGAAAGCCTTAAACTTGAAACAGGATGTCTGAAAACCTATCAATATAATAAATATAAATACATCTGAAGTTTTCTACAGATTGTGAAAAGGACATGACAAAAATAGCTTTCTTCTCAAACTCAATGCACTTGCATAAATAAAGTGTAATAATAACATTAATTACAATAGTTATAATAAACCTTAAGCTTTAGGAAAACCAAAGTATGCTTGGCCCTTTGAAATGTAAGGCTTGGGCCCCTAAAACATGTCTAGTTTTCTTTTATCTTCACAGTAGATGCACGTTGACACAACGATGAGCAGAGATACTCATGAACCATGTGATGCAATGCATGGAGTGACAAGTTCAATCTGAAAATGTGTCGAAAAATGACTGTGACACATTATTTCATTTCTTTGGGGTAACAACTCCATTAACCAAACTGAGGAGTCAAATTGTTCTCGTAGTCAACATCTGATCAAGATGATCAAGCTCAAAGCTTACAGTTGGGCCTCTGTTTAACTTCATGAGGGAAAGAACTGACTGAAGATAATGTTTTCTTTAAAAACCTCATTCACAAGCATGATTTCCTTCAATGCAAAATATTATTATGATAAATTATTATGAAAATAACGTCAAGAGAGAAAAGCTCATTTATAGAAGAAATATCACTAAAGTAGAAAAACTGTCCGTTGTATAATATGTAAAGTTATTTTTACTTGACAGCTGCTAAATGTGGTGGTAGAAAACAAACATATTGTCCCAGTTAGATAGTCCAACCTTTTCCATATTTAATAATTAACTGATGGCTTCTTCCTGAGAAAAAAAAAAAAAAAAAAAGAGATGGAAGGATGAAGAACCACCACAGAGTGGTCGAAGAAAAACAGAGGTCTAAGTAAATATCTATTCAATGCACACAAAAGCTAATTTAAAGTCCCAGCGTAGTTTGATAAATATGCTAGGCCTGACAGGGAGGAGGAAGACGAGGAGGAGGAGGAGGAGGAGGAGGAAGAGGAGGTTCCTATCAGCAGTAGCAGAAACAGAGAAGCCAGACCGAGAAACGAAGACCTGGAGCTGCATCTCTCCGTGGTGATAAGGTGGTGAATGAGGAGGAGAGATAGGTGGAACCGGATGTCACTCCATGATGGCTCGGTAGATGACAGGCTCAATGTAGTCCTCTCTGTATCGAGAGTTAATGACTCGTTGCCTTTTGGAGTTCTGTTTGACGTCATTCTGCGTGAAGAGCTCGAAGCGCATATCGGACGCCACAGACTGAGGACCAAAAACACCGGAAATCAAAATTAGTGTTTGTTGGAGAGAAAATATCTCCAACACACAATTAGTTAGGCTATAAGTCAAACTTAGCAGCACCTTTACTTAGCATAAAAGCTTCAGAGACCTTTTTGATAAAATGGGAGATTTTTACCATTCGTGACTTGACTCGTTTAGGCAGATCCTCGTCTAGAGTGTAGATGTCTTCTCGCTTGACGGAGATTTGTGATCCATCTTCAAACTCCACCTGATTGGATGCACAAACGCAGACACACTTACTTTTACATGGCAATTTAAGCGCTTTACTAACTTGCTGCAAAGCATCACTTTATACGAGTGTTAAACTGGGTCGTAAAACAACAATATGCAGGCAGTTATATTATTTCAGTCCACAGACCACCGACATAATTAGAGGAGAAACTGCATAGTTCCTCCAACCACGTAAACGCACTTCACTTTTAAGATATCACATATTGATGAGCAAGCTCATCTATTTTTAATGTGTCCTGACATTTTTACTGTTAACCACACAGACCGCCCAATGTTTTTGAGGTTGAAGAACATAACCCAACATCCACTGATGACTAAGCCATTTGCAGTAGATGTCAGTGTCAGTGACACAGAAAGAGAAGAGACGGGTGAGGGGAGGTTTACCAGGTACATGGGGATGGAGTGTGACGTTACAAACTTGGCTCCATAGATCAACCCATCTGTCCATCGTACTTGAACAGCATCACCTGCTGCGGGTGGACCGAGCCGGACACAGTCACGGTTCTGAAAAGAAAAGCAAATGGTGAACTCTGGCTATGTATTAGACAAGGATACTAAACAGGAAACTTGCATTATATAAACTCATATCTGTCTGTGTGTGTGTGTAACTACACTTCACTCCTTGATGTATTTTCATTTGACAGAGTAAATCATTAGATTAGAAGCAATTCTAAACCTCAATGTCCTCTGGGAAGAGGTTGTCGCTGTATGACCCGTCGTCGAACACAACCTCGTAGAAAGTGGCTGTAGTCAGTTCCACCACCTCGCTGTGGTAATAACGGCTGTTTTTGTGTTTACAGATCACCCTCTGGCCCACTGCCAGCTCTCGCATGGAGGCCTTGTTGCGCTAGGGAACAGAAACTGTATGTTAGGCTTCAAAGCTTATCACTCCACAGCAATAACAGTCACAGGAGAGATGGGTGGTTGTAGTGCAACAAACAGCACACATCTATACAAATAGCTCAGAAAAGATGAATCAACTGAAACAATATTTGGAAAATAGATGTACCTAAGAAATTATACTGCTCTCTGCGTCATCATAAGCAAATACTCAACTGTACTGGTCTAACAAGCCCAGACTTGTAGTCACATAGCTCAATACCAGTAAGAGACATAACCATCACAGGAATTCTATCTGCATTCATTTTGTTGCTGAATTGTTGCTGAGAGGAACCAACCGATGTCAGTCTCTCCCAATTAGTGAATCAAAGCAGCATGAACATGTACAATAGTAAAAATCCCTCGGGTAGCTTTGAGAGCTTAGAAAAAAAAAAAGTCTCCCAGCTATTTTTGTGCTGCACGGCTGACTTCACCAGAGCTGGAAGCTAAGATGCAAGGCTAATTAGACGGTCTTCACAAATGCACTCTTTGTCAATAATCTACAAATACATGGGCGGCATCTTAGCACCTCCTTATCCATCTTATGAAATAGAAAATAATATTTCTATTCAACATAAAATGTGGCTGGAAATAATACAAGTCAACAAGTCAGATTCTGAAAAGCACAAAAACAAATGACAATGCAGTTCTTATTACAGCAGTAAAAATGATTCAGTGAACACAAACAGCAAGAAAAGTGATATTATCAGAACAGTGGGAGTATTTGTTGGCATTATGTTTGGGACTGCACATTACGTCACCTTCCATTCCATGGAAGGAAAGGTTCTTTACAATGAGGAACTGAGAAAACCTTTAGTGAGCCGTGTTAAGATGCAACATTAATAATGTACAATATGATAACAGCACCCTAACCCCAAGCTGTCAAAAAAAGTTTTTGGTAGACAAAGGCTCTCTAAAAAGCAGAAATATAGTAAACTTGTTTTTTTCCCCACAACATGCATGTTAGTTCTCAAAACCAACCAACAGTGCATGTGGAGTCCTTTCGGTAGGGAATTTTCAACTAAATAAGATAATCCAAGCTAAACAGTGAGATTAGACACAAACAACAAGTGAGTGTGTATCACATGACCGGCTTTTTGTTTCTTCTTACAATAAATGATCTAGTTGACCCTTTTTTCTCACACATATTTTTTTTTTTAAATCTCAAAAGCCAATAATGTAAACACAGCTTCAGAAGATAATGTATGTAACTGAGTGACCTTAAATCTAACTATGTTTCTGTCATGTTACCTCAGGTATAAGGGGTGCTCTGTGTCTGTGGCAGGTGATGAAGACTATGAACGGCCAGTCATCTGGGTGCATGAGGATACCAGCTGCTTGTGCGCAGGTGGGGTGAAAAGCTGTGGAGCAGCGCCCGTGGGAGCACTGGACACAGCAGCCCTTCACCTCCCTCTTCATCCGTTTCCTGCAGTGTGCACACTTCTACCAGAGTGACACAGACACAAGTGTGGAGGGGTGGAGTAGGGGTCAGGAGGAAAAGTTATGAGAGACAGGTTAAAGCAGAGGAAGTACAGGGGAAGGAAAGGAGGAGAAAGGAAACCAGCCAAATGGGGAGGGGATAAAGATAAAAAGGTTATCAAAGGGAGCAAAAGACACGCAGACCCAGACACGAACTGGAACACAAATATGTGAGGAGGAAATTACACAACTTCCTTTTTATTATTTACTTAATGAGGTTCTGACATCATATGTATTTATTTAGAAGAAGATGCATTGAGAATGGATCCTTTGAGAACAAGACCTATAACAATGAAGACCTGTGTATTTTCCAACACATGACTCATACACAGGACACAAAGTAAACATATACTGTCGGCCTTTCACATTCTTTTCTAGAGAAGAACTTGATTATTGTTGTGTACTATGACCATCAAATGTGGTCAGAATGTTACGCAGCCTATTCATTCAAAAAATCCAAGGGTGATAACAAGAAGTGAAATTGAGTAAGGGCAACATCAGTTTCACTATGGTAAAGTTTGTGCTCAATGAGAAGTACATTTATTTAATTGACAGGAACAGTGGTACAGCTGCTTTGCTGTACCAGAGTTAGCTATAAGCTAATTTACATCTGTAGTCCCTGCTCAGGAAACAGAGTAACACTTCTGTTAAGAAAATAAACACTGCCAAGAACAGAATCTGTGTATGGGTCAAAAGTGTTTGGCAGTGTACAACCCCCCTCTACTGCCATACACTGTGACTCTTCAGCTGACAGCACTGTCAGGAGCCCGGCATGTGAGATTTTTATAACTGAATTTTGAGCAAAATGCACGTTTTTTTCTTTCTGCGTGGAAATCTGATGTTTTCACATCACAGATAACGGAGAAAGGGATTAAAACATGAGGTAGGGTATAACATAAGACTCCTGTAGGCGGATAGAGGAGTTCAGAGTGGCGGTGAGCTGAAAAAAGCCCTATTTGCAAAAACACTAGAGCGATTTACTGTATTGTCAGTGGATATTCATATTAAAGTACAGTTTTGAATGAGAGAAACAGGCAGCACAAGTAAATTTCAATTTCAGCATTCTGGCACATCAAATCAACAAGTATGACCTTCCTCCTCAAGGCTACACAGCAGATGTCCTATATCTAAATCACTGCCGTTGGATCAAACCTACAGCAGACTGTAACCGCAAGGAGTCTTACCAGTTTGAACCGTGGCAGCGGGATTGCAGAGAGGTCAACGGGGCACCGCTCAGTGATGTTGACAAAGCGAGCTTCCAGCACAGTGATGGCACACAGCACATGAACCCACCTGTGTGAAAGGCAAACATGAAGTAGATTCAGGACAGTTCAACGTCCAGGGTGCAATGCCACTAGGAATGTTAGAACACATATTCAACAACGTGGTTAAATAATCAAACATTGTGTGTGGTCCCATCTAATGTTGGGACTACAAGTTAATGTCTATATAAGACCATAAGATGCAGCTGAAAGCTCAGAAAGAGCCAATAATCGGAACTTGAGCTGAGAGTAATTGTCATTTATATCTTGTTGACTAGAGCAGAATCCAAACACTGCGGTTTAAAGTAAGTCACTGGTGGCATAAAACCATGTGAAAAACCTAGAATTCTACTGTTTCATGGTATTTCACATAGTGAAATAGATATTCATAAGTGGTCCAAAAGAAAACCCCAAGAATTCAACATCAAAAGAGGTTAAATTCTACACTATAGTTGACTATATACAGCCGATAGTATAGATAATATGGTAAATAAAACAGGAATAGGAACAACCATTGCCTGAGCCATTGAGCCATTCAAGATAGATGGCTGACATGTTGCTTCAGCCATTTCCTGTCATTTCAACCGACATTCACTGCGCCCTACACTGAGCGATAAACGCGCAACCACAGGCTGGGAGGAGTAACAACCGTGCACACACCTAAATCCACTGTGTACATGAATGAGGATGAGTATGAGTATGAGTGTGTGTGTGTGTGTGTGTGTGTGTGTGTGTGTGTGTGAGTGAGTGCCTGTGTGCATATTTGTGCATTCAGCTTGAGGGGGTCGATGCACCAGATGGATTTCAGCAGTGACAGACTGAGGAAACAGACTTAATGCGGTCAAAGGAGAATGAATGGTGGGCACAACAGCCTGTTGTGTACCAACCAGTCACACTCATTCTGTCTGGGTCGCTGTTTAAACATCATAAATCCTTTTTCAGTACTTCTTTCCATAGGTAAGTTTATGACTGTGACCATAGAAGACAGTCTAATAAACAGGGTCATATTTTCTTAGAAAAAGGGAAAGCTGAAAAGATGCTTTCTATATTTAAGATTAAGATGCCACAATCTTTAAGAAGGTGTTTGGGTACTGCAATGGAAAACACTACACGTCAGCAGAGGTGGGTAGCAACGAGTTACATTTACTCCGTTACATT
>NW_023339796.1:16230577-16239378 GCF_004916995.1 Morone saxatilis | reverse complement strand
GGATGACTACTTTTTACTTTTACTTGAGTCATATTATTCTGAAGTAACAGTACTTTTACTTGAGTACAATTTTTGGCTACTCTACCCACCTCTGCACGTCAGTGGTGCCTCATGTTGCACTAGTAGCTGTCAAACCAATAGCCACTTTCTCACCTGTCTTACATGTTTCCACATAAGCCTGATCCTTCACTGTCTAATGTCCAGCCTGCACATTGTATTTCAAAAGGAAATGATATCATACGATAAAGTTTCATTACACATTGAAAATGATCTTAAATTGATATTTAAAATTGTACTGTTCCAAATTAGGACACCAGCTCAGGTGGTGGCAGCTTTACAGTCTGCTGGTATTACTTACTTGTCATTGTTTGCTCTCTGCAGTGCTCCACCTCTTAAAGAACACAGACAGCAGTCCTGGGAGGAAGAAAAACAAAGAAATGTGTTATTTTCAAAATACCAACTCTGGTAACTGACTCATGTATCTTTATCACATCTAAATCCTGATGTCTGGATATATGATGTTCAGCTGTATATTATTTATGGCTTAAACTGGGGATAATGCAATCTCATGTACTGGATCACATGGATTATAAAGCTCAATCTGCTGCTAAATCTTGTAACACACTGCGCACCTGGTATAGCAGGTGTTAGAAACGCTTCACTCAACTTTCTTAAAACCTGTTCTAAAGTACATAGTGGCATTAATAAATATACAGCGGCCAACAGGTGCAGCAATGCAGGCAGTCTGAAGACAAATTATGATTCTTTACTTTCTCACAAACAGAAATCTACAAACTATATTATCTTTTATATTTCTTTTTTTATCAAATTAAAGAATCCCTTTTCATTTCTTCAGTATAAACAGTTCAAAAGAATGCAAACCATCTTGTGTCATGCTTAAAATAAAAAGGAAGAACAGGGAACAAGAGCAGAGTACAGAGTATTTTAATTTCCTTGTTGCGAAATTGATGTCTGTGACAAGTATATGTCCAACAAAGCACCCTCTCCTGTTTAAAAAGAGTATCACAATTAATTTTTCATCTGCAATTTAATTTTCTCATGACATAGCTTTACATTCCTGTCGCTTTGCCTCTATATCAGACATTTATTTTAATCTCACCTCACCTCTAAAGTGCTGCTGTTGATTGACAACAGCATTTAAACTTCAATATGTTGTTCATGGGCTCTCTAAACCTTTCAGACCTCCCTGTTGCAACAGTTTCAGTCCAACACACAGACTGAATATCACAGGAAACTCTTGAAAGTCAGAACCCAATGACTGATAAATATCAGAGGGAAAAAAAACTTGATGGTGACTGATGTAGTTTTCAAGACATGTTACATTAGAAATGGCTACAACCCATTAAAGAAAAGCTGTTATCATTAAATGTTCTAATATGCCTATATAATATACTTTATATATATATATATTTATAAGCAAAAGTGAAGCATTGCCCACTGGTGGTCAAAAGCTGTTTATGCCTAAGTTGGGCCACATTCTGCGAATGTTTAACAACAATCTATTGTTCTGAGCAGGCAGGAAAGCAAAGGAAATTTAAAGATACATTTTATAAACAAAGTTTGGAAAAACAAATCCCCCAAACAATAACACACAAAGGAAGGGAACACTCTCACTGTCTCAGAACAAAGAAAGCAGTAGTATAGAGAGCCAAGTGTGACAGTGTGACAAAAGCAGGTCTACTGTGGTTGTCAGTTGTATTAAACTGTTACTTAGTTCAGCACAGGATATCTTTGTAGTTTTGTTCTGGTACATAACAGTTTATACTGTGCTTTTAGGTAAAATAAAGACTGACTTTAAGAGACTCAATCCGTGCCCAATCATGGTGCACACACATTTTTGTTTGATGTACTTAAAAGGCAAAACAGAGCTCAACCATCAAACTTTACTAAATCATATTTCTCTATGATTTCCAATCAATTTTAACGAACAGATACAACTCTGCTGCTGTATGTTTTGTGTTTGTCATCAGTATGAGGAGCACTTTAAATTATTTTAATAAAATAATTACTGTCTATTACAGGCAGCCCAATTAACTAACCTCGGTGATGGCATCTGCCTCACAGCGGGCGCACAGCCAGTCGTCTAGCTCTGCGTCTTCCCCAGACACACCGTAGCAACCTGAGCAGGAACAGAAAAGAACATGTCACACAGTCACTTCTCATAGGCTTCATTTCACAACAGGGTTACTCGTGATTTTTGGCTGGTTTATTAAGGAGAACCGGAAAATCCTTGTATTTAGAACACAAAGATTATTTATGAAAATTTGGATCATAGATAAGGAAACCATCTTGTGCCATGCTTGAAATAAAAGAGGGACAGAGAACGAGAGAAGTGTGCAGGGATTTTTACTTTTTGTAACTGCTTAATTGTGACCAAAGAAATGCAAAGTGTTTGTGGATGTGTGTGTGTGCCTCTTGGAAAAAAATTCATATTTAATAATGAAACTATCAGACTATGTGGATGACCAGGCCAAGCTGAACCAAAATAAAACCTTTTGGGGAAAATAATTAAAATAAATTAAAAATAAATTGACTTAACTTTGAAATAAGGTAACTTTTTATTAACAATTTGTTTTACATTTAATTTCAGAAAGGTTCAGTGTGTAAATGTTGTGAGCTCCTGGCGCTACCAGCTGAATAATTTAGTGTGTCACAGGTTTGTACTTATCCAAAATCCATTCACTTTAGTGGTGGCTGTTTTTAAAAGAACTGTGTGTAACAGTAGCTTTGCTAAATGCTGAGTGGTGATTTCCTAAAGAATCTGAATGTACTGTATGTAAGACGTAGTTCTTTTAAAATACCTCAAGTGTTCCTACATATGCATTTAAATAGATACTTGTTCATCACTTACTGGTATGTACGCGGACGCAGCACTGAGCACAGCTGACCAGCCGGCTGGTACCGTCCTCTGCTAGATGGGGGTTAGACAGCAGTCCCTCCCCGCTATCATTTGTCTTGCTGGTCTGGGTGTTGAAACACATTTCCGGGATGAGTGGTTTGGACCACTGGCGGCCCCCTGGACGGTTCACCAACGTCATGCAGGAATTCCCACTACTGGACTCCGACTATATTAAGAAATATACATATACCTTGTTAAAAAAGAAGCATATAATTATTACTTATTACTATATTATTTATATATTCTATTAATTTTGACAAAATGTAAATTTTTGCTCATTCTACAACAAACATAACAAAAATGAGCCATAAAAGCCATAATCAAAGTAAAGCCTTTATAAAGACATCTGTTTTTCACTTGAGCTTTGATATCAAAATAAGTCATCCAAATTGATCCAGCTTGTATTTTCTGTTCCTGGTTCTAATGGCCATGAACCCTGACAAACCACTGCACTACACAGTCCATCACAGTATTTTCTCTGAAATGGCTGAATGTGTGCTTTAAAGGTTGATTGCCATAAATGCCAATTCATGACTGTCCACTTGATATAGATGAAAAAGGATGGTAATGATAACACTAAATAATAGAACTTCATAAAAGCCTAAAATGCTTTTAGTCACCTGGTGGTAGGTGTGGAAGAGCAGGCAGATGGAGCAGTAGGGGGCCTGCTGGCCCATGCTCTTGTTGTACTCTTTCTCCGCCTGAAGGTTATATGGCCGACACTGCCACAGCTGGGTGAGAGGCTTCGCCCATTCCTCTTTCTCCTCTTGCTCAACCTCCACATCTATGTACACTTCTACAGATAGGAGGATGGGGTGAAGTACAGAGGGGTAGTGTGAATGAAGGAGGAAAAGGGTGGTGGAAGCGTTGGGATTTAGAAAAATTAGGCGTGAGGGTAAGGATAGAGATAGAAAGTTAGTGCTTGGTCAATTGGCACCACATAAAATACTACTACATTATCAATACAGACTAAAGAACTGTGTACCATCGTCACTGTGCACCTCTCTGATGAGAGGGTGATGACGGGGCAGCTTAGGGAGCTGTGCCTGCTGCTGTTGCTTCTTCACAACTGACTTGCAGTATGACTGCTCTTCTGCCACCTGCTGGAGCAAGAAGAATATAGCAGGATAATGCTTATAAAAAAATAAATAAAACAGGGGTTACACGGTATCTGTAGCAATGAACATATCAGTTTCAATAAAGCCCCCCAATTATGAGGCAAACTGGGAGCTCTGTACTGGTATGCATACATTTCCAGATAAACACTGCGTGCATTGATCCCTTTTGAGAATTTGGTCACAGCTAACAACTACTTACATGATGATTCTGAGCGATCACCTTCATCTCATCAGGCATTGGTTTCCTGACAGGAATGGTGTCTTTCAGGATGACAATGCCACTATCCGCAAGGGGGCATTGGTAACTCTGTAGTTTGAACAGCATGAATAACATTGAATGTTCAGGCAGACTTCAGGATAATGCCTGATAAAAGGTGTATTCTGCCACCAGAGAGCTCTCCAAGGATTGTTCTGTTAGTAGAATCAGTAATAATGCTGAGCTCAAAGAGATGAGTATGCAAATAACATGCAAGGAAAATGCACCAGTACAGAGCCACCAAAAAATTAGTTGCTGTTTTTTTTCTTGGGTGTCTACATGCATAATAGTATTATAAAGGAAAGACACTGACTAACTGAAAGTATCTATGAGCAACAAATATAAACTTATCAAGTTTATATTTGTCCAGAAGCAACTACAAGCTTTTTTAGATCGTTTGGTGTTAAGTTGACATACAATGCATGCAGCAAAGAACACAAGCTGTGGTAAAACATGCATGTGCCAGTGTACAGAGCGCCTAACATTTGAACATTTTAACATTAAATTTCACCTGTTGCATTTTGTCAATGCATTTTCTTTTTAAAAAATAGAGAGAAAAAAAACCAAAAAGATCCCCAGACCTTTCGCTTGTTGTTTTTGGGGGCATTCAGCTCCATTGTGCTCGACTCGCTGGGTTGTGTTTGAGTCGGAGAGCAAGCCGACTGGCTGGTGGGCTCAACTTCAGGCTTCTCCACTTCAGTCTGAGCCTCAACGGGCACTGTTATTTCAGGCTTCTCCTCCTTTGGCTCCAGCTCGACAAGACTCTGTGCTTCCGATTCATTCAGTGCTACATTGGTAAGTACCATCTTGGATTCTGGCTGTGGCTCCGTTCTTTCACAGCTTGGTGCCTGAGTTGAGGACTGAACTTGCATGTGTGATGGTGTACAGATTTTGTGTTGGAGATGACGGGGTTGATGCTCTCTGGCATAGCTATGCACTTGCAGCTGTGTGTGAGGCTGCTGCTGCTTTTCCAGAGTGTAGCTATGCACTTGAAGAGTGTCTTTTGGACTCAGAGTCCTGTGGAAGAGAAGGCTGGCTACCCCCATTTTGCGGGCAGGCTGAGCGGTGGCTTCTGTCCACGTTGGCGCTGCCGAGATGGATAGGTGTCCGTTTCTGGGCTGAGACTGAGACGAGATCGCAGGTGCACGAGTCTTTGTATAATGAGGGGGGCGGCTGACATCACTGTTATTTTGGGTCAAGCTCCTGTGAAACGGATCCAATAAAGTAAGTTTGGTTGGTGTGACAACCAATTTTGGTGGGCCTGTAAATTAAATCAGAGGTCTCTGTTTAGTGAAAAATGCACACATTCATGCCACTTCATTTTATTTCACCACAAACCAACTGTTATTAGAGGCTTAGCTCACATTCATGAAACTAGTAAGATAAGGTTATAGTACCTTTATTTCTTTTGCCATCTTGTGACAGAGTACGTGGAGGTATAAGGTTTAGCCTGGGACGCTTTCCATATTGCTCCATATCTTCCTCATCTTCATCCTTGGGAACAACCTCCTGGGGCACCTCCAGACACACTCTGTGTCTCTTGGTCTCTATCCTTTGTGTAGTGCTGAGGGTTTACCAAACAGATACACAACAGTTAAGAAGAGAAACCATGGTCCCATTTCTTATTGGTTTCTGGTCTCAGGAAACTGTACAGTACAATTGAAAACCTATCTTTGGAATATTTATGAATGGAACGGTTTCACTCGATGGGAAATGCCTCTGCATGTGTCAACATTGAAAGCTCCATGGACATCAGGTGTGTGTCAAAGACAGATTCATTGTGACGGCTTTAACGTGATTAGAGCCCCTCTTCCTCATCCAACATGTCAACATTATGTGCCTTGCAATTGTAGTTACCAAATTATTGTTAGTAGATATTCCACAGTCCTGTGGTTTGTAGTACGGTGGACATCAATTTGGACTGTGATAATGATATGTATTGGTTCTGAGTTTCAACTGTTTTTTTGGAAAGTGGAAACAGATAGTAGATGCCAACGCTGCCTGTGTTGTAGTACTTACGGCCAGTTATTTACAAGACATTTATGATTGTTGCCAAATATTTCCCTTAACTTGAGCTCATGGTTTTGACTTAATTATGAATATTAACCAATACTGTGAATTGCTTTGTTTTAATTAGAACCTGCAAAATGTTGTATAAACATATAGGATTAGGGAATTTATGTTAGCGACTGATTAAATCTTTCACGGGTCACGTTTATACTGTTTCAATTGCTCAACCATAGTGCGAATCATGTTAGTTAAACCGATACAACCAATACTTCATAAGTCCCGCCCTTTTTGCTTCATACTCCAATAACAGTTGAGCCAGCCTCAGTCACCTTTCTCCTTTCCTGTACTTTGATATGCAATGTGCTAGGCTTGATGTCTATGTTGAAAAGACAACAAAACTTTAAAGATGGTTAAAAGAGAGAAATATAGCCTAGCACATAGCATATCTAAGTACAGGAAAGGAGAAAACTGATGGAGGTTCTGACTAAGGCTTGCTCAACAGTTACTGGAGCACACAGCAAAATGGCACAGGACTTTGAAAGGTCAGATCCACTGATGCAAAACAAGAGAGAAGCAAAGGTCTCTAGGACAGTCTGTAGACACATGTTGTCACTGGACTTTCCATGGCTAACATACCCAAAGTTGTTTGTTCAGGAGTACTAAATCACCCTAGTGCTAAAACATTTCATGGTATAAACCATTTAAACTAAAACACATATAGACTAGGATATTATTTTCTGTAGTAAGACCCACCTCTTCCGCTCTCCGTCCTCCCCACAGGTCTCCATGGAGGTACTGCTGCTGTTGATGTTATTAATTGACTCCCCCAGGAACTCCTTAGCTTCTGGGGTGGGCCGTGAGTGATCAATGGGTGCCACATCTCGCCCTGCGAGCCACAATTCATAGCGATCTGGCTGGAATTTCTTCACAAATACATCCATTGAAATCTTCACCATGTCTTTACGGCATGAGCACTAAAGGAAAGAATGGCACAGAAAGACTTTGATTCAAATAACAAATGCTACAGGTAATATTGTTGCTTGTAGATCTATAAATGTATAGTAGATTATATAAATGGTATATGTTTACATTCTTACTAGCAAGACAAAATCTTATTCAAATTAGGACATGCATGGTTTTCAATGCTATTTTTTGGCAGTCCTCACCAAAACAGCTTGCTTGCCATACTCAATCCATCTCTCTGTGGCAAAGTTGGTTGATTCTGCACAGTTGAAACCGTGGTTGAAACCAGCATGATAGGCGTAGGGGAAAGTTACCATGAACTCACCAGCCTCCTGAGTAATCTTAGGGAGAAATAATAAAACGATTAGTAACTGCAGTTGATATATTTGGCTGGGTATTAAGTAAAGGTCCTCTGGTTTGAAATACAAATGAACATATACTCTACTCATACCTTATCAAATGGAATGCCATACTTCTTCAGGATAGAGGGAGAGATGAGAGTCATCTTGTGCCTCAAAAAGGCCTCACAATTCTGGGAGCTACCAGGAAAAAATCCTAGAAGAGAGCAGATAGATATTTGAGTACATGATAGTTAAAAGCATTATATTACATACATCTATGGAAAATATTTCACCAGTCCCTCACCTTTAGCCAAACGCTCCAATCTTTTCCCATGCTCTGGAGGAACACAGTACCTGCACATATTCAAATGAGTCATCTTAGTCACAATACACTGATATAATCAGTTTATTTATATATATTATGTAGTGTGTTGTCACATGATGTTGCATTACTCCATAGAAAAAGAGTCAGAGCCAAATCTTTCAACTCACTAATATGAAACAGGAACCCTGCCTTCACTTACTAGATGTTTAGATAAATACAATGAGAATGTGTAAGAATGGACAGCTTGATTTCTGCATCTGATGAAGAAAATAACAGTTTCTTTACCATGATTTGGGTTCACCAAAGTGCAAGTAGTTGATACTGTAGAGGTCCATGTCCTCAGTGTGCCATGCAAAGGTGGTCTTCCACATTCCAAAATACAAATAGGGTGTGTTAACACCCTCAATAGTGATCCCGCTTTCACGTTCAACGGTATCCAAAATGGTGTCCAGATGGCAAATGTTCCACTCTTTGACTTCCTGCAGGAGCACAGACGATAATACAAGATTAACAGAGGACACCTGAAGCAGTGATAAAACCACTATGATCAGTATCAGCATCCCTATCAGGTCAACAGACAGCAATCAGAAAACCAATCAATACTGATTCATTTCATTCATTCACCACAGCAACAACATCCAAGAAGTGTCAACTCACAGGGTCATATAGAGTTCCATTAACATCTGCCCCATATATGGGAGGGTTATATGTCACATTCTTCCAGTACTTCCTTTCCAAGTCCTCAAAGTCATCATAATGTGGACCACAGAACCTACAAAAGGCATGGACAATTCTTAATTAGTACCAACAACATAAATGAAGTTCAGCATCAAAAGGTTAACACTGCAGCTGACTCTATACAAATTTA
>NW_023339796.1:16217810-16230568 GCF_004916995.1 Morone saxatilis | reverse complement strand
AGATTTAACAGATTTACGGATAGGTTTACAGACGTCAACGTCCTTTAGTTCTGCACTTCTCACTTTTCACTGTTGGCAGTCCTGCGGAACTCTCTTACGGTCATGGCCTTCCTCTGAATGTTGTACTGGGTGAAAAGGCCCGACTGGCCTGTCACCACCTGCTGAATGGGCGCAGGTATTACCAAATCATCGATATCATCATAGGACCCTCTAGGCTTCCAGTCCTTTGGTGGGACAATCTTGGAGGAGAAGAGTGGACAGTGAGTTGTACAGTACATTTTGTTACCAAAATTATTCACCAGCAAAGCATTGGAGATGTGAATGATAGATAGATAGATAGATAGTAGATAGATAGATTAGATAAGATAGATACGATAGATAGATACTTTATTCATCCCCAAGGGGAAATTCATAAATGTATTTATTTTTCCGACAGTCTGGTGTAAACATGCTTGCAACATATATAGTGATGGACATTAAACAACAGCTGTTTGTCTAAATAATAAAAAGTAACTGCTAGATTTTAATTTTACCATTTTTTGTTGCCAATAAATATGATCCCATAAACACTAAAATGGCTATAAATACGGTCCGTGGGAACACTTGAAATGTATGTGTATCTGTACTTACTTTAGCCAGGCCTGCTTTGTGTGCTCCCTGAGACTCTACGTATGCAATGTAGCGGCTGAAGTCCTTGAATTCCTCAGCAGTGGGGTAAAAAGTCATGATCCCCTTGGAACCATGGTTTTGGGAAACCACATCTGACGCCATCCCAAAACTCAGTGGCAACTCCTGTAGATTGTAAATGGGAAAATTTTAATTTCATGATGTGACATTTTGATTCAGTATAGCTTCATATCAACTTTTCATTTAATCGTTTCCTTACCACAGCCAGGCACCTTGTTTGGCCTGCCTCCCTATAGCTTGACTGAATAATTGCAAATAAATATCAACAGCTAAAGAATTTAAGTAATATTTTGAAGTAGTAGGGCTGCACAATGAATCGCATCGTCCTTGATTCAAATCGTAATGTGACCAAGTGCAATATTCAAATCGCAATAGCTGCAGTGTTTTGATGTAAGGTAAAATGTGTGACAAACAGCATTAAAATGAAGGACTGCAGTTCTGAAGAGACACTCTGGTTTGTTGGGTATGATTTAAAGTTATTGTTTGAGTAAAAAATGCAAAAATGATTATTCCCACACTAATTATGAATCATAATGCAATATCTGTCAAAATAATCACAATATGATGACTTTACCATATCGTGCAGAACAGAAGTACCAATGATAGTATAACATTTTGTTTTATCATATTTTGGCATTTATTTTTGAGGACTTGGGCACTGACATGTCATCATTTCAACTGATGTGAACCTGAGGGGGTGACTACTCAACAGATCATTATCTTTCATTCTTCACATTGCAAATGAGATTACTCCTATTTTAAACTCTTAATATCCCAGAAGAATAGTAGAGAAAGCAAAACGTTCCTTAAAAATGTCTAGTTGTATGTCATTATTATATATATGTAGGTATATATATATATATATATATATGAGTGTTTATGTCTCCTCAGTATGGACAGGGCTGGGAAAAGCTATAGCCGCCCCTGATTGGTTGAGCCCGCGTCTCTTTAATTCTAACTGTCCAAACCCAGCCAGCTAACATTAGCTCATCTGCAAAAGAAACATGAGCTAATTCATTCAACGAATATGCAGTGACACACAGCACAGCACAGCACAGCATTACCTAGTCTGATAGCACAGATGTTTCAACTGGTATTTAGAAGTGAACTTGCCATCTTGTTTTCATGGTGTCCCAAAGGAGAAAGTCATAATCACAGAACAGCTAACGTTAACACCATGGTGGGATGGGACTATTCACTGGGCACAGACACCAGCAGAGCTCGGTTGCATCCTGTGCGCTTCATTCGTGTAATGAGCCGTTAGCAAAGTTGGACGAAGCCATAGCTTGAACGATCTCACAATCTTGGTAAATTATAAAGCAAGAGCACGCTTATTCTAAAAAGCGTCGTTCAACAATTGTTTGAGTTAAGTTTTACAGACAACATAAAACACTGAAACTATCATTCGCCAAGTCAGTGATATGTATTCCAGGAAATAGACTACCCCCGGCGCCTAGCATCTCCGTTAGCTGTGGTACAGTTCCGGCTCGTTTAGCTTCAGGTTAGCACTGTGAGTTCAGGAGCTAACTCGACATGCAAATACTTACAGCCTCCTCTCGGTTGATTCAGTCGTTGTTCCTTTGCGTTGTAAATACCTCGTAATCAATAATAACAGTAGTTTAGAACAGAAGAGAAAGAAGACAGCTTGCTAACTTAGCCCCCTGTGAGTAGATCACCGTCCTCCATTACCACTTCTACGCATGCACACGCACATCAGATTTTGTTTACCACAACACGCATGAGGCACGCTCAGCCAATCAGAGGGCGGATCTGGTGGGTCGTCATATGATGGCTGAAAACACGAGTTTAAATCTCATGTTCTTGTAAGTATTAACTTTATTGAAGATATATTGTCATTGGCACTTTGTGAGAGAGCGGGTTTCCAATATTAATAAAATTGTATGGCCAAACAAATGTCCCCGCAATTTAGAATTGATTGTTGGTTGATTAGATTAATGTTAATATTCCTATTTAATCATATATTCTTACTGATCACCAGGTAATCTGTTTATTATTGAATTTTAGTGTCTCTGGAAGACTGCTATGATGACAGGCTAAGAAATTGCATTTATTTAATATAATTAGGAATGATAATGGGATTATACTAATGTGGCTGTAACCTGCATCGAGCCATAACACTTATTCCTACAGCTTCAGTCCTTGTGTAATAATCACAGTAAATAAATAACCTTTTTTCTAAAAATGCCTTAGTGATTTTTTCAAAACTTGTATCTATTCTGACACGATCGTAAAACTGTTACTCACGAACAAACATAGACTACATTACTGCAAACAAACAAACAAGCAAAATCACCTGTAGACTGTGAATTTTATTTCATGCCAGGAAAGGCACGTTCATACACTGAATCCATTTGATAGGCTATATAATGTTATATGCATCTACATTTAGGCAGTGCATATATTATGATTCCCATGAATAAATGCAACAATAACATTAACACATTTTGTTAACCACAAAAAGATATAGCACATATGAGCACTGACAATTTGTATATGCACACTTTTAGCATAAGAGGAAGTACATGTGCACCCTGTAGTCCATACAGTTTTACTGACCTTTTACACCAAAGGAGACATACAGTACATTGCATCAGCAGCACTTGTTGGTTTTTGGAAAGTCCATAGAGAATATATAATGTTTTTGAGGTGTCAGTGCCAGGTCAGTTCATTTCCACTCAGTTTCTCTCTATGTTGTTCCAGTTGCATAAGACTAGTCATGTTGCATCCGCATTCTGTCAAATGCATATATAACAGACCAGCATGGTCAGTACAAATTCCCCTCTTTTTAGGGGACTTTCTCCTTTGGCTGACTCATGTTTTGGACAAGCTTTGGACACTCAAATCCACCAATTTACACCTTCTGCCACTCAAAACAGTATAAACTATCCAGTCAGCAGATGAGCACTGTCAGGGAGTATATTTGACTGTGCTTTTACTCGCACTTTACTGTCCCACTATGAGACAAAGCAGCATGAATTCACGTCTTTCAATGAGCATAATGTTTAGCTCATTCTCTCAGACAATGTTAGATAAATAGGGTGGACTGGAGAGTAGTAGGGGACACATACTCTTGTTTTGCATTTATCAGCTTATAGACACAACAGCTTAAAGCGGTCAATACAACCACAATTTGTTATGGCAGTTGCTGTTATTTCAGAATAAAGGCAAAATAATACTTAAAACACATAAAAGGAACACTTATTTGAACTGGGACTTTTTCAATATGAGAATATATTGCAACTGTCTGAAACAACCCCTTACACCTTCTCATATTCTGAAGTCATGCAGGGCCTCGGTACTTTGTATCCTTAGGATATTATATACTATTGAAGAGAAGGCTGCTAGAATAAAGGAGGACAACCTTTTGGCATGTTTGTATACATCTGTTTTTGCAACCGGTTCAGAAACATCTCTCACTGAATATTAGTTAATTTTCATGCAACTATAAATTGGTTACATTGTGCTTAACATAGACACACATAGCTTTCTGGATTTAGACTTTATATTAGAGTTCAATATATGTAAAATAAATTGCTGTAATTTGGAAACAGATGAGCCAATTGTGTTGAGGAAAGCTGTGATTGTGAGTCTTCATGTTTAAGATGGTTTACACTGCATATTGTATGGATGTGGTTAATAGGTGGCTGGATTGCAAGTGATTGATTATTTTTTGTGTTTCTCACATTATGTGTGGCATAATGTAATTTATGTGGTGCAATTATTAATTACATTTGCATCGGTATATATGTAATGTTTTTAACCCATTTCCCACTGCCCAGACAGTATTTGATAATAAACTAATATTATCAACACTTGAGTTTTATTATAAGATGTGTAATTTCTCAATTCACTACACATCCCTTTGCCAGTTTCCAACTGAAAGCATATGTAAGACCGTTTTGTAAAGTTAGAACAGAAGCTCTGCAGTACTTTACAGAATATTTAAGATTAAGGTGAGAATATTCACACACCATTTCATGGATTTTATGCTTCTTGCATCTTGCAGTAGTCAGTTCTTCACCCGAAACATTTCATACACAAATCATGAATGGGCATAGTCCTTTTGATCTCCAGGTGTCGGTACGAACATGACGTAATGGAGCACAAACTGGTATCAAAAAGCGAAGCAAAAACTGACTGTGTATTTGCATCCATTCCTCTCATTTTTATGTCAATTCCATCGTCCTCTTGTTGGCACCATGCCTAAGTCCTGCTTTATCTTTGAGCACCAGTGGCCATCCGCATCCTTAAGATGTGGCCCTGTTTATAACAGCTCTCAGCCTGGGAGCAGCCTTGAAGAACACATGCCAAAAAAGGCCCTCTGCTTGGTTCTGTGATAAAACTATACTCCTTGTTGGTTATTTGTCCATAGGCTTATTGATTTTCAGTGTGTGCAGAGTGTCACTGAGAGCGACAGTCTTCTCTGTGTCTGTCTTGTTGCTGTCTTTTTTGGACATGTCAGGCTCCCATAGAAAGAACTCGTGGAGAAGGGTGTTGACGGTGTCAGGACACTCCATCATGACCATGTGACTTCCCTCCTCAATGACTTTTAGGAATGCAAATAGGAGGATCTAGAAAGGGAGCCAAAAAATGAATGCAGAACATTATAATGGATAACACTACAGCAAAAACGCAACATTTCATATTAAATATCAAATAATAAATCATCACTCATTCACATGTGTACTATACCTCTGCCATGCGCTGGTCCTCATCCATGGGCACAAACTTGTCACACATGCCATGAACCAAAAGGATGGGCACAGTGAGCTCGGCATGGTAGACCTCGTCCCCCTCAGGCCAGTACTGACCACTCATCATGGCTCGCAGGACAAACGGAGACACGTTGAAGGCATTGCCCTGCTTTAACAACTGCTTTTCTTTGGCACCCTGACGGGCAAATCCAGCTCTGTAGGTTAGAAAAGGGGGGGTGTTACTTCAGTATTTATTAGTTTATTTAAGGTTTTAAGGTTACCATCTTTCAAATGTTTTGACATCAACAAGCCATGCTGTTTACTCAAAGATGAGAGGTTACTGTAGTGCGTCACTGTCTCTAGTGTCAATTTGGGCCCCACACAAATGCAGATCTTACTTGAGGAAGCTCCAGGCCAGACAGGGTGACAGACAGTGCAGGACACAAGATGGCAGCTGGAAGATGGAGCATAGGCTGGGCTCCAGAGCTGTGGGACCCCCTCCATTGATCATCACCACCTTATGGACCAGGTCAGGATATTCGTGAGCCAGGAAGGTGCAAAATGACACTCTGGAAGAGATATAATGAGATGGATACAGCATGTTAACGTGTGTTAATCACTCCTAGAAAAGGAACTTTGATCAGCTGTAAAACTGCTTCAGAGACACTTCCAACAGTGAATGATTTATAACAAAAGCATCTCACAAATCCTCACCCATATGAATGGCCAATGAGAATGTTGCGTTTACGAGCATATCTCTTAAAGATGGCACGAAGGTCCTCTGCAAGGGCATAAAAGGTATACGCTGCTGCAATCTGTGGGGCAGTGCTGGCGCCATGCCCCGCCAGGTCAGGCGCAATGACCTCATAGCCCAGTCGAGAGAAGAAGTCCAGCTGGCTGCTCCAAATGTCCAGAGAACCTCCCACACCATGCACGAAAAACAGCGCTACATCCGAATGCGTCCCTTTGCAGCTTGAGATCACCCTCTTTGAGTCAATTAGAACCGTGCGCTTGGGCTTGCGGCGGCGGCGACGAGGAGGTGGAGCAGGTTTCTGTTCCCCAAGGGGTGAAGCAACTGGAGGAGGAATGGGGTTGGGGTCTGGAGAGGAGGGCATTTCTTTGTAGTCAGCCAGCTCCACTTCTACAGTGCTACAAGGCTCCAGATCCCCATCCTGACACTGCAGTATCTCAGAGTGCAAAACATCACCGAGATTCTCAATCACCAGCTGGCCATTGCGGTAGACGGTGATCTTCCTCTTACAGTGGACACTGCTGCCTGTATTGCTCTCATTATTCAGATCCTCAGGAGAACTGTCATCATTACAGTCGCTGTCCGTCTTTTCCTTGCCTGCAATTTGCTCTTCCGTTACTACAGGCTGACGCTCTGGGATGATGTGTCGCACTCGCAGGACTCTCCCAGGTTTCACCTCCACAAACTCAAAACCATCAGAGGGTTCTGATGACTCAAGGGGTAAGACCAGACTGGCAGCCTTCCCAGTCAGGCAGCACAGTATGCCTTCAGTGATACTGGTCAGCATGGTGCTTCCCTGCATAAACAACATCACACAAAACATCACTCAGCTGCTTAATTTGAAATATAACAAAAAAAACATATTACATATGTTAAAAAGGAAACATAGATCATGTATGAACATAGAGGTGGTTTGTGACACTTATTAACCTTCTACGACTAGCTTTTCACATACACATTATAGATGGTTCCAAGTTTATTTCCTGTTGCAGTGTTTGCAAATTTCAACAGCTCAACAGGACGAAATTGGGTCTTGGTTCCTATAAAACTGAACTCAAGGTGTTACCTAGCAACGCAGTTACAATGCAATGGTCTTCTTTATCCTCAGCCACTGTCGAGTGAAATGAAAACACCCCAAAAGCGAAGATGCTTTTTAGTTTAACAGGCTCCAAGTCGTTATGCAAATTCAAATACCACAGCCAGTGGAAGTGCAGCCTTTGTGAAGCTCTTCTAACACACTCACCTGGTTGACAAAGCAGCTTAACATTCAGGAGTTCCAAGTTCACAAACAGACAACATAAAAACAATACTGGTGCTCTACTACAGTTTCAATGTCAATGAGGACTGACTATTCACACCAACCTAGACGTCTGCTATTAATAACCCCTCCTTTTCACATGGTCAGAATCAGGATATATATATAAATAGACGCCACTCATAGGGCATGACTATGTACATGCCTGCAAGCTGTATGTCTCATAACAGTATGATAGCAGCGTTTCAAGCTATACTGTTTCCATTTGAGATGTGGGAAAAAACATCTATGTGTCCCTGCCCAGGTCCTAAAGCCAAAATGTGCAAATACAGAATCATTAGTCCTCATTTTTCCTACAAACCCAGGCTGGTTATCTCTAGGAAACAGAGTGGGAAGAGTCACATCTACATGGTAAGCCTTACTGTTTCCTGGTTACAGAAACTGTGAAACAGAGTGCAGGGTGCACATTACTGCCTACAAGGCAGATTTTACATTACTGCACATGGCATATCATGTAACACGTAGTTTAGATCATGGTTGTGTTTCATGCCTCCTGCTTAATATATATGTAATAAGAATGCATATGCGCTCTGCATCTTGAGATGTTGCTAATGATGATAAATTAAAAATGGTAAATTAACTACATAGGGTACATATACTGTAAATATACATAACTGACTAGTGGGGGTTCCTTTTTTATTGATTTTCTATGTCATGCTTCATATTTTTGTTAGTAAATATTGTCTCCAGATTAAAGTCATATCTCATTACTTCTAATTCAGATGCAGATTCTTATTCTATCACTATCACTGTAATAAATGCATAATAAACAGTGCATTTGTAATCCTTAAATCTAAAGTCAGCAAGGTTAAGGCTTTAACAATAGCTCTGTTAATGCACAATGCTTCAGAGGTCTGGCACCACAGTGAGGAGAAGCTGGTTTACCTACAGTAGTGCATGTCTGCATCTGCACAGAAGATTTCATGTGTACAAGTGTATTGTTGTTGTTGTTGTTAGTGGCATGATGGTCTGAAGGTCAGTGCATCAAGTGCTATCCAGTTTCACCCAGAAGCCAAGTGAATGTTGACTAGAGGCCTATCTTGCATAAACATCAAAATGGAGCGTCGACACAATAAACAGATAGTCTAATCTGCAGCTCTGCTGTCTTAAATACTGCAGTGAGCTTCATTTTATTCTCATTCTCTCGAATGTGTTTTATCTTTCAGCCAACATCAATTCTCCAGTCTATCTATCTATCTATCTATCTATCTATCTATCTATCTATCTATCTGTTATGGTTCTTCAGTTTTGAAGCAACTCTGTTGTTTTATTCTGAACCAACCAGTCACACCACATTAGAGCTACAAGTGTACACGATGAGGTAAAAGTGTCTACTAAGGAAAGTCCTGAGAGGTCGTCACTCTAGGGGACGTGAAGATGTTGACAGCATGGCAGGACATCAACTGACCTTGTTTAACAATTTGGATGACCTGGCATAGAGATGCTACCCCACACCTTATTAACACATCCTTCACAGCATCAGCACTGATGCAACAGCATCATTTAAATCAGGGATTCTCCTCCTGACCTACTATCCATCTTTCAGGATTTGAAGATTTGAATATGGCTGAGGAGAAGTGGACTGGAATCTGAAATCCACACACCCTCAAGTCAAACAGGCTGGAGGTTACTCAGTCATGTTATTTTTTTTTGTCTGCATTGCAGAATATATAGGTTGATATGTCTGCCAAGTCTTACAGTAACACACATTTGGTACACAGTGTGCTATGGTATTTCCACAACAACACTGTACAGTAGTCTGACGCAGTCGGACATGATATCTGCACATTAACTGCGTGTATTTGAGACCATTTTAACCTAATGTCGGTTAAAAAGGCCTAATGCACAAATGTTCAATAGCTAAGCTGTTTGTTCTTTGCCTATTAATGCAAAATACAAAGTCATAAACCGCAATAGTAGGCTCCATATTACAATCATTTGACATGAACCGTTAAGCCTCATGTTTCACAATAATACAAATGCACAGTGAAGGGCATATTTACAATGTAATACATGGCTTAATTAATAGCGTTGCATCAGAAATAAATAGATTAAAAATCCGTGACAGTCTAGTGAGGAAGGCCATAATAAGGCTACGCGTAAATGATTGAATAATCTATTATTCTTGCGCTGTCATAGGACAAATGCATGCAGTCATCGTGCAGCTGATTATTGATGCTGATTACTATGTGCTGCACAATAAACATGAGATGAGCTAATTAGACGATGCAATAAAAATCGATTCCTTACCTGCAGAATTACTGACGATTAAGGGTGAATAGATGTCTGCACCAACAAATGACAGTCAAGGGCCGACGAAGCTGAACTGAGGAAAACGTTGCATTAGGTGCAACAATTTGTCTACGCTTGGGATGCTGCAAAATAATAAAAGCTTCTTATTAGCCTTGTTAGACTGAAATCACAGAGCACGGTGGGGCTTGAATTGATGATAAAGCATGCATCCATAAAAGTGTGCCAATTGCATTTCAATAAGACACCCATTACGATGACAAACGGCAATGTTTTTTGTTTTTTTTCTCCCTCGGCATCTACTGCGCACTCAGACCAGACCCTACCCAGCCCTGCTGCTGCCCTTGTATCCGCAGCAGCACAGCACTCTTCGGGCATTTTCGCTCCTGAGTGGCAGTGAGGAGGGCGAATAGGACCGCGCAGCACTGAGGGGAGGCCAATGGGAGCAGCTTGTTTCCTTGTTGCCAAGGCTGACAGAAAAGCAAAACGCGTACGTGCGTGCGTGCGTGCGCGTCCGTGCGGTCAGGGAGAATTATTTAAAAGACAGTCATCTTATTATCCGAATTATCTAACACATGGCCATAATTAGGCCTGCGTGTATGATCCCATTTCAAACTCTGAACCTATATCACCTGAACTGCATCCTGATGAACTGACACCTGGAAACGTGTTATTGCAGTTTTTGCATCACTGAAGGTAAAACAAATATATACCTTTAAGTTTTAAGCAGTTGGGTTGAGATGTGCTGTCTGTCTCTGTTACCCTTAAACTCCCATCAACAAATTGGTACTACTGGGGCAGTCCGGTGCCTGTCACCGAACAGCCTGTGACGGTTATGGGGCGGAGAGCCAACAGCTGTGTTGTGTGCTTTCTATTATTGTTTTGCAGCCGATGTAAATAACAATTACTGCTTTATGTTCATGCATGGCACAGCATTGGTGTTTTAATAATATGGTTACAAATCAATTAGGCTAATTAACAAGCATCCTTACTAAGGGCCAAACAACAGTCAAATGAAACTTCTACAGTATAAATGTTCTCAGTTGTTTTGATACAATGGAATTACAATCATTAGCCTAAACACTATATTGTCTCATGCCTCATCCTTTCATATAGCTACAATCTCATCACTGCTATATAGAATTCAAATTAGCCAACAAGTATTTTAAATATAGCCAGTGATGTGCTCATAAAACTCAACAAAACTCCAACATAACCTTTCCAATATTTCGGAGGACGGCAGGGGTATGAAAGGTTTTTTCCACAGTATGTTATTATGAGTAGTGTTTTAATGGCCACTGAGGTGGTGGAAATGATTATTGTTTTTCATTTATTTCTACAGTCCTAAATTACTTTAATTTGTAGTATTTAGACGTGTGCTGTAAATCATAATGCTATTTAATCTGGTACTGGTTTGCACTTCTGCTGTAAATGGTACACATTGGAAAAACATGTGGGAATTTACTTTTTGTAGAAACTTGTGTTTGTATGACATGAGTTCTGATGGAAACCCTTCAGCAGGCTTAAAAAAATGGACACTATTATTGGATGACTGTATGTAGGCCTACATTAAGTCTAAATTAGAAATAAGGAAACACAATTTTAGTAGACAATTTCTGACGACTTAAATAAGTATGGAAACAAAACCCCACCTTATATATGTTGTGTTTTGATTGGTAGGTCTATTTGTCTTTTCCAATGTAAATGTTAAGCACAGGAAAACTGTAAAATACTGTACTGTTAGTAATGAGAGTATAGGCTAAATGAGAGATGGTAAATTAATACTATCCTGATGCGTGTGTGTGGGTGTGTGCGAGTACTTAATGCCACCCCTGCATAATTTAGTGCCCCACTTGGGCTACCCCAGTCCAAAATGTCTGGATACGACACTGAGCAATGGTGCTGATTAATATATTTATACAATATTTGACATATCTGAGTGAGAGCCATTGCAGTTTAAATGAGGGGTTGTGCTGCACTGATTTATGATGACTGCACCTACAGTAATGTATTGAAAATCGTTAGAGTTTTGCAAAAAGATAAGATAGACTTTATTGATCCCACACTGGGGCAATTCACACATTACAGCAGCTACAGACAGCAGATAAGAAAAAAGAAATTTCACATTAAATAACAAAATAAAATAAATACACGATATAATGAAAATAGAAAACCCGAATTAGAGTTGTATGTGAATGAAAATCGTAACAGTGTTTCAAAACAGTTAAAAACCTTAAATGTTACTGTGAATGGGGAAACACTGCAAAATGACTGATACTCTAAACCCTGAGTAAAACCTCGTAGGCAGCGTACAACAACGCTGCTAACCTTGTTTGGTGTCTCCCGTCCGGCAGACACCAACCTCAAACCATGACCCTCACATGTAGACCCATTATCCTCGCCACTAAAGCGTTTCATTGGTCAAACACGGTGCTGTCGGTCGTTAAACCGCTGGAGAGTTTAACCTGAAAAGCGCTACTCAGGGCATACAGTAACATAATTCAGCAACAAGCCTTTCCATTGGCTGAAAGGTCTGAGCCAATCATTTGGCTCCATATTGGGACGGAAGCTGGCAGACCTGTGACATTCACTGTTCGCATGTCTTCGTTAACTACTTAAATATCTAAAAATGAACGTTATACTGTCGTCTTTTTCCCGACTGCGTGGAATAACCCATCTCACCAGGTAACAGAGGTCAGGTGTCTTCAAGACAGACAAACGGCAAAGTCAGCAGTGTCACATTGGCAGATAGCTTAGCAGTACGTTAGCAGCGTGGCTACTTAATGATGGGAGTTTTGTCGGATAATGGCTGATAGAGCTTAATGGTACCTAATCAAACCACAGTTCATAACGTAATATATGAACGACCGTACTGATGTACCTCTGTAGGCGGTGTTTGCTGTAGTAGTTACAGTATTACTAAAGCATTATGGGGTATGTTGTTCTGCACTACCATGTCATATTCACTGTGCAATCTATTGCCCATGTGCAACTTTCTTCTTTTTGCTGCTACTATTTGTATCTGTCGTTTGGATTCTTA
>NW_023339796.1:16216011-16217710 GCF_004916995.1 Morone saxatilis | reverse complement strand
ATATACTGTTTTTTCTTTATCCGCTTTGTTGCTGTAACATTGGAATTTCCCCATTGTGGGACAAATAAAGGAATATCTTATCTTATCTTTGTAGCCTCATTTGCAGCAGATTGAAAAGTGACTGATGGTAGTTGCAGACCACACCACCTTCAACATGTTTACATTAAAGCCAGATCTACTCTTTATGTTGTGATTCATGACTAAACAAAATTTCACAATTGTGTTGATAGTGGAAACCAAGAAATGGGATGCATCCATCAGTGACTACTCCAAACACAAGTAGCAGCACCATCAATGTATTAGATATTGAGTGTAATCCCAGTGTTATCGTGGTATAATCTTGATATTAGATAATGAAATGTTCTAATAATCTTTTATCTTTCAACAGCACCCCTGTAAGGAACCTCGCTGTAACAGGCACCTCTCACCTTAGATCATTCAGCAACTGGATTGTGCCAAGAGCAGCTGCAGGACCTCAGATTTCCAGATGTGGGCTGCTTTCTTCACAAGCTGAAGGTTCAGGAGTGTTTCAGCAGCTTCCGTGGCAATACCAGCAGGTCCGGACACGGAAAAGAGGCAATGAGTATCAGCCCAAGAACATCAAACGCAAGAGGACCCACGGCTGGATCAAGAGGATCAGCTCACGAAGCGGCATCGAGGTGCTTCTGCGGCGCATGTTTAAGGGACGAAAATCACTCTCACACTGAAGATTCCTATTGGAAAGCTTGCACGACTTTCAGGAAGCAGACTTTGGATCCAAAATGCTGGCAGTGCTCAGCAAAGAACTTGTGTATTGGGTTAACTGGTGATACTGGGTGTGGGTTGGGTTTGGCATTCTCACTGCATTAATAATGTGCGGGAGATTTAAAACTGACCTTTAAACAGACAAGCTGCCTCAGGCAAAAAGAAGCCTGGTAGTTTTACCAAGTTATGTTTGATCCATAATGTTTTGTTCATAATCACTAAATGTTGAGTATTGTATTATTTTCTTTTTTCCTTGAGTGAAATTCATTTGGTTCAAAGACAAAATGGGTCTTTAATAATCAGTGTCATCTTTAAATGAAAACACAAACTATGGTTGACTTGGAAATAAAAACAATTCCTGCAGAATTTACATGTTTACATTTGTGTTTGAAAAAAAGAATCTGTGCTTCCCAGATAGTTTGTGGACAAAGGGTGTGTTCTTTGTTGCCTCAAAAGATGAAGTTTTGGCCCCTAGAAGTTGACTGCAATCTACTATTTACTATAACTTAATTCCACCAGAGGCAGAATAAGGAGAGCATTAACTGGATATTTTCAGAGCTGGTGGAAAGGCTTACCTCAGAGAGCTGGTGGAAAGGGTCAGTGTGATCCAGAGTTCAATTAGCAGCCTTTTATTTACAAGCCAAGAAGAAGAATTTGTCAAACAAGAGCAGAAAGTACTTGAGTCAAGAAGATGGCGGCATTAATTAACACATTAATAAAGTAAATATTTTACATGAGTAGCATTCTCTTGGATTCTCACCGTCACGGAATTGTAATTAATACTGAATATAATGAACAACATTTGAATGAATTACATTTAGTCATAGTTTTACTGTAAATAATTTAACTTGTTTTATAAAATCGGTATTTTTACAGTCGGGTCAACTCTGCGAACAACACCAGAGAGATGCGTGAATAAATGAGTTACTGTGAACGGAGGAGGACATACTGTAGA